>NC_136067.1:731609524-732079524 GCF_964261635.1 Lissotriton helveticus
TAATCACCTGCTACATGTTTCGGCTGATCAAGGCTTGTGAGAAGCCGAAACATGTAGCAGGTGATTAAACACCCTTGGACCGATCTTGTTTCGCATATTTTTGGCTGCCGCTGATAGCGTGTGTTACGTGTATCACTGACCTGCATATATATATATATATATATACATATATATATATATATATATATATACTACTATTATAAAGAGAGAGCCCAAACCTTTGAGGCGGGTAATCTCAGTAACCACAGCACCAATCACAACACCCAATACAGCATTGGAAAGGGCAGTTGCAGCAGAACTACATAGGCTGTGTAGACGCCCACCATATACATTTAAAAGGTAAAAGAACCGTGCCAGAAAAGTAGTCCCTTGTAGGCGTGTCTGCGTTGTGCTGTGGGCATGTGCTGGGGGCGTGACAAATGCTGGGGGCGTGTGCTACGTGGGTTGTACATACAAAATAAGCATATCGTGTGCTGTGGGCGTGTGCTAGGGGCGTGACAAATGCTGGGGGCGTGACAAATGCTGGGGGCCTGTGCTACGTTCCGCCCTTCATGCCATGTGGGTCATCGTGTGCTGTGGGCGTGTGCTGGGGGCGTGACAAACGCTGGGGGTGGCGTGTCTGCTCCGGCGCGCTGTCACTCCCCGCTTTGCCTGTCACCCCCTGCTTTACAATGCAGAAGGCGTCTTAGAATGCACACGCCCACACACAACAACGCTGAAGGGCACGCACACCTCGCGACGTGCACAAACGCTAATCTCACTGTGATGAGATTAGCGTTTGTGCACGTCGTGAGGTGTGCGAGCCCTTCAGCGTTGTTGTGTGTGGGCGTGTGCATTCTAAGATGCCTGCTGCATTGTAAAGTGGGGGTTAGCGTTCACCGTCCTTCGGGTAAAGCTTCTTTATACCCGGAGCTAGTATATATATATATATATATATATATATAAAGATCCAACTTTCCACAATGTGCCTCCTGCACAGAAAAGTTCCCGGACAACCAAAATCAGCACTCGAGGCAAGAGATGTAAAGTTTGCTCTTTTAATCCATAAGGTGGGTAACAAATGTCATCAGACGCGTTTCGGGCACGTCCGTGCCCTTGCTCACTGATAATTCGCAAAGCAAAAAAGCAGTCATTTAAATGTAGCGGTTTGGCGCCAATGCTCAAACTTTGTAAACATAAAGAAAGTACTAACGAGATTCATGAGTCCCTATACACATTCAATTATGGGCGCCATTTCGTAATGGTGACAATACATAGATAAATCAAATATTATCACATTAACACCACGCCGACATACATATATCATTTAACATTGTAAACTTTGATTCAAACGTTATATTCGAATTGTCATCATTCATATTTACAAGGTGTGGAAAAGTAAATTTTGCCATGTTGTATGTGCCTACGTGTTCCCCATATTTTGTTATATGTGCATGATCGATATGCATGTATTCCCCTCTGATCGATTAAAGACGCAATTACAGTTGTGTCCATCTCTAGTATGCCAGTTTCCAGTCTTCGTGAAAGCAACGAATATTAGGCCCATGTAAACCTACGTTGCCACATTTTACAGTGTGCACGTTAATTCATTGAATTGTCCCCGTTTCTAGGCCTCAAAAGGGCCCGGACTCAGATTCAGCTCCTGTCTCCTGAACACTCTCCGAGGAGCGATACAGCCCCCACCTGCATCCCTGACCCTTAGCTTACTTCTTGCCACGCAGTGCCCGGCCCGGCCTGGCTCTGCCTCCCAGTCTGCCAAGAGTATGTTATGATTCTAGTTATCAGTCCAGCCCTCCTTCTCTGCATTCCTAAGCTACTGAATCGCATCAATAGTTTCCGTCATGGTCTAGCCTTTATGTCTCCATGAAAGAGAAATACTGTATTAATGTTCATAGAATATTACTTGCACACGCACTACATATAGAATTATGCATGCACCAGTCTTAGAGTCTGTTAGCCTTTGCCCTGATAACTTTTGGATTCTATCAACATGTACTCTAAACACCAGATACTAGATATGCCCTGGGTACATGTCGCTCTGACACTCCAGACTTTAGTCTCCTCTTCTAGCGCAGAAGTCATAGCCCCCAGTTCTCCCTGGTAACACGTCATTGCCCGTTTGCGCGCACCACTAGGTTAGAGGTCCCAGCTGCTCAGGTAGCCCCCTCCATGTTTCCGCCCCTTTTATGACATATTCTGTTACGTTTACATCACATGTCTATGTATACGCCCTGTACACGCCTTCTTGTTACATCATTTTGCCCTTATCTTTCGCGACTGTTACGAACCACGCCTACTGCTACGCCTACTGTATTGAATGTAATGCAATTGTTTTGATATATATACTGTGAACTGTTATTAAAAGTTATCCCTTCCTCCCTTATGCTCCCAGATCCTGTCCCCGGCAGCTGCCATCCTATTCCCGTACAGGCTGTCCTGTTCCTGTCCTTTATGCCTGATTAAAGCCTGTAAACTCCAGCTACCTCGAATCTTGACTCTTATTTATTGAGCTATCTGTTTATATGAGTATCCTGAAAAATAGAACCGGTAATTAATTATTTATTTACCACATAATGGCGCCCGAATAGGGACTTGCCCTTTCCCCACGCGCCGGAGAAGCCACGCAGGCCCCCTGATCCTCTGCAGCCGTGACGGAACCATACCGTGCACGTGCAGATATTTCTACTTCAAGTATCCCTCAGGCCCACGGAGGAGACGGAGGTTGCGGTCCAGCATCCAGACGAGGCGGTGGAGGAACGCGGCGAGTCCCGACCAGAGCCCAAGCCGAGAGTCCAAGGTCCGAGGTATCCGGAGGCCCACCTGTAACTGAAGTCCGAAGTTCGTAGTCCGTCGTCGTAGCAGTCCAGTCCAGTCCGAGGCCTTCCGTTCTTGCTGCCCGGTGAGTACCGTTGCTGGGGTAGTATCTAGACAGGGTCAATTTATTTGTCTCTGGTCCGTGGGTTTGGGTACACAGATCCAACACGAAGTGTCCACCTAGGTGGATGCGGGTCCTGACGTGTCTCTTTATGGGACCGGTAAGTTTCGTACTGTTTTAGCAGTGCATCTAGTTATTCTAGTAAGTTCTGTTCTCGAGAAATTCATGTGTTCTGTTCTCAGTATTCCAGGTAATATTCTGTTCGAACTGTTATTCTAAATGTTATTCCATGTGTTTTCAATGTCGTGGTATGAGTGATTCGTTTTTCAGTTATTATTGTGTTTATCGTGTATTGTATTGTGTCCAGACTCCAGCCTAAATTATGCCTCTATTTTCGAGGTTACGTCAGTTAAAAACTAGAAAAGGTCTGCTCGAGGAAGCAGTTCCTGTCCCGCCTAGGGACAGTCCAGGTCATTTTATGTATCATAAGCATGGCATAAGTGCCGTATTATATCTAGACTTATGGGTGGAGTACACCAAGGAATTAGAAGAGAAATACAGATGGCCCATGTCAGGTACATGGGATGCCGAGTGTATCATGCGAGTAGAAGAAGCATTATGGAAAAAGAAATCCAGACAGTCCCAGAAGGATGCCATCGAGTTATGGCGCAAAGAATCTCACAGAAGAACCGAAAAAGAAATCAGAAAGACAGAATTAAGTAGGGAATCCTCAGAAAGAGCCCAAGAAAGGGAATTAATCGAAGTAGGTGAACGAGTCAAAGCCGAACAGTCAGACAGACAGAGAAATGCCCTCATTAAGGGTATGTATCCTCTTCTTGCCGAGGGCTTGCCGAAAGCAACCCCAGAAGCACCATGTAATTTTCCGCCGTCATTAGTTCCGATTAAGCTACGTCATAAACCGACCGCAGCTGATATTTTTCTCTCGTCCTATTTGGACGACACAGTCCCAGAATATGCAAATCCTGTTCCGCCAGCTCCTGTAAATAATGTAATTCCTGTCCCTCCAGCCACCGGGGCACCCGTTGCAGCACCTGTTACGGTAACCCCGGTCCAGCCCACAGTACAAGTACCCGCTACATCAGTCACTCTTCCAGCACGTACAATACCCGTCGACGATTCTAGTCTAGGAGCCGCGGGGGGGGAAGTCCTCCTGGAACCCCGCCTCAACACAGACGTGTGACATTACTCGAGCTACATGCCCAAGCGTTACAGCGTTCACCCAAACATCAGTCAGTTGCAGATATCAAGCGAGCCCTTACCGAATGTCGTTATGATCCAGTCCCAGGCGATGATGATATGGTTATATATTCATTGTGCGTAAGACGGGTGACCGAGTATTTAGACACCCTACCGAATATGAAAGAATATCTAGACAGAATATATTGTTTCATCCGTACAGGAGTAGATCCAGAAAGTATTGGCGAGGCCATGTCTCAAAGAAAAGTCGAGATTCAGCTCATGCTATTAAAGTTTCTAATTAATTGTTTAATAAGGGAACAAGATTATCCAACTAAAGATCCGACCGAAATGAAAGTCCTGACAAGGTGGAGTGATCATATAGCCGAGGGAAGACACAAGACACAGAACTGTATAGACAGTATGTATAAGAAGATCCGTAGGGAAATAATAAAGTTACACGAGAAACGCAAAGCAGCACAAGTAAGCGAGAAAGAAGATAACTCTGATACCGAAGAGGTAGACGACGAGAATCCCACCAGAATAGCGTATGTAGGTAGAACTAGACTTCCCGACCGACATTCACGCCTAGAACACAAGAAAGTTTTTCCTCTTCCAGCACCAGAACAAGGTTCTCTTGAGCAAGTATTTCAAGCTACCGATCACATTCTGAAATCACGAATCGGTTATAGTGAACTTAGTACCATGCACGAACAAGAACTAGCCCGATCAGCAGTTCGATGGACTACTGATTCTACCACTTTTCCAGACGAAATATTGGCACAAATGTTTCTGAAACTGCCCCCAGCCGAGCAGCGACTGGTGGGTATGTATATGATCCAGCACCTCATTACACTGTATGAGGGTCAGCATTCTGATCCAGGTCCGTTGCATGATGTTCTGAACGAGTTACTCCAATATAGATGGAAAGGTCTAGGTACCGATTTGATTAGTGTCATTCTAGAACAGCGCCACAAATATAGAACGTTTCTGAATCCGCATTTTGTTCATGTCTCACCTCCAGAAAGTAAATCATTTTACATAGATAGACAGCATCCGTTACGAGAAGTACACCCAGTTAGGACAGCGGGTGGTGAAATGCAACGAGTATTTGTTTACACCCCTATCACAAAGATGGAACTCTTAGAGATGAAAAAATTAATTCCCTGTCACGACAAAGATCCAGCAGGGTTCCATCGAGAATTAAAAGACATGCTCCGTATGGGGGAATACACATATCCTGATATCATTAAAATGTTAAAGGTTCTGTTGCCCGCAGGGGTATATGAGAAACTCAAGGAGAAAGAATGGGAGGTGGGAGAGAAAAAGATAGATTGGACAGCTCTAGAAGCTGAAGATACTTCACGAGTACCAGGTACCGGTCTAGGGGCTAAGGTTAAAGAATTGCCCGAGTTATTGATACAAGTTTTACCAAGGTTACTAGCCACGAAAAAGGAAGATTGGGATGCAATCTCAGCATGTAAACAGAAACAGGATGAAGACACTAGTGATTTTTATTCTAGATTTGAAAAATGTTTTATTATTAACAGTGGTTTGAAGACGAGTAGTGAGTCGTACCCTCATCTTTTTGTCACTAAACTAGTCGAGAATTCAAGTCCACAAGTTAAAAATCGAGTTTTAAAAGTCGAAAGTAGTTGGCAAGCTAATACTCCGTCCCAAATGTTACAGATGCTCCAGTATCACCAGAATAGAATCAGGGAAGAGCAAGAACACGAAAGGAGACGTATGAAAGACACGAAAATGAAAGTATTAGTTGCACAATCTGTTCCACAAGACAGTCAGAAGAGGGGTCCGAATCAAGCCAGTCATCCTGCAGCTCCCCTTAAAGGGACTTGCAATTATTGTAAACAGCCAGGTCATTTTATAAACGAGTGTGCAGTTCTGAAACACAACATAGCCACTGGTAAAACTAAAGAAAGACCACGTCCGACTAGACCAGAACAAGTTTCACAGACTTCTCAGTCACCACAGAATGCACAACAGACAGTTCCAGCACCGCAGCCTATCGCTGCAACACAGCATGTTACACAGCAGATGTACCAGTATGCCCAGTCAGAGTATCCAGAGTATCAACAGTATTCATGAAACAGCCTAGAGAGGGAGGTAGGCTTGCCTCTCATCGAGATACCTGTAGATCAAGAGGGTCCCTATGTACACAGTCAAGTATTAGGGAAAGACAGAAAGTTTCTGATTGATACAGGGGCAAGTAGGACTACTATCAGTCATGACGAGGTTCCAGGGGCTCCGCTCTCAGGCTCTAAAAATGTTTCCCTTGGATTTTCAGGAAAGCCTATTGTTAATGAAATTTCGAAACCAGTTTCTCTAGAAGTAGGTCCATTGTCCCGAACTACTGATTTGTTACTTACGAAGTCATGTCCAGAAAATTTATTAGGCATTAAAACACTGAAAGAATTAGGTGCAGTAATTTGCTGCTCCCCAGAAGGAGTCCGATTGTTTTTACGCGACTTTAAAGGTCACTATGTATTACGTGATTTTGATCCAAGATTACTGAATGTTCCACAGCATTTATGGGCGCAAGGTCCAACTGATGTAGGATGTATGCACATTACACCCCATCGTGTGACTCTCAAACAAGGTATAGTTTTGCCACGAATCAGACAGTACAGATTGCCACCTGAGGCTGTAGCAGCCTTATCCAAAATTATAGACGAACCCATTGCTCAAGGAGTGGTTGTAGAAACTGACTCCAATATATGTAATTCTCCTATCATTCCGGTCCTGAAACGTACTGATCCCAATACACCTCCAGTATATCGATTAGTGATTGACCTTCGAGAGCTTAATAAATGTATCATACCCCAGTATCCAGTAGTCCCAGATATTTCTTCCCTATTAACAGCCATTGATTCTGAAGCTACATTTTTCACTGTTATCGACCTCAAGAATGCATTTTTCAGTGTCCCCATTCATCCAGACAGCCAGTACCTTTTTGGTTTTTGTTTAAATGGAAGGAGCTATAAATTCACACGAGCTCCTCAAGGTTTCACAGAAAGTCCTAGTATTTATAGTCAAGCACTTAAGAGACAACTAGACAATATTCACATGCCAACTGACACTGCCCTGCTCCAGTATGTCGATGATCTACTGATCACAGCCCGTTCTGAACGTGACTGCGAGCGTGCGTCACTTACGGTTCTGTATTTCCTGGCCGAGCAGGGGCACAAGGTGTCCCCTTCCAAATTACAATTCTGTGTCCAGCAAGTGATCTACTTAGGCCACTTACTGTCCAAGTGGGGTAGGCAGTTGACACCAGACCGTATCCAGTTAATAGCGAGTCTTCCACAGCCCAAGACACAGAAGGAGGTACGAGCTTTTATTGGCCTTACTTCTTATTGCAGACAATGGATTCCTCAGTATGCATTTCTAGCCAAGCCACTGATACAGTTAACGACACAGGAGGCAGCCGTATCGACTGTCCTCCCTTGGACCCAGGAACATACACTTGTTTTCAATGAATTAAAGAAAGCCTTATGTCAAGCACCTGTTCTAGCTACACCGAACTACAGTAAGCCTTTTACACTTTTTGTCACAGAACGTGATGGTACTGCATTATCTGTTCTCACACAAGATCAAGCAGGACAGTACAAGCCCTGTGCTTATTTTTCGAGCACATTAGATCCAGTAGCCCAGGCTCTGCCTGCGTGCCTCAAGTCCGTTGCAGCCACAGCTCTAGCTATCAGACAAAGTGATTCCATAGTGTTAGGACACTCCCTGACAGTACAAGTTCCACACTCCGTGGAAGTTCTTTTAAACCGAACACAGACTCAACACTTGACAATTGCACGTTTAACAGGTTATGAACTGACACTGTTCCAGCCACACATAGAAATCAGACGCTGCAACATTCTAAATCCTGCTACACTGTTACCGACAGTTACTTCAAATCCTGCCACACATGACTGTGTGGAAGTTGTTAACACTATGACAAGACCAAGACAAGACCTGACAGACATTGCATTGCCTAATCCCGACCTGACACTTTATGTGGATGGTTCATGTATGAGAACAAGTACAGGAGAACTAGTAGCCGCGTATGCAGTGACTACTGAAACTGGAGTTATAGAAACACACCGTATTGACACCCTGTCTGCTCAAGCAGCAGAGCTAGTCGCTCTGACCCAAGCCTGCATACGTGCCAAGAACCTGAAAGTAAACATATATACAGATTCACGTTATGCATTCGGAGTCGTACATGACTTTGGAGTGCTCTGGCAGGAGAGAGGTTTCATGACTTCTCATGGAACCAAGATTCAGCATGGTCTCCTCATTCAAGCTCTGTTAGATGCAATACATTTACCGACAGCTATCGCTATCATGAAGTGCAAGGCACATACGAAAGTTACTGACATCATTTCCCAAGGTAACGATCTAGCAGATCGAACAGCCAAGCTTACAGCTCAGACTCCAGACATTCCAGTTAATACGACACAGACACTCACCCCAGATCCGACTACTTGTATGACAGTCAAGGACCCTACACAAGATGTCATAGACATACAGTTACATGCTACTCCCGAAGAAATCAAGAATTGGTCCGAACAAGGAGGGATCCAGACAGATCAAGGATGGTTGACGAAGGGAAAAGCCACATGGTTTCTCCCCGACTCTATGGTTCAAGTCATTATTAATACCGCACATAGTCCAGCACATTTAGGAGAAAAAGCTATGTTAGACAGTATTCAGAACCTATGGTTCAACAAGCACTTACGAGCTGCAGCCAAGCAGAAAGTCCGTACCTGTATGATATGTTGTCAATTCAATCCAGGTAAAAGTGTCCCGGTGGAACAAGGTGGATTCCAACCCCCTGACCACCCTTTTGAAGTCCTCCAGATGGATTACATTCAGATGGAGCGATGTCGAGGTTTCAAGTATGTCCTCGTAGTTGTATGCGCTTTGTCCAGGTGGACAGAAGCATATCCAGTCCCAGATTACACAGCCGCGACCACTGCCAGGCAGTTGGTTCGTGAATTCTTTGCCCGCTATGGACTCCCTAGGGTCGTGTATTCTGATAACGGCCAGCCATTCTCATCTGAGCTTATGAAACATGTTTCCCTTCTGTTAGGGTACCAGTGGAAGTTCCATTGTGTGCGCCATCCTGAAGCAGCCGGTCTCGTAGAGAGACATAATCAGACCCTGAAAATCCGTATTGCCAAGATATGTAAGGAGAAAGGTGTAGACTGGCTAGTTGCCCTGCCAGTTGCCCTATTTTATATGCGGATGGTTGCACATTCCAGATCAGGTCTGTCCCCGTATGAGGTCGTATTCGGCCCGCCCCCCAAACATGTGGGGTACACCTAGACCCCGCAGTATTACAGATGTTTCCAGTAATATGCTGACAGATTACCTAGCTTCCTTGATGTCTGCCCTACACTCTTGTCGTTCACAGGTTGCCGCCGCATTTCCAGACAATACCGAGGTGAAACCGCATGAAGTCATTCCAGGCAACCTCGTGCTAGTACGGAACTTTGATCGTTCAAGCCCGCTGGAGCCTCGTTGGAAGGAGCCGCGACTTGTTCTCCTGACCACCCGCACGGCCGTGAAGTTGGAGGGCCGCAAGGGGTGGGTCCATCTGTCCCATATAAAGAAGTTCCATGGAATTCGTAAAAAAACATTTTCAAAGGACATTTCTAAAGACTGCCTGAAACCAGACTCTGAACTTGATTCTGAACATAAAGTTCCCCTGTTAGAGAAAACTCCGCAACAGGAGTATAAATTAAAACTCCGGTCTAGTAAAATAAGTCAGCCAGTTTAATTGTCTAAGTCCCTCTTGGGTGAAACGGTTAGACAGGTTTCTGACATGTATGAGATAGACCCCCATAGTGAGAGAGTTAGTCAAAACTCTATAAGATGTATCGTTTTTCTAAGTTTCTTATTGTTTCTAAGTCTTATGGTTACCTGCACAAGTTATGCATTACATTTATGTTTTCCAAGTTCACATGCAAAAAAGTTTTCTAATGTTACAGTAGAGCACACATTTAGTGATCTGCCTCCTCACGAGCTATCCTATCGTCTTGCTATGAGAAATAATACATTCATTAGAATGTTACACTATTCACACCAGACCAGCAATGCCATTAATTGTTGGGTGTGTGGTCGACTCCCCCCTTTCCAGACACCGAAGGGAGTTCTACCACTCTTTCCTTATCCGTTTTCACATAATGGTTCGTGTGGAGCATGGTCCACGTTAACGTCATCCTCCAATGATATGTCCCTTCTGAATAGGACATGTTTTCCAGACAAGCAAGGTCTCTCCCATAGAACAGGGTTAGATCTAGAAAATGAAGTATATGATTTAGGTAATTATTCTTCGAATTTCATGGTCCTGAATGTTCAGTCTGATACTACTCCAGATTTACCTGCTATTTCAGTACTACCAGTCAAAGGCGAATTATGTGTCAGAAAGAATGGTTCCGCACATGTAGGACATAGTGATTGTACTACTATTGTCGAGTATAGTGACAGTGGGAAATCTATTTTCAAAGCCTCACGTAATTCTTATTTTGTTTGTGGTCAGACCGCATATGTTCGTCTGCCCCTCGATTGGGATGGAACATGTTACGTTGCCTTCCTACTGCCACCAGTTTTTCTAGCCCCATCTGATTATCACAGAAACACACATCTAGTACACGTCAGACATAGAAGGGAGATCGAGTCCCCAATTGTCGATCAAACTGAAACTACTCTAGAACAGTATCAAGACTTCAATAAAGGTTTCTTCTTCTTTATAGGCCCTGTCCAGAATAGTAAGTTAATACGTAGGTTAACCAGAACCCTTGAAGCAGTAGTGAATGAGACTACTTCCGCTCTAGGTAACTTAACCGAAGAGCAATCTGCTATGAGATTTGTCGTGCTCCAAAATCGTCTCGTTCTTGACGTCATACTGGCCGATAGAGGAGGAGCATGTAGAGTCATCGGATCTAGTTGCTGCATTTTCATTCCTAATAACGCGCCGTCTGTTTATTCAGCTATAACCAGACTTCATAAAATTGCCCATCAGTTACACCAGAATCCAGGCACCTGGACATGGTCCGGTTGGCTCTGGAGTATTATATCTGCCTGGGGATGGAAAGTATTGTCGTTCCTAGGTATTGCAGTAATGATCATATTCAGTTGCTGCCTCTGTATACAATGTGGCCCTGCGATTTGCGGCATGTGTGCTACCTCTTGTATTCCTAGTCCTAAATCCCGTTCCAAGACAATTCGAGACGAGCAAATGATGCTATATGAAATGATAGATGGTATCATGAATATAGATGTTTCCTGATGGAAACGTAGGGCACAAGGAGGGAATGTGGAAAAGTAAATTTTGCCATGTTGTATGTGCCTACGTGTTCCCCATATTTTGTTATATGTGCATGATCGATATGCATGTATTCCCCTCTGATCGATTAAAGACGCAATTACAGTTGTGTCCATCTCTAGTATGCCAGTTTCCAGTCTTCGTGAAAGCAACGAATATTAGGCCCATGTAAACCTACGTTGCCACATTTTACAGTGTGCACGTTAATTCATTGAATTGTCCCCGTTTCTAGGCCTCAAAAGGGCCCGGACTCAGATTCAGCTCCTGTCTCCTGAACACTCTCCGAGGAGCGATACAGCCCCCACCTGCATCCCTGACCCTTAGCTTACTTCTTGCCACGCAGTGCCCGGCCCGGCCTGGCTCTGCCTCCCAGTCTGCCAAGAGTATGTTATGATTCTAGTTATCAGTCCAGCCCTCCTTCTCTGCATTCCTAAGCTACTGAATCGCATCAATAGTTTCCGTCATGGTCTAGCCTTTATGTCTCCATGAAAGAGAAATACTGTATTAATGTTCATAGAATATTACTTGCACACGCACTACATATAGAATTATGCATGCACCAGTCTTAGAGTCTGTTAGCCTTTGCCCTGATAACTTTTGGATTCTATCAACATGTACTCTAAACACCAGATACTAGATATGCCCTGGGTACATGTCGCTCTGACACTCCAGACTTTAGTCTCCTCTTCTAGCGCAGAAGTCATAGCCCCCAGTTCTCCCTGGTAACACGTCATTGCCCGTTTGCGCGCACCACTAGGTTAGAGGTCCCAGCTGCTCAGGTAGCCCCCTCCATGTTTCCGCCCCTTTTATGACATATTCTGTTACGTTTACATCACATGTCTATGTATACGCCCTGTACACGCCTTCTTGTTACATCATTTTGCCCTTATCTTTCGCGACTGTTACGAACCACGCCTACTGCTACGCCTACTGTATTGAATGTAATGCAATTGTTTTGATATATATACTGTGAACTGTTACTAAAAGTTATCCCTTCCTCCCTTATGCTCCCAGATCCTGTCCCCGGCAGCTGCCATCCTATTCCCGTACAGGCTGCCCTGTTCCTGTCCTTTATGCCTGATTAAAGCCTGTAAACTCCAGCTACCTCGAATCTTGACTCTTATTTATTGAGCTATCTGTTTATATGAGTATCCTGAAAAATAGAACCGGTAATTAATTATTTATTTACTCACTGTGATGAGATTAGCGTTTGTGCACGTCGTGAGGTGTGCGAGCCCTTCAGCGTTGTTGTGTGTGGGCGTGTGCATTCTAAGATGCCTGCTGCATTGTAAAGTGGGGGGTAGCGTTCACCGTCCTTCGGGTAAAGCTTCTTTATACCCGGAGCTAGTATATATATATATATATATATATATATAAAGATCCAACTTTCCACAATGTGCCTCCTGCACAGAAAAGTTCCCGGACAACCAAAATCAGCACTCGAGGCAAGAGATGTAAAGTTTGCTCTTTTAATCCATAAGGTGGGTAACAAATGTCATCAGACGCGTTTCGGGCACGTCCGTGCCCTTGCTCACTGATAATTCGCAAAGCAAAAAAGCAGTCATTTAAATTTAGCGGTTTGGCGCCAATGCTCAAACTTTGTAAACATAAAGAAAGGACTAACGAGATTCATGAGTCCCTATACACATTCAATTATGGGCGCCATTTCGTAATGGTGACAATACATAGATAAATCAAATATTATCACATTAACACCACGCCGACATACATATATCATTTAACATTGTAAACTTTGATTCAAACGTTATATTCGAATTGTCATCATTCATATTTACAAGGCACAAATGCCTAATTCATATATATTCGTTGTTTCTCTAAACAAATCAACTTTATGTCTGACTTACATTGCCTGTTTTTTTAAACTGAGAAAGTTTGCGCCGTGAGTATTTAGGAAGAAGCATAAAAAAGGATTCTGAGTATTGCTAATATCGGGCATTTGTTGCAATCTTTATCAATCTTGATGGCAAGCATTATACTGTACAAATACATTTACAAATTCCTATCGTATATCGGAATAAGTCTTTGTGCTGGCAAGTTAGATTGAACTTAAAAAATGCGTAGTGGCTTATATCCAGGGTTTTACAACATTCCTATCATTCATTTTTAAATTCATTTAAACGAATGTATGAAGCCCCCTATGCATTCAAATGCAATAGCCCACTAAACGACACACTCAGAATCACAATGCTATACCATTATACCTCTGGTTAGTCCTATACTTTAAACATTGCCTGGTCCTAAATGATATGCTTAACTTGCTCGGGTGCTTAGGAAGTGAAAAATAGTGCTAATATATAATAGAAAAAGAGAAGAATGTGAATAAGTGCAATTGTGCTACAGTGCAGATATACTCTCTACTTAATTCTAAAAACGTTAGTGGGGTTTCTTTACTAGGCCAACTCTTAACTCTTCATGGAAAACACTGACGGTTTCAGATACCATATTCTTTAGTGTGTTACTGATCCACGGCTCATATGTACACAAAACAGGAAATCGGGTTTTACTCCTGAAGCTAGATTACTACCTCTCTCTGAATAATTATCATAGAAAATTGTTCAGGTCTTCCCCCATATTAAGTCCTCCCGGACTCTTGCTGTTAAGCAACACTATGTAGCGTGATTCTAGCTGACGCAGTTTCTTCTCAAAGTCCCCTCCCCTTTTATTGGGGACTATCGCGTCTATGACAAAATATGTCAAATCTGCCAAGTTTTTATTGTGTGCAACTTGAAACTGCCGAGCTACCGGGTAGCTCTGGTCGGCATGAACTATGGCACGCAGGTGCTGCAGGATGCGCTGATGTACTGGCAACTTCGTGCTGCCCACATATTGTAACTTGCAGCTACATGTGAGTACATATACAGCCAATTCCGTGCGGCATGTGTAATGATCTTTTATGGATATTGGGTTGACCTCAAATGGGGTTGTGTAACTCCTGGTATTAACACCGAATTTGCACGCTCGACATGAGCTGCAGCGGAAAAACCCCTTACGGGGGCATAGCCAATCTTTGGGTTTGCTGGTTTCAGGGTTATTGCTCACTAGGTCATTTCTCATAGTGTAAGCTCTCCTAAAGGTTACAGTGGGTATCTTCGGCATAATGTCTCTTAGGACCTGATCTGTGAGAATGATAGGCCACTGTTGTTTAACAATTTTTGTTATTTGCTTTGCTTGGCGGCTATAGCTAGTAATGAGCTTGATGGTGTTGTCTTGCTCTGGTTGTTTACTCGCATGCCTGTCTGGATCAAGCAGATCTTCCCTATTTAGTAAATTAGCTTTTCTTCTCGCTGTGTCTAACAATGAGGGTTTGAATCCGCGTCTCATCAGTCTGTGCTTAGCTTCCAATTGACATCTATCTCTACTCTCAGAACTACTGCATGTTCTATGAATTCTTTTTTTTTTTTTTTTTTTTTTTTTTTTAAAACCTTTATTGTACAGAAAGCGCTCACAGATACGGGCCTACAACCCATCGGGCCGGCCACCACAATAAAAGAAACATATCAGGTAGTACAGAAGCTCCCCCAGGACCTCACAGCAATCCTTACGAAAAGCAAAGGTAAAGAGCCATCGAGCAACCACCACGTACAGGATGAGAGAAGGTTGATTTTATAATAGAAGAAAGGGCGTCTCAGAATAAGGGCAATCCGTAAAGTCCAGAGGGCCGTGGTGGGCCGCGAACAAGCAGAAATATCGAACACAGGAAAAGTCAAAAAGAACAGGTACATTTTGGCATAGGCAGAACGTGAATCCCACAGTAATAGGCAATTGCAACCGCTGCCCCGCGCCTTCCCACCACTACGAAAACACACAATAATACACAAGACTAAAATTAGGCTTGCAAAACAAAAGCCCTCTGCCACAACAACCCAGGGGAGGAAAGAAAAAGAGGGGAGAGGGGAAAAAAAAGGGGGGGAAAGGACATAGGAAAAAAGGAGGGGGAGAAGTAAGAACACAGCATCATTGCACGCGCCCCATGGCTAACGAAGCACTCAAGAATAGACCAGCACATGGAACCAGTGGTAACAGGAGGAATGAATGCGTAGTAAACCGTGACGGCAGGAATACCAGAAGGCTCATGCTAGCAAAAACACCCCAGGGGGCCACATGCCGACACCGCGTCTCGAAAAAGGGGGATACATAAGAGCCATAGAACCAAAAAAAAAAAAAATGAGGGGAAAACACAATATGACAGACCCCCCCCCCACCCCGCACATCCCACCCTGCACCCCTGCAGAAGGTTATGGCCTACCCCCCGGCAGCGTGCCTGTCGCCCTAATCAGAACCCGAAATATAGAAGAGATAAAAGTAAGGAAGAAACAAAAGACAAAAAGAAGAAGGGAAAACAGGGAAGTAACAACGGGAGAGGAGCCATATAATCAAAATCCCATCAGCTCCCACCCTCCCGTCCGAAAATACTCAGAGCCCACCGGAAGACAACAAGCACAAGGATAAACCCCAGGAACACGAAGGAGTATCGAACATAGTCATACAGTTACAAACGGATCATCCGACCATACCGCAAGATAACCGTCCACCGAGGCAAGTTCATCTCAACCCTGTCCTTGTTTATCCCAAGCTGTAGTCGTCCAACGCACAAGGAACCAGATCATGTGGAACAGGAGGTGAATAACAGGGAGTCCAATCGGCAATCCACACAAGTCATATCGATTGCGACCCGGATGAGCAGGAAAGGACGGCAACCACCTCAGGCAATGCAGGCACAGTTCCGACGGCAATACGAGGGAAGCCGATCCGGCGGAGCAATCACAGGATCTTCGTTCGGCCATTCGAGGCAAAAAAGGAAAGGGAGATCCAACAAGGCCGGTCTGAACGGGACCCGGCCGGCGGACCCTCCGCACAGGGGGGAGCACAGGATGAAAGAGGGCAGCTGGCATCCGTACACCCACACCAACGGCAGCCGCCGGGCCCACGGTCTCCAGGAAAGTTCCAGCAGCACACAACAGAGATGAAGCCGCCCACACCGGGGGGGGCCCAGCTGGCCCGGCAAAATGATCCTCCTCCAGGTCAATGATAGGTGCGGCCATGGGAGCACTCCAGGAGCGCAAGGCGGCGAGGATGTCGCCAAGCGTAGGCTCACCTTTACGGTATTCAGCAAACGAGCCATGCGGCGGACCAGCGTCGCCAGGCTCGGCCAGGCCGAGAGACATGGGCTCGGCCGCCATCTTAGAAGCCCGGCGGGGCCGCGGCAAACTCCGACCCCCGTCCGGACACCAGCGGTGCAAACAGGATACAGCCGACCACCAGCAGAGGCACCACCAGAGCAGGAAGGGGGGCCACCAGAAGAAGGCGGGTCGCCGGCTCCCCACACGCTACCGGCTCCGTTCTCCGAGTCCGGGCGGAGGGACTCAAAATGGCCGGACCGGAGAACAAAGGGGAGACGAGCCACATACACGGTCAACCCCGTCCATGGAAGGCAGCGCCCCAACACCAGGCCGCAGGACCGCCGGATCAGGCCCGGATAGCCGTAACCGGTCTAATTGCACATCGGCCTCTCCGACCGAACCCACACCGCCACCAAGGGCCGGCCACAGCGCTCCGTCCCGCCCGGGCGCCGCCAAGGAGTGTCAGGCCCGCTCGCTCCGGAGGCCCCGAAGCAGACAAGGGTGAAGCTCAGGATCCGCGGCACCCAGGAACAAACGGATCAAACGGTAAGTGCCTGTGAAATGTCGTAGTTCCATAGTCTATCAAAGAATACTTCCCGGGGCAGGATAAAAGACAGGATAGACGTTCCAAACAGGAAAGCGAACGGAGCCGAGCTAAAACGCGGCCATCTCGGACGCGAGCTTGGCTCCTCCCCCTCTATGAATTCTTAAACACTCCCCATATGGGATGCTTCTAATTGTGTGCTGAGGGTGGAAGCTTGTCGCATATATATACATCAAAAAGGGTGTCCCCTCAAGAAAAGCCACACGCTGGAAGGTCAAATATTTGTGTTTATTCATGAAAGCAGCAGCAGTGAAACCAGGATACTGCTCAAAAGTCTGGAGCCCAGCCCGACGCGTTTCGTGCACACCTCCACTTCCTCATGGGCTGATGTCCATAAACACTCCCTTTACTCTTGCGGCACTGAAATAACCCATAGGACCCATAGGACCATAGGACCCGCCCCAGTGGGCGAGGCAGTACCACTGCCTGCCGGTCCTTGTAGTGCCGCCAATATTCCTCCAGTGAGTGGTACCGGCAGTGTTCTCTTCAGACAAAAAATAAAACCACAGTGGGTAAGAGCAGTTTACAAGGCATCACAGCTGCTCTGTAGGGAGCCCTACTGCAATCCAGGTGGACCGACACTGATGTCGGGAGACGTACAGTGTGCACACGGACAAGAGGGACGCAGTGAAAGGATTACCAAACAGCTGGTGCTCATCATAACGTAACTGTAAAGTATTGACTATGCGCTGCCGGGTTTAATTCAAAACTTGAGGCTATATGTCGTGCTCCAGGATTATTCCCCGCTCTGGAATACGAAATGAATTTATGGTGCACCGCCACTGGATGTGAGGGTGTGTCCTAGGCACAGACATGAAATGCTCAGAATCCAGCTACGTTTTTATTCAATGAACTTTTTCTTCACAATATTCAAAGTTTTTCAAAGATTTTCAAAGTTTTGATTTCCAAAGTATTTTATTCATACTTATATTCAAATTTCATGGATTTTCATATAATCTCCATATATTCTCACATATTTTCACTTATCACATGTTAATCCTTCCAATGCATTTCAGCATTAAGCCTTCATCGGGGAAGTCTAAAGGAAATAAATGATACAACCGTAACTATGTAATCCTCCTCTATGTATTAATAACATTAACTAGCATATATACAAAATAAATGAACATATACTAAAAATCTCACGTTTTAACTATTCGCGAGTTGAACAACTTTCGTGAAAGCATACAAGTTTGCTGTGCATTGCTAGACTAGTTAAAAAAATTGTGATCAAGAAAATATTCATGAATATATCCAAGCTAATATGTACGAGTCAAAGTGTGGGAACACATCCTGATTTACCAGCAACTCAAATAAACTGTTTCAGGAAAATAACCTTTGCGTTATATACGGTATGTTGGAGAGTGTCGGGTGGACGTTAATCACTACAGTTTGGCTACGAGCGATATCGCTACTAAGTATCCTGCTCTTTGCTTAGAATAACCAGTTGAAATAACGGATATAATAGTCTCCAATTACGCGCTGTAACATATAATGTTATATACAATCACTGCGGTGGCTTAAAACGTGAAGCTGCTGCGCTATGTGCTTACCGTGATTTGAGTGTTACGCTCTCTCTTCTGTAGAAGCTATCGCCATGTCTGGCCATGTGGTATTAACAGCGTGTGACGTGTATATAGGGCGCGAAGTGTGTGATGGTGTTTAACTTAAAGGGACCTCGCTAATGCGTGAAAAGCATGAAATAAAGTTAAAACAAGAGTCAAGCTGCAATTTGAAAAATGAGCGTATTCTACCAAATAATTGCATTGAGGTTTCACAGTTTTTTCGAGTTAAATATAAATCGGAAGAGTAACCGTGCTGTTCGATCTCGGCAATTCTAATCGTGAATAAATTCTAATGCTGAATCTGATGGCATCTGATCATATTATCTACAATGCATGCTGAGCAATTCAGTGATATCAGTATAACATAAATATAAAACAAAGCTATAATGTATATAGTTAATCAGCGGTTGACCAGCAATTAGTGTAATCATAAGTAAAAACGACAGTCTTGTATCATAGATAGCATCCAAATTCTATTCGTTCATTCATCCTATGAGGTTTAAGGGTCTGTAAAAAGTATATCCAGTAATTTTCACGTCTTAAGAGGGCCTTCTTATTGTCTCTGTCTTCTGATTTTTCCACCACTTCTAGTATACAAGTTTTGATTTGATTATTCTGGTGATTGGCTTCGATGAAATGGTGTGCTACAACTGATTTCGGGGCTTTTGTTCTTATATTACTTTTATGTTCATTAAGCCTGACTTTCAACTTGCGTTCTGTCTGTCCGATATAGGCTTTCCCGCATGGACATTTAATCATATATATGACATTTGTGGTGTCACAAGTTGCATTGACGTGTAGATTAATTTTGTGTCCTTTCATCGGGTGCGTGATGCTTTTGCCTTCCAAGATATTGTTGCAATTATTGAAGTTTCTGCATGGGATAGTACCCTTGTATTTCTTTATGCTTTCCTTATGGGGAGTTTGCTTGATGATTTCTCCCAAGTTTTTTGCCCTGTTGAATGCGAAAATTGGTGCATCTGTAAATATGTGGTTGAAATCCGGTTCCGTCTGTAGTAGTGGCCAATGATGTTTCTTGATGATGGATTTAAACTGGTGGCTGAATGTGGAAAATTTACTGACACAAGTTATTTTAGACTCTTTTGTGATTTTTTTAGTTGTAAGCAATGTTTTTCTTTCGATTTTATCAACTCTTTCCATGGCTCTCATTAAAACAGATTCTGGATATCCTCTTTCTCTGAATCGTTGTGTCATTTTTTGTGATTGCTTCTTGTATTCCTCCGGGTCTGAGACAATTTTCTTAACTCGCAGGAGTTGTGAGTATGGCAAGTGATGTTTGAGGGGAGTTGGTTGATAAGCTAACAGGTTGTTTCGATCTGTTTTTTTAGTGAATAGCGTGGTTTCCAATTTGTTAGCTTTGTTGATAATAGTCACATCCAAATAGTTAATGGAGTTGGGATCAATTTCAAAAGTGAATTGTATACGTTCATCCACTTGGTTGAGAGTTGTGATATTTTCAATTAGAAGTTCCTTGGTTCCTTTCCATAGGATGAATATGTCGTCTATATATCTAAGATATAGACGTAACCCTTCCCTCCATGTTTGGTTCTGCAGTATGTGGGTGCTTTCATAATGGTACATGAAAATGTTGGCATATGACGGCGCAGCCGAATTTCCCATGGATGTTCCCGATTTTTGAAGGTACCATTGATCTTGATATTTAAAATAACTGTGCATTAGTGTGAAATTAAGCAATTCAAGTAGGAATATTTTCATGGGTTCATCATATTCCATTTGCATTAATGCCTCTTCTACTGCCTCTATTCCAAGCTGGTGAGGTATTGAAGTATACAGTGCTTGGACGTCAATAGTACACATTAAGATTTGTTCATCAGGTTCCAAAATAATGGCTTCCAATTTATTAAGGAAATCAGTAGTGTCTTTTAAGAAAGAGCTCATTGAAGTGACAAACGGTTGTAAATATTTGTCAATCAGTTTTCCCACCGGTTCATGTAAACTTCCACAAGTAGAGACTATCGGTCTGCATGGTGGTCTGCTAGGGTTTTTGTGAATTTTAGGTGTTACATAAAATTTAGGAGCTTTAGGATGATCCGTGGTAAGATATTTCTTCATTTTTTCAGACACTGTTCCTCTCTCCATCCCATTTTGGATGATTTTCTGTAACACTGTTTGTATCTCTCTGGTCAGGTTAAAGTCCAGTTTCATGTAGGTTTTATAATCTTGAAGGGGAATTTGAACTTGTTCGTTGTAGTAGTCAATGTTTAAAACAACGAGAGCTCCACCTTTGTCCGCCCTCTGGCAGATAATATTCTTGTTGTTGGCTATAGTTTTCAATGTTGCTAGTTCCTTCTGTGTGAGATTTTTTGATTTGGATTGTCTCCGAAAGTTGATTTTAGATAAATCTTGTTAAACAAGTTGTTCATATAGATCAAGTGTTTTGTGGCTATAGGGAGCCATATAAGAACTAGTACTAGTCAAACCTTTTAGTTGATCCTCAATCGGTTCTTGATGTTCCATAACAATGTTCTCGAAAAAGTGGCGAAGTCTAAGCTTTCTCATTAATTTGAAAAGACTAACATTAACTTCCAATAAATTTGTCTGGGCTGTGGGCACGAATGACGTACCTTTTTGTAGAGTGTTGATTTGACCTTTAGTAAGCATAACATCGGAGATGTTAATCACTAAGTTGTTCAACTTCGGTTCTTCTTCTTGTCTTTTTTTGATGTAACATTCCGCGTTTGCGGAGTTTTCCTCTCCTTCTCTGTATTGTTTCCTTCTTCGTGACCTCCTGGGTCGTCCCTTTCGTTGGGGCCTGATTCTAAAAAAGGCTGAGCTGCCAAATTTGTGTTTGTTGCGGGTTGTGGCTTCATTGGTCTTTTCTTGGTTATGTCAGAAGCTTCAGTATCCGTAGATCAAGTGTCCGTTTGAGATGTGTACTGGCGATTCTGTCGTTTTCTAGCATATACTTCAGCCCAATTATATATTTCACCCAATTTATAATTGATAGTATCCCTACGATACTTTCGGAGTTTTCTGTCATTCACTTCTTCTGTGTGTTTGGCTAATGTGCTTTTTATATCTTCTAGTTCTTCAGGTGTAATGATTTTTCCTAGTTCCTCTTTTACGATCGTGATATCTTTTTCCAATTCTTCTCAAATCTGGGACAGACGTACAGTGTGCACACAGTCAAGAGGGGCGCAGTGAAAGGATTACCAAACAGCTGGTGTTCATCATAACGTGCCATCAACCCACTTGGGAATAAGCTGTTTTATATTTGACATTCGGAAGATGCCTCACTGTAGGAAGATTCACAAGGCACTACGAGGACCAGCAGGCAACAGTGCTGCGCCGCCCACTGGGGCGTGTCCAAGGACTATTTCAGGTGCTCTGTACGTCATCCCCCATGTTTGAACTTTGCCCATAATTAAGTGCAGGGAATGCACGAAACGCGTCGGGCTTTTCATTCTGATGACCTGTGCTGATGCCCAAGCTGCTACCTTTCACAATAAAGCGCTAAGAATTACCTTCATGTATGCGGCTTCTTCGAGGGGACACCCTTTTTGAGTATATATATATATATATATATACATATATATATATATATATATATATATATATATATATATATATATATATATATATATATATATATATATATATATATATATATATATATATATATATATATACATATATATATATATATATATGTATATTACCTACTGGCGGTCGCCAGTAGGTATATATAGTTAGGATTTTTTCTCTATGGGATTTTTGAAAATTCTATGTCGAATAACTTTGGCGTTTGAGGACGGAATTGGCTGAAATTTTCAGGAAAATTGAACATTTTGTTTCTGAGCAGCCCCTAAAAATTTAGGGGGGTTTCGTCAAGGGGGGGGCGAGAAAAAAGGGGGGTCCCAAAACGCGTTTTTCCCATGCAATTTTCCATAGGGCGGTTGGCCTCACTTTTAGCTCGAACGGCTGAATGGATTTCCATGAAACTTGGCAAAATTGTAGGGACTGGTAGCCCGATGTGCCTTTGCTAGGTCTCAATATATGTGTTCCAGTGGATTTTGAGAAATTAACGTTCAAAAAAATATATATATCTGTAAGCGCGCTCCGGGCAGCGCCCCGGTTCGCGTACTTGACGCGTAACGGAACTTCGCGAAGCAAAGCTGATTGGCTCTCCGGTGTCTGTCAACATTCTAAACAGTCCGGAGTGGCCGCCATCTTGTCTCTCGGTAGGATCGAGAGACAAGAGGAGGCCAAAACAAAGGGGTTAGTGACCATAAGGGGGCATAGCAGATCCTCCCTGACCCCCTAGGTTTGATGTGGAGGCTTTAAAAGGGCCCCGCGGGGAAAAAGAAAAAAAAAATTTTTTTTTGTTTTTTTTGCGTGGGGAGCGCCCGGTACGCGCACCGGGAAGCGGTCCGGGGAGCGTAATATAAGGAAAAAAGAATGATAGACTTTTTAAATATTGTATGTTTATTGATTGTTCGTTTTGTTGTTTTTTTTTCGTTTTTTTTTATTTAAGTAGCAATATGTAGGTACCAATGCAGAGTCAAAAAATTAATATACACCGTCTCCTTTGTAGATATCTTGCATGTTGTTTCAGAAGTAATTGTGGAATATGGAATTCATACCATAGTGTGTCAGGAAAGCAGAAACAATATGGAGGCAGGAGATGATAAAGAGATGTTAAATACACATTGGAGATAATATAAAGTTGCACAGTATACTATAAGTCTGACTTTACATTATAATCAATTTGGTACTAGTTTATGAATTAGATATAAAAATGATTAAAGACTCGAACAATTTTTGATTATTAAATATAAATTTATTTTTCTGATTCTTTTTCAAAATTTAATAGAACGTCTAACATTTGACTGTCTGATATGTCTTCTTTTTGACTGAACATAACTTCCCACATTTGACCGTCCTCATATTGAAGTAAGAAATCCACAGATTCTACACATTGTAGAAGTTCATGGTCTCGTGATTCATCCATGAATTCCAAGTCAATGGGTTCAATGATTTCCTCATTGTTCATCTCTAGGACAATTTCAAAGGAAACGTTCTGTTCTCCTTCCATTTTTGTGCTGAAATTTGCATAAAAAAATAAATATATCAGTAGAGATAGGGCACTGTTGGGTTTAAGTTCAGACAGGTACTTGTGAGTTTATAACAGAGAAGTTATCTATGGGCACTGTATGGTTTCAGTCGTGAAGTAGTACTATTAAAAAGTGCCTGTGAAAAAGCCTAAGTAAATTCATAATTATACCACAGAAACCTAAATCAATCCATAATTATAATAAACAAGCCTTTCTCAATGTCTAACTCTTACAGAGGGATAGTATAAAACTATCTGAAAATGTTTTCCCAAATTAATTTAAAGTGCATAACATAGTTCTCCTGTCAAATTTATAAAATAACATCTTACCTTTTAAAAACAACTTTAAGTTGTTAGTGAAAATGCTCTTGCAATGTACTTCAGGAAGTAGTAGTCAAAATGGCTGTGTTTCTCTCTCTTTCTTTATATATATTCAGGTACATAACCAATCAAATGTCAGGTAAAAAAAGAAGAAAATGAAAGTAACATTTTAATTGGTTGTCAATTCCAACACTTCAGATGTGTTTTGTGAAGTAATTTACCTCAGGGTATTTAGAGAGGTCTACAGGCTAAATGGCTAAATGGAATTCCAATCAAATTTGTGAAAATGGTAGGGATTTGTATGTAGTATGAGCTAATCTATATTTGGTGAAACTGTCTCCAGTCGTTTTTGTGTGAATTACTTTCCCACCTTTTTTAATTGAGCGCTTCCCGGTGCGCGCCCCGGTACGCGAACCGGCAGCGTTACGGGAGTCCTCCATTTTGTGTTTCGGTAGAATTGAGACACAAGATGGAGGGCAAATAATGTTCAGAATGGGTAGAAGGGGGCACGGTAGACGTATCCTGACCCCCTAGGTTTTCTGAGGGTGGCTGAGGAGGTCCATATGTGCGAAAAAAAAAAAAAGTAATTTTCGCGCGGTTAGCGTCCGGTGCGCGTACCGGGTAGCGCTCCGGAAAGCGTAAATTGTGAAAATTAGTAAAAAAAAAGTTACATTTAAAATTTGTTTATGGTGATCATAGTTAGGGTAGCTCTGAGAAGAGCTTTTGGGTCTGTGGTAGATTTAGGTACTTATAAGTAGGTACCAATACATAGTCTTAAATTCAGGATGAAAACTCTGTTCCCCTCATCTGAGAAGTGAACTCCATCTCCTCTGTAGATATCTTGCATGTAGTAAGGCAAGTTATTGTTGTACATGGAGCCCATTCCATGGTCTCTCATGTAAGCTGAAACAGACTTATTTACATGCTTCCTAGATTTCTCAATTTGTGGACATAATTGGTTCGACCACCTCCATTTCTGTCTTTGGCATATATTTGATTATACCAAGGCAGTTTGAGGAAAAAGTGCCATCAATTGGTCAAAGGTGTCCTTTAAAAGCATTTCCAGACCTACCCCAGTCAAAGTGCCCAAGTCATTTCCTCCACAGTGCACAATTAACAGGTCAGGTTTTGGCAAATGCAAAAAGGTTTTCACCAATGGTATCAATTGGTGACATTTTAATCCTCTGTGGCCAATCCACTTGATTTCCACATTTTGTAAATTGAGGTTAGGTAAATTTCTGTTATCAGCATACCTTTGAGCCCAGTAGATGTAACTATGTCCAACAATCCAGACAGAAAACATGGTGAGAGAAGGTTCTGCTGCAGTCAGATGAAGTGTGGGAATGAAATGGCAGTTGAAAAAATAGGAGTTTATAATGAAAAAAACTGTGGAGTTTCTGTGCTAATGAATCAGTAGCAGTGATTGGTGGATTTTGATTGCTGAAAGCAGAAAGTTAGGGTGCATGGATGAGTTCTTTGAAAGATGTAATTTGAATGGTCAAGAAAAAATCGTTTTATGAAAGATTGCACTGGATACGCAGGTGTACTGAGAGTTCAAAGTTCAATTGAAACATTGTTGTGTGAACTTGCAAACATGAGAGGTCTTTCATGAGGTGGTTGCTATGGAAAAAAGGCAGAAAGGGCAGAAGGGGGAAGGGTGTTGATTTGAAAAAAGTGAGGGAAGAGTTTTGATTGGGTGACATGAGAGATATGTGTGATGAATTACAGCATTTCTGTGCCATTGTTGGTTGCAGCCTCTGGAGTGCATACCTTTTGCTCTGCTGAAGACAAATTGGTGTGTGTCTGAGACTGTTTTGAAACTCAAAAAATATTTGCTAAGGTGAGAAAAGATTCATTTAATTTAGATAGAGAATAGTATGCTTTAGGGAGAAAATTATGAAGAAAGTTGTGTATTTAAAATGTTGCTTTGTTTCATAGGTTGCTTGGGGCATATTTACAAGGCCTTTGAGTCCCTTTGATATTATTTTTCCCATTTTAATTTAAGACATTTCCCCGTGGTGCAAGGTCCTTGTAAATACGCCCCCATGTGTGCTTGGCAAATTTAGATTTTGTTTCTTTGAGTTACATAGCCATGTTAAACGTGATGCAAAAATGGTTTAAGGGCCTTCAAAATACGCTTTCATGTGTGTTAGGGCATTTTAAGTCACTTCCCTATGAATGTAGTTGAATAACTGCTTTACTTGATGTGTTTAAAAACGTTTATTGAAGTCATTTAAGTTTCTTGATATGTACTGCTAGAGTTTCATAGGTTGCTTGGGGCATATTTACAAGGCCTTTGAGTCCCTTTGATATTATTTTTCCCATTTTAATTTAAGACATTTCCCCGTGGTGCAAGGTCCTTGTAAATACGCCCCCATGTGTGCTTGGCAAATTTAGATTTTGTTTCTTTGAGTTACATAGCCATGTTAAAAGTGATGCAAAAATGGTTTAAGGGCCTTCAAAATACGCTTTCATGTGTGTTAGGGCATTTTAAGTCACTTCCCCATGAATGTAGTTGAATAACTGCTTTACTTGATGTGTTTAAAAACGTTTATTGAAGTCATTTAAGTTTCTTGATATGTACTGCTAGAGTTTCATAGGCTGCTTGGGGCATATTTAAAAGGCCTTTGAGTCCCTTTGATGTTATTTTCCCCATTTTAATTTAAGTTATTTCCCTGTTGTGTAAGGTCCTTGTAAATACGCCCCCATGTGTGCTTGGCTAATTTAAGTACTGATAGGATGTGCTTCTACATAGGACCTGTGTTGTGTTTTCAAATTATGACCAGAAAATCGGTTGTTTTTTTTTAACGCTTTTCACATTTATGAGAAGGTCATATTTTGTGTGCTTCTTTAAATAAATATTGAACTGAGAAATATTAAACTGGGGCTTCTGTAAGTGTCAAAGGAGGTGAGTAATGTACATTGCTCTGTTGGATACAGTCCTCATCCTCTGCGTACTCTTGGATATGCTAGACTAAATCTGTTCAATGAGATAACTAAGCTGAGGAAACACAGGTTATGTGATTCTGAAATTAGGAAAATAAATTCCATATTTTTCAATTACATCACCTGTGTTTCCTAACATTATGAATCACATTGTGCAGTTGAGGTTTAGGCCTGTCCAGGGACACAGAAGAGGTCTGGCCTTTGTTCAAGAGTGAAGTGGACATGACTCACTTCATTGGTAGGCCTGCACATGTATTATCTCCTCTGTACTCTTCAACAAGCCTAAATTTCATCTGCAACCCTGAGTAGGCCTCACCTCAAACAAACCTCTGGATAGGCCACACCTTATCATCATCCTGAATAAATCATTTAAAATGTTTGGGGCAGATTTATGATGGCCGTGCGCCTCTTTTGTGCCGCTGTTGCGTCACTTTTGTGATGCAGCAGTGATGCAAAAGATACACCATGTTGCAAGACAGGCCTCACTTCATCTCCAACAAGATACCGTCAGTTTAAACTGTAAACATTTAGGACTGTGTAGGGGGCATGGAGAAGCTGAATCTTCTGTAAATGTCAAAATTGTTGCATACAGTGCTCAACTTCTGCGTAGTCTTTGATATGTTAGTTTCCATCTGCACAATGAGATACCTAAGCAAAGGAAACACAGGTTATGTGATTGTGAAATGAGGAAAATAAATTCAACATTTTTCAATTACATCACCTGTGTTTCCTAACATTATGAATCACATTGTGCAGTTGAGGTTTAGATCTGTCCAGGGACACAGAAGAGGTCTGGCCTTTGTTCAAGAGTGAAGTGGACATGACTCACTTCATTGGTAGGCCTGCACATGTATTATCTCCTCTGTACTCTTCAACAAGCCTAAATTTCATCTGCAACCCTGAGTAGGCCTCACCTCAAACAAACCTCTGGATAGGCCACACCTTATCGTCATCCTGAATCAATCATTTAAAATGTTAGGGGCAGATTTATGATAGCCGTGTGCCTCTTTTGCGCCACTGTGCGTCACTTTTGTGATGCAGCGGCGGTGCAAAAGATTTGCTATGTTGCGACATATTTACAACTTGATGCATCTATGCAGATGTGTCATGCTGTAAAGTCCTGTGCCACATGAAACCGATGCAGCAGTGATGCAAAAGATGCACCATGTTGCAAGACAGGCCTCACTTCATCTCCAACAAGATACCGTCAGTTTAAACTGTAAACATTTAGGACTTTGTAGGGGGCATGGAGAAGCTGAATCTTCTGTAAATGTCAAAATTGTTGTATACAGTGCTCAACTTCTGTGTACTCTTTGATATGCTAGACTCCATCTGCACAATGAGATACCTAAGCAAAGGAAACACAGGTGATGTGATTGTGAAATGAGGAAAAGAAATTCCACATTTTTCAATTACATCACCTGTGTTTCCTAACTTTACGAATCACATTGTGCAGATGAGGTTTAGGCCTGTCCACGGACACAGAAGAGGTCTGGCCTTTGTTCAAGAGTGAAGTGGACATGACTCACTTCATTGGTAGGCCTGAACATGTATTATCTCCTCTGTACTCTTCAACAAGCCTAAATTTCATCTGCAACCCTGAGTAGGCCTCACCTCAAACAAACCTCTGGATAGGCCACACCTTATCGTCATCCTGAATCAATCATTTAAAATGTTAGGGGCAGATTTATGATAGCCGTGTGCCTCTTTTGCGCCACTGTGCGTCACTTTTGTGATGCAGCGGCGGTGCAAAAGATTTGCTATGTTGCGACATATTTACAACTTGATGCATCTATGCAGATGTGTCATGCTGTAAAGTCCTGTGCCACATGAAACCGATGCAGCAGTGATGCAAAAGATGCACCATGTTGCAAGACAGGCCTCACTTCATCTCCAACAAGATACCGTCAGTTTAAACTGTAAACATTTAGGACTTTGTAGGGGGCATGGAGAAGCTGAATCTTCTGTAAATGTCAAAATTGTTGTATACAGTGCTCAACTTCTGTGTACTCTTTGATATGCTAGACTCCATCTGCACAATGAGATACCTAAGCAAAGGAAACACAGGTGATGTGATTGTGAAATGAGGAAAAGAAATTCCACATTTTTCAATTACATCACCTGTGTTTCCTAACTTTACGAATCACATTGTGCAGATGAGGTTTAGGCCTGTCCACGGACATAGAAGAGGTCTGGCCTTTGTTCAAGAGTGAAGTGGACATGACTCACTTCATTGGTAGGCCTGAACATGTATTATCTCCTCTGTACTCTTCAACAAGCCTACATTTCATCTGCAACCCTGAGTAGGCCTCACCTCAAACAAACCTCTGGATAGGCCACACCTTATCGTCATCCTGAATCAATCATTTAAAATGTTAGGGACAGATTTATGATAGCCGTGTGCCTCTTTTGCGCCACTGTGCGTCACTTTTGTGACGCAGCGGCGGTGCAAAAGATTTGCTATGTTGCGACATATTTACAACTTTATGCATCTAGGCAGATGTGTCATGCTGTAAAGTCCTGTGCCACATGAAACCGATGCAGCAGTGATGCAAAAGATGCACCATGTTGCAAGACAGGCCTCACTTAATCTCCAACAAAATATCGTCAGTTTAAACTGTAAACATTTAGGACTGTGTAGGGGGCATGGAGAAGCTGAATCTTCTGTAAATGTCAAAATTGTTGTATACAGTGCTCAAATTCTGTGTACTCTTTGATATGCTAGACTCCATCTGCACAATGAGATACCTAAGCAAAGGAAACACAGGTGATGTGATTGTGAAATGAGGAAAAGAAATTCCACATTTTTCAATTACATCACCTGTGTTTCCTAACTTTACGAATCACATTGTGCAGATGAGGTTTAGGCCTGTCCACGGACACAGAAGAGGTCTGGCCTTTTTGTTCAAGAGTGAAGTGGACATGACTCACTACATTGGTAGGCCTGCACATGTATTATCTCCTCTGTACTCTTCAACAAGCCTAAATTTCATCTGCAACCCTGAGTAGGCCTCACCTCAAACAAACCTCTGGATAGGCCACCCCTTATCGTCATCCTGAATCAATCATTTAAAATGTTAGGGACAGATTTATGATAGCCGTGTGCCTCTTTTGCGCCGCTGTGCGTCACTTTTGTGACGCAGCGGCGGTGCAAAAGATTTGCTATGTTGGGACATATTTACAACTTGATGCATCTAGGCAGATGTGTCATGCTGTAAAGTCCTGTGCCACATGAAACCTGCATCAGATTTCATGTGAGCGTTTTGTTGTAGGGTGGCCAGTCATTTGCATGAAAGCCCTGTAAAACTAACACAGTAAAATTAAGAAGATTTCACTGAGTCACATTTATGGCATTGCTGAATCAAATCCTTACGCCTGTTTGAAACAGGCATAAGGAGTGATGCACCATGCAATATGTGGCTTGCCCCTGTGCATTGCAGTAGACATGTCACGCTTACGACGTGATTCGTGCAATGCGCCATTTTTGTGGAACAGATGCGTGACGCATCTGTGCTGTTTTTGCTCAATGGTGCTCTGCATTGTAAATGCGGCACATCATGGGTGCAGAGCAGTGGCGCACGTTAACTGGTGCATCCCTGGGGATGTGCCAGTTAACATAAATCTGCCCCTTTACATTTAAGTATTAGCAGGGGACACAGAGTTGGTGAGGCTTATCCAAGGTTAAGAAGAGATGAGTCCTGTGCACTGAGAACTTGGACATAGGCCTCACCTCCTCAGCATCGCTGGACATGGTTAAATAATATCTGCAAAATGTTACTCTTGTTAAACAATTTTACAATTATAGTCTCTGAGATTTGTCTCTTACTCTGCAACATCTCATTGTTGTTCTCTTTCTTTAAAGATAACGACAACATCAAGCATGAGTGATAATGAGCAATCTGTTGATCTCGATATTGTCATTGAAATTGTGATTGAAACATCAGTGGAAGTAGATCCCTTGGATGATTTAAATCCTGAGGATGATGAAGATCATGATGAGGATGCCGATTTGTCAGAATTGTATGACATAGGGTGGGAAGCTGACCTGCTCGAGCCTATGGAACTATAAACATTTATTTTTAAAAGTGACTGGAAATGAAAAGTAAACATGTTAACCTTTTCATTTAAAATTAAACAAATCTTCAAAAACAGCTTGTGTGAAGTGTCTTTAATAAAATAGGGAAATATGCTGATAAAAATTAGTTCAGATTCACATATAAAAGAGCAAAGGTCAAATGTAGAAGCATTCTATTTCTTTGCTACTATTTGTGACTACTAAATTTGCCAATGCACTAAAAATTCTTGTATGTACAATTGACAACTAGTATGTTAATTTTTTGATGACTGTTATTGATTTACTGTTTGGTAATAGTGGTTAATAACATTTTTTATTATATTTTACCACAGATTCAACTGCAGATCATTTCAAAATTACAACATGCCATCTAAACAACGAAACCGAAAGGCTACAAAACGTCAAAGACAGCAGATTACTAAATGCTTGCAGCAGTCCTCTACAATAAAAACTCATCAAGTCACCAAGAAAGCTCCGGGTAAGAGAACAAAATCATTCCTAAGAAACATTTGTAAAAAAAAAAGTATTACTACAGAACATGTTTTAGTCCAGAAAAAGAGAGCCAATTTAAACGGAAAGGAAAGGCCAATCAAAAATGTTACTGCTAGAGCAGGAGATAACTCTGTGCATGGTAGTAGAAGGAAAAATCAGTTTAGGGACATTCGTAGATGAATGTTCCGCAACAGGATAATTGGCAATTTGTTAAAAAATATTAAGAAAGGTGAACAGAAAGTGGTTTTTTATAAGAGAAAAAAAAAGTTGAGAAAATTATTGATCAGGCATTCGAAATTAAGCGAAAGTTATTTATTTTGATAATCAATAGAATTAGGAAACTAAACAAGGCAATTTATGATTTCAAAACAAATAGTAGATGGAAGAGAACAGTTAATCGTAGTAATTTTTGTGAAGTTTTTTCAGGAGAATGGATGCATAGTTCAAGTGGTGAGGCATTTTTTAATGAGGAGAGTTATTTCCAGGATAATAAGTTGGTGCATGCAGTTGACACCAATGGTCGAGCTTATGAGGTGAAAGATGGTTGTCCAATTGAAAAAGAAAAACTTGTGACAACAGAGGCAGAAGAGGTGTTAGGTAATGAGGTTTTAGGAAGACGTCCTAAGGGACCAGTGTATACCTGGAAGTGTAGTAGTATTTGCAGTGTGCGACAGGATTCCATCAATTTGCTTTGTGATTTTGTACGGACATTTAATAAGAAAACTTTAAAACAGAAAATGAAGTTGTTGCAAGAATTAGATCCTTGCAGAGTGAGAGAAGTGACAGGTTTGCATGGTCATTCACTGGCTTGTCTTTCCAGGAGAGTATGCCAGAGTGTTTCTCATCATTTCAGGATGCTAGCAGTGCGTCATAATAAAGTGAGGAAATTAGTTAGAATGTTGTATTATGCTAAGAGTCCAGCAATTATGCTTAATTAATTATGCACTGCTCTTTTGCATGGTTCTGAAGTAGATGTGAAGAATATTTGTGAAGAAATTGAGTTTTGTTACTTTGCAAGTAAAGAGGAGAATGTTGAAATTGACCCAGAAGAAGAAGGTAATGTGGAAGATAGTGTACAGGTTTCCAGTACAGATAATTTTCAGAAAGAAATTGCCACGTTTCAGGTGAAATCAAGTGAGAGACCTAATTTCACTTGTGTGTGTTGTCGACGCACTTATTATAAGAATCAGACTAAGTTAGTGGATTTATATGCGAAAAGTGAAAGTGAAAATAATAGTGAATGGAAGGATTTTGCAACATACTTGATGGTAGAAAATTGTTTTGATTTGGGATCGGATCAACGTGTGTGTACTTATTGTTGTAACAAATTAAATCAAAACCGGATGCCTGCTAGAGCGGTTCATAATAATCTGGAATTGGTTGAGATTCCTTCTGAATTGAAGGATTTAAATACTTATGAATCTATTTTGATTCAAAGTATCCATCCCTTTCAGGCTATTGTACGGATGGAGCCAAAGACAGGGAAATTGCCTCCATCAGATTTACAGAGAGGATTAAAGGGAAGAGTTGTTTATTTGCCTCTAGATTTGAAGAAAAACATTAATACAATTGGAGTAGAGAAAGTGGAAGAGGAACCTCTGGTTATCTTAGTTAATGGGGTTCCGACAAAGAGTAAGAAAATCTGGCAAGATTTAGTGGATGTTAGGAAAGTCAAAAAGGCAACATTGTATTTGAAGAAAAACAATAAGTACTACAAGAATGTATATGTTGCAGAAGAGGAAGTAAGTGAAGAAGAGGATAGCGATTTGTGTGCAGGTCAAATTGAGAAAGTAGAAGCCTCTAAAAATGAAGAAATATATGAACATTATAGTGTTCATCCTTTGCATTCCAAGGAAGTCATGGGGAATGCTATTGAGTTGTTTCAAATGAAACAAGCCAAAGGAAGTCCCATTAGTGTTTGGGAGGAAAGTTTGGAAGCTCGGTGTTTCCCACAGCTATTTCCAACAGGTCAAGGAGGAAGATATGATGAGCGACCTGATCAAATTCCTGCTTCTGAATACCGGACTTTACGATTGTATGCAGAAGATCCTAGGTTTCGTCAATGCATTCCCTATTTGTTTCATCTACTGTTTGAAAGCGATCTGTCTGGACTGTCATATGCAGTGAACCACATCTTGAAAAGTGGTGTACAGATGCAAAATATCTCGGCAAGTGATTTTATGGATAAAGTCAATGTGCAAGACAGTATTTTGGATTCTCACCTGATTAATCTCATGGCGTGTCAGCGTGGTACTAATGAGTACTGGTACCGTCGTCATGGTGATTTAAAATGTATGCTGAGGAACTTAGGAACTCCCACTTGGTTCCTCACTCTCAGCTGTGCCGAGTATGGCTGGGAAGACTTACTTGATTTTCTACGAGAGGCAAATGGAAACATTGAAAATATCGAATTCAAGACACCCGGAGAACTGTGCTCCTTGGATCCAGTGAATGTATGCAGGTACTTCAATCATAGATTTGAAGCAATGATGTCTTTCATCATGAACAAGAAAAATCCACCTCTTGGAGAGGTGTTGGATTTCTTCTGGAGAAAGGAGTACCAAGCAAGAGGTGCTCCTCATATACATATGCTGCTGTGGATCAAAGATGCACCCAATTTTGGAACAGATCCGGATGACTTAGTGATGAGTTTCATAGAACAGTATTCTACATGTGCTGTTCCAAAGGCAAAGAAAAACAAAAGCCTAAGAGAACACGTTTTACGCTTCCAAAGCCATCGTTGTGGAAAGTACTGTTGTCGTAAATTCAGAAACAAGGACAAGTTCTACACAAAATGTCGTTTCGCCTTTCCACGACCGGTGATTTCTAAAGGAAGAGTGAACAGTTTGATGTCTTCACTGCGACATAATGTGATGAAGAAATCACCCAAAAATACGTACAATTTGAAAAGGAACGAAGAGTCCAAGTACATCAACGACTACAACCCAGTGATTTTGTCCATGTGGAATGCTAACATGGATATAGTTTGTGGCTGATAACTGTATGGCTGTGGCTCGGTATGTGACATCTTACATCACCAAAAAAGAAAAGACAGAATTGAATTTGAATTTGAATTTAAAATATTTATATAGCGCAGCGTACACCATACGGTTTCTTGGCGCTTTTGGAGGCATGAGGACAGAAGATTAAAAAGGGCAGTTAGTGTGAAAAGGCTTGAACGAACAGAAACGTTTTCAGGCCCTTGCGAAAGAGGGGGTATTGTTTAGTAGCACGTAGGTGGTCAGGGAGGGAATTCCAAAAAATGGGAGCCAGAACTGAAAAATTGGAACCTCCCCATTTTTTCCTGTTGTAGCGAGGAACCTGTAAAAAGGATTTAGCGGATGATCGCAGCTGTCTGATAGGAACATGATCTTTTAGCAGGGAGGAGATGAAAGCAGGGGCCGTTCCCTGCCGTGCCTGAAAGACCATGCAGCCAGTCTTAAAGAGAGACTGTTGTTTAACAGGCAACCAGTGCAGCGCCTTCAACAATGGTGTAGAATGATGGAAACGGGGAAGGCCATACACCAACCGAGCTCCCTGGGTCTGCACAAGCTGGAGTTTACATAAGCTATATGCCGGAATGCCGTTGTATAAGGCATTAGCATAGTCCAGCCGGGAGATCACAAGGGCAGACATGATGAGTTTAAGTGCCACAGGGGAGAAGAACCGGGAAACCGTGCGAATAGTGCAAAGCATCAGAAAACAAGAAGAGACAACGGAGCTGATTTGTGAGTGGAGGGTAAGGTGATTGTTAATTTTTACACCAAGGGTTTTAACCGTGGAAGAAGGGACGGGAGGGGAACCAAGGGTGGAAGGCCAGAAAGAAGAATTCCAGGGGCTGTAAGAGCCACCAGTGAGCACCAGCTCGGTTTTATCCGGGTTCAGCTTCAGATGGTTGTGGCTCATCCAGTCCCTGATGAAAATCATAATAGTCTGAAAATTAGAAATAGCGTGAGGGGAAGAAGAGAGATTGAAAACAAGCTGGAGGTCATCTGCATAGTTATATACAGTGACCTCCAGCTGCTGAAGTGCAAAGATAAGAGGGTAGATATAAAGATTGAACAGTAGAGGGGAGAGAGAAGAACCCTGGGGGACACCGCACGTGATCTTAAGTGGAGCTGCCGTGAACTCCCCCAGCCGGACCGCCTGGGTGCGTTCCCGCAGGAAGGACGAGAGCCAGACTAGTGCTGAGCCCCCGATTCCCGCCGCTCTGATACATGAAAGCAAGATGGAATGATCCACCGTATCAAAAGCGGCGGAGAGATCGAGGAGCACCAGGGCTTGATGTTTGTTTTGGTCCACGCCCTCCCTGAGGTTGTTTAGGACCGACACCACAACGGCCTCAGTAGAGTGCCTAGGACGGAAACCCGCTTGACAGGACGCCAGATCTCCCGTAGCCTCTACATGGGCGCTGAGTACCGAGGCAACATGGCGCTCAAGCACCTTGCCCAAGTATGGCAACAAGGAGATGGGCCGATAGTTAATTGAGATAGCTGGATCGGCACCTGGTTTCTTCAAAATAGGCACAATAGTGGCCGCCTTAAGGGCTGGAGTCACAACCCCTTGAGCGAGGGAACTGTTAAGGAAGGTGATCGGGGGCTGTGTGCAAACGGAATAGATTTGTTGGAGAATGCGGGCCGGGCAGATATCAGCTGGAGAGCCTGACTTAACTTTAAGAAGTGTTTCCCGAAACACTTCTTCCGTGAAGGGGGGAATTGAGGTTAAACAAGGCAGGAGGATAGGCAGGAGGGGGTCAACGTAAGTGACAGAGGGGGAAGGAATATTACTCTTGATATTAGAGATTTTATCCAGAAAATAAAAATTTAAAGAATCACAGAGGGCTTGAGTAGGAGGAGGTCTAGACATGCTCCTCTCTGAATAGGCTAACTCCTGAACAATAGAAAAGATTTCTCGCGTTTGATTTTCTGCTGTTAAGATTTTAGCTGAGAAATAGGCGGTTTTAGCTCCTGAAATAGCTTTTTTGTACTGCTGCAGTAGTAAAAGATAATCGATTTTCCGTAGAGGGCAATATTCCCTTCTCCATAATCTCTCAGCACGTCGGAGAGACAGTTTTTTTTCCTTAAGATCTTCGTCAAACCACCGATTCACCTCCTTAGATCTTTTAGTTGAGATCCGGCGTAGGGGGGCTGACGAGTTACAGCCTCCCGCAAGCCAGGTGTCAATCTCCGTGGCTTGAGACAGCGATGGTAAACCGGCTAAATCGGGCGCAGAGGCTAGGAGGGAGGATGATAATGAAGACAGATCGACACGATTCCAATTCCGTGCCCAGACGTGCCCAGATTAAAGGATATGTGGGAGGACATTTCCCATGAAAAGAGCCTCAGTAAGAAGTTGTACAGTTTCAGTCTGAAGATGTTGTCGCATCGAGAAATCGGAGCTTACGAATGTTCTAACCGGTTGTCTTCAGCAAGTCTCTATGCCAAATCCAGGAGTATCATTTGGGCGAGTCTTGGTCTTGCTGCAACGCGTAATCGAGTTCTGAAACCTGTACGGGAAATTGAGTATTTGGCGGAGAAGGAGCCAAACAGTACAGATATTTTGAAGACCAACATGTTGGATACATATTATCCAAATAGAAGCCGTCACCTCGAGAATGTTTGTCTGTATGAGGTTCTACAAAATTACATATTCAAGAGGAGCATCAAAGAAGATATTGATAAAGGAGTGTATGCTGTAATTGGAAGTGAGGGATGTCTGGTCAAGCAAAGGAAATGCCACTTGGTAAACCATCGAAAATTGAGTGGCGAATCTCCTGAAAGAAAAGAGTTTTTCTATTTAGCACTTTTGCAACTTTCCAAGCCTTGGCGTGCAGAAGAGGAACTGCTTGGAGATTTCCTCTGTTACGAAGACTCTTTCAATGCCGCCAAGGAGACCATAGAATGTCCTGTTTTTCCCAAATATCTAGAAATGTTGAATGCGGAAATCGAGCAGGAAGCAACGATTGCAGCCGAGATTGCTAGAGACAGTTCTCAGGACAGTCAGAGTTCTGTTTCATTGAGTCAGGATCCACTAGGAGGACCAGTTATCGAAAATGAAGCTGCCACTGCCATGATTGAAGTGGAAAGAGCCATGGCACATGCTCAGGAGGATGTGGTTAACTTAGAAGACTTGGAAAGACAACTCAACGTTGAGCAGAGGAAAATATATGACGAAGTTACCAACCAAATAGATCATGGATTAAGTCATGAGAAGAAAGAGTGCTCATGTACGTCGTTGAAGCCTGTCCGACTGTACGTGAGTGGAGAAGCGGGAACTGGAAAAAGTTTCCTCATTAAAGCAATTTCATGTTATTTGCAGAAAAGGACTGAGTCATCGCTGTCTTGTGTTGTCACCGCTCCAACTGGACTGGCAGCACATAACATTAAAGGTATTACTTTGCATCGTCTACTGATGCTGCCAGTGGAGCATGATAACAAATTACAATACCACAAGTTATCTGGAGATGCTTGTTGTGAAGTTTCAAGAGTCTTGAGGAAAATGAAACTTCTTATCATTGACGAAGTAAGCATGGTTTCCAATGCCATGCTTGCCTTTGTGCATTTGAGAATGCAAGAAGTTCTCAAAACAGAGTATGATGTGTTATTTGGTGGCAAACACATCATTGTTTTCGGTGATCTTCTGCAGCTGACACCAGTGAAAGGACAACCTGTGTTCAAAATGCTCACGCATGAAGATACCAGGAAGTGCCTAGGGAGCATTGGCAACGTCAATATATGGTTAAACTTCAATTATGCTGAACTGCGTGAAAATATGCGTCAAGCGAAGGATGAAGATTATAAGAATATTCTACAAGATGTTACATGCACGATTACTATCAAATTTGTATCCAGAAGAAGACGTTGTGCCTGAGAATATTTTTCAGAAAATTACTGAGAAGAAATCTGGAATATGTTTGATGCCAATTCTTGCAGAATGTGCCATCTTCAACAACAAAATGTTGCATTTAGAAAACCAAGAGATTGTGAAACTGGAAGCTATTGACAGAGTAGAGCATATGGGAGCAACAATTATTTTGTCTGAGAATTTGAAATCAAAATTGGATTCATTAGAGAAGACTATATCTAAAACTGCAGGTTTTGAAAAGACTCTGAATGTGTGCTTAAATTGCCGTATCATTTTAAGAAGGAATTTACATGTTGAAAGAGTTCTGGTAAATGGATCAATGGGTGATGTTGTTGATTTTGAGAAATACAGAAATAGAGATGGAATTGAATTTTTAAAAATTAAATTTGATGGCATTGAGGAAGTACAGCTAATTGGTCGTTGCTCTGCTAGGTTTTTGCTTGTAAAAGACTTATATGTTCGCCGTAAGCAGTTTCCTGTTTGCTTGGCATATGCGGTGACAATCCATAAATCGCAAGGTTTAAGTGTAGACAGTGCATTGGTGAATATTGGCAGTTCTGTGTTCAAGGAGGGTATGGCATATGTGGCATTGTCACGAGTCAGAACTTTATCGGGATTGTACTTGATTGAGTGTGATGTCACAAACATTTGTGCGGATCTAGATTGTGTTAAGGAATACAATAGGTTAAGAAGAGAGTATGCGTCACATTTGCCTCAATATCCTTTGTTTGAGAAACGTGTGGTAGGCCGGAAACGAAGAAATGTGACCAATAGTAGAGAGGTTGTAGCAAAAAGACGAAAAGTCGATGAACCAGAAATTATAAGCAGAAAGAAAAAGGATTTTGTTGAAGATGTTGTTGGTTTTCAATTTGAAAACAGTTCTGGTGTCAACTGCTATGCTAATGTAGTGGTTAATGTTTTGTTTTCTCTAGAAAATTTAAAAGAAGAGATTGTGGTCAATTCGGATCAAAGATTTTGCAGTTTGTTGAATTCTGTGTTAGAGAAATGTAGCACTTATAGAACAAAAATAGAAAGTGTGTCTGAAATTCGAAATCTGTTAGACAAATGTTCAGGTCAAACGCAATTCTCTCAAAATATTCAGCAAGATTGTCAGGAGTTTTTAATGTATATGCTTGATGTATTGCAAGATGAAGATGTAGATGTAGATCACCTGTTTGGCCTTTCTTATCAATGGCAGCATGACTGCGAGAACTGTAGGGTATCAAGTACTACTAGTGTAGACTCAGAAAAATTTATATATTTAACTTTGCCAGACAGTAAATCAGTGTCCTTTAATAAGCTAGTAAAAGCAGCCGATCACAACATGGAGTGTAGCCAATGTAAGTCTGAAATGTTGTCCACATTATTTATACGAACATATGGCCAGTATGTCATTTTAATGTTCCAACGATGTAGGCCTGATGGAACAAAATTGACAACTTTAATTAAAAATTTTGTGGCTTCGCAGTTGTCAATATCAGGAAGGACTTTTGTAACTGCAGCAATTCTATATCATGACGGTCCTTCAACAACATCAGGACATTACACAGCTTATTTGAAGTCTAGAAACGGCTGGTCATTCTGCAATGATTCTGTTTTAACTTTTAAAAAAAATTGCCTTTTGACCTTAAAAATTCTTACCTGGTGTTTTTACAACCAAACTTTTAGGGAAAGAATCTCGGGATTTGCTCTGAGGAATTTCAAGAGGTTTTAATGGCTCCTACACTATTTGGCCTTGAGGATAAGTGTAGTACAGAGTCAAAAGTTATTTTTCAGTTTTAAGTAGTTCCTGAAAAAAAAGAAGGTTTTCCTACAGAAAGTGGTGGGCACGGATTAGTTAAAGGACAACAGAGTATTTCCCAAAGCAAACGGTGTTCTTACCATAACACTTGACGTCATGGAAAAATAACTGCACTTTGAATGAGTTCAGAAAAACTGTTTCTTTTAATAAGCTAATTCAAGCAGCCAATCAAAACATGGAGTAGAGGTAATGTAAGTCTGCAATGCTGTCGACATATTTTGAACAAACTTTTGGTTATAATATCATTTGAAAATGTCAACTATATAAACCTGATGAAAATAAGTTTTCAACTTTAATTTCAAATGTTGTGGCTACACAGTCGTTGATTTTAGAAAAAAAATTCTAACTGCAGCTATTATATGACATGATGGTCCTTTGACAACATCCACTTATTACACATCTTATTAAAAATATTCTTACTTTCTGTTTTCAGAAGAAAGAATTTAGGGTAGGTAACTGGCCTATAATGATTCTAGGGGTTGATATAATTTTATGTACTGTTTTAAATGGCTTTGTGATTAAAAGTGATGTAGAGAATTAAATAATTGTAGTAGTCATAGAGGTAGTGTAAGTCTGCTTCATAGTAAGCGGTATCAGTGTCATAGGAAATGTGGAACATGAGTGAGCAAGAACGGTGAGATATTACTAGTACAGGATTGTGAAAGTGATTTTGAACGTTTTCTTTCTGAAAGTTGCGGAAAAAGAAAATGACAGGATTTGCTTAGAAGAATTCCAAGAGTTATAAATGGCTCTTACACGATTTGGCCTTGTGGAAAAGTGTGGTAGAGAGCTAGAAGTCATTTATTGTATGTAACATATTTGTCAAAACGATGGAGCTTTTCTTTCAGAAAGTGGCGGGCTGAAAATAATAACAGCACAACAGAGTGTAAGCTGTTCATAGGATATCCTTCGACGTCATGGAAAGTAAGTTAATTTTAAGGAGTTCTGATTTTTGATTGGTTATGTTATACGGGTTTTTTAAACACAATCATTTTGATTGTGTTTTTTTCCCCCGCTGTTATATGATGGATACCTTCAAGTCACTGTTTTTAGTGAAATTTTATATATTCTGAGAACAGCAAAAATAAACCATTTAACATGTATAATTAATTCTGTACTTTTTGTATTTATGATATACATTTAGAACTGTGTAGGAGGCATGGAGAAGGTGAGGCTTCTGTAAGTGTCAAAGTTGTTGCATGCAGTGCTCACCTTCTGCGTAGTCTTTCATATGATAGACTACATCTGCACAATGAGATACCTAAGCAAAGGAAACACAGGTGATGTGATTGTGGAATGAGCAAAAAAAAATTGCACGTTTTTCAATTACATTACCTGTGTTTCCTAACATTACGCATCACATTGTGTAGATGAGGTTTAGGCCTGTTCCAGGAGACAGAGGAGGTCTGACGTTTGTTCAAGAGTGCAGTGGACATGACTCACTTCGTTGGTAGGCCTGCACATGTATTATCTCCTCTGTACTCTTCAACAAGCCTAAATTTCATCTGCAACCCTGAGTAGGACTCACCTGAAACAAATCTGTGGATAGGCCACACCTTATCAGCATCTAGAAACAATCATTTAAAATGTTAAGGCCAGATTTATGATGGCCGTGCGCCTCTTTTGCGGCCCTGTTCCGTCACTTTTGTGATGCAGCAGCAGTGTAAAAGATGCACCATGTTGCAAGATAGGCCTCACTTCATCTCCAACAAGATACCGTCAGTTTAAAATGTATATAATTAGGACTGTGTAGGGGGCATGGAGAAGCTGAGGCTTCAGTAAGTGTCAAAGTTGTTGCATGCAGTGCTGAACTTCTGCGTACTCTTTCATATGCTGGACTACATCTGCACAATGAGATACCTAAGCAAAGGAAACACAAGTGATGTGATTGTGAAATGAGCAAAAGAAATTGCATGTTTTTCAATTACATCACCTGTGTTTCCTAACATTACGAATCACAATGTGCAGATCAGGTTTAGGCCTGTCCAGGGAGACAGAGGAGGTCTGGCCTTTGTTAAAGAGTGCAGTGGACATGACTCACTTCATTGGTAGGCATGCACATGTATTATCTCCTCTGTACTCTTCAACAAGTCTAAATTTCATCTGTAACCCTGAGTAGGCCTCACCTCAAACAAACCCCTGGATAGGCCACACCTTATCGGCATCCTGAATCAATCATTTAAAATGTTAGGGGCAGATTTATGATGGCCGTGCGCCTCTTTTGTGCCGCTGTTGCATCACTTATGTGATGCAGCAGTGATGCAAAAGATGCACCATGTTGCAAGATAGGCCTCACTTCATCTGCAACAAGATACTGTTAGTTTAAAATGTATATATTTAGGACTGTGTAGGGGGCATGGACAAGCAGAGGCTTCTGTAAGTGTCAAAGTTGTTAAAAAACTGTTTGTCCTTCAATCTTTTCCCTTGTCTTTTCTAATTTTTAAATACATGTTTTAATATTTTTCAAATTTTTGTTCTTTCTTTCACAGATTGAAAGTATAAAAATAACAAGTGACTAAGTTAACGACAATTATAAGGTAAATGTTTTGTACTCTTTTCATTACATTTCTATCACATTTAACTTCTATTAGTTCCACTGCTTCATTTCTTTAACCCTCAGTTTCCTGCCTTTGCTACTTCCCTCATTCCTTTCTCTATTACTTACTTACTCTACTCCTTCCACTCCTTTTCTCAGTCCCTCTGTTCTCATAGTTCCTCACTCCTGTTCACTCACTCCGTCTCTATTACTCTCACTGTCTCTGACTGATCACTCTTTCACTACTAGTTCATTATGCTTTCTCCCTGTAGTTCAAGCACACTAAGGGGCATATTATCAACACAGGCAATAAAATTATCGCTGCTTTTATAGGCAGAAAACTGCCGCAAAAGCGGCTTTAGCAGCAGTTTTCTGCCGCAAAAGCGGCTTTAGCGGCAGATTTCTGCCGATAAAAGCAGCGATAATTTTATCACCTATGTTGATAATATGCCCCTATGTTATTTACATTTCTTTGCTGTTTCAATCATTCCTTTTCTGTTACTTCTTCTTTTCTGCTTTCTGTTTTTTCTCTCTGTTATTCCACATGTTTTAATCTTATTTTGAACATTCACTCACATTCTCTAAGAAACTCTTGTTTATTATTCTTCTACTCTCCTTTTTTTCTTTCACTTCCTTATCTGTTTTGTTTTTCACAATTATACCCTCTTCCATCTTTTCTTCGGTAAATAGATCTATTAAACAGTATCTCTGTGTTACTCCCTATAGCTGTATTTCTTTTAACATTACTCTCTGTTTCCTTCCCTTATACTTACTCTTCTTTTTTTATTTATTTATTTTTTTTCCGCTTCCGGTTCGCGTACCGGCGAGCGAACCGGGAAGCGAACCAAAAGAAATAGAGGTTGCCAGAGTGCTAAACATTCTAGCAATATTTTTATAAAGGGGAGGTAGTTCTGAAAATAACTTTTTTTTATTATTTTTGTTGTTTTATATTTTTTTATTATTTTTCTGAACATTTTTTTACTTTTTTTGTATTTTTTGAACGGTTTTATATTTTTTGGGTTTTTTTGGGGGGGAACGAAAGCGATTCATTGTAAAGGGCTCAACAGGAGCAACAAAAAAAAAAGAATTTATTCTCTGGGGCGTTTCGGACAATCATGATTATCAATTGCTAAGTTGATTAAATTGATGCTACTTTCTCTGTAGCAAATCAACTGACCGCAACGCACGCACACTTGTTTGATTGTCCCGAACCTCATCTGTATATTTGGGACCATGTCCCTCGCCTCTGGTCCCGTCACTTCCTCTACATTTGATCTTTGGGCCACTGGAGGGGGGTTGTCCTGCAGGTCACGTAGCTGCGCAGCACTGTAGTTGATAGGGTGCCACCTCTCCATATGGCGATGCATCGTATAATTGCCATAACTGTATTTTTTATTTGTCCCTCTGGACAGATCTTTCTTGCATATAAGGCAAGTTACATACCGGGCATTCACTTTTTTTTGGCCCCGGGGATATTTAAAATATTGCCAAATGAAACTCTCTTTGACACAGGACCTCCTAGGCTCTTCTTGCAAAAACTGCCTCCTCTCTTGCTCCTCTTCCTCTTCTTCCTCTTCTTCCTCCTCTTGATTGAGGATTACCTGAGGAGGTGGTCCTCTCTTCCTAGGAGGTGGTGGTGGTGGTGGGGGTGCACCAGCTGAAGCTACAACACTTGCCATTGCTAAGTGATGAAAAAAGGTCTTCCTCTCACAAAGATGAAAGTCAGAGTGAGGAAACAAGGAGAGGTTTTCATCATTTGGGAAAAAAAATAGTTCTGAACCAATGAAAAGTGTTATTTTTAGGTCACATGGCCTAGCCTTACATCATTAGGAAACCAAAAGTGAAATGAACCAATGAAAAGTGTTATTAACAAGTCACATGACCTGTTATGCTTACGTTACGCGCTCCGCGCCGCGTCCCGGATCGCTTCCGGGAAGCTGCACTTCGCGCCTCGCTTCGCGTACCGGAGCACTTCCGGGTGCGCTAACGCGACACGTCATATGACGCATTATGCGACAACGCGATACGTTGCGGTTACGGGACGCGTCACCATGTTGTTTTCTAACGCGGCAGTTGCGCAAACGGAACGTTTACCGGCTCGCGGACCGGGTCGCGGCAGCAAATTGAGCTAACGGGAAGCTACCCGGTTTGCGGACCGGGAGCGAAACAAAAAAAAATATTTAAAAAAAATACATACATTTTTTTTATTAAAAACATATAAAATATATTTTTCGATTTAAAGAAGAATACATTTTAAAGCTTTTGATATTTACTATTAAAAAACCATTGAAATTCACTGAAAAAACCATAGGTTATAGACCATATATAGTTAGGAATTAGCATTTACAAAACCTTGAAAATTCACTGAAAAAACCATAGGTTATAGACCATATATAGTTAGGAATTAGCATTTACAAAACCTTATTTTACTCACACAAAACCATTGAAATTCCATATATAGTTAGTTGCACTAACTATATATCGCGCACCTGCAATCCACTGCTGATCATGTCACATATTACATCATTCATGACATGGTCAGTGACATCACTGATGACATCACTGATGACATCTCAAATGACATCACTGATGACATCACTGATGACATCTCAAATGACATCACTGATGACAACATCCAGTGACTGTATGTTTCTGTAAAGTTAAAATATGTCTTACATATTGAAGAATGAGTGGATTTATAAGTGTCTGGATGAAGGATTTAGTAGGTGCATGACTGACTGTATGAGTGAGTGATTAAATGTGTCTCACTGAGTGCATGGGTTAGTGACTAAACTGTCTTAATTTGTGCATCATTATATCTGTTGTTCTGTAAACTGCTGCATGTGTTGATCAGTAGCTATATGAGTAACTATATGGGTTATTGATTGGTTGCCCATGTATTTGTATGGGAGACTGAGTGTGTGTGTGGGTGTCTGGGAGGTGTATGTCTCTGTGCATACATGTGTGAGCAGTTGATTCACTAGATGTATGGGTTCAAAAGTGCATGAGGAAACAGCTGTATGGGCGGTTGACTGTGTGCATGAGTGTATTGGTGAGTGAATGGATATCTCAGTGCTACATGTCAAAGTAAGTACATATGTAAAACACAGTACATGTGAGAGTTGACATATATAAATAACTGTGCATAAGAGCCAGTGAATGTGTGAGTGGCTGTATGGATCATTGTGAACTTGTATCCGGGATTGTATAAGAGAGTAAATATGTGTTAGTATGTGTTTGAATAAGTAAGGTGTGTATAACTGTATAGTTGAGAAAATGGAGGTGTGATTGATTCTTTGCATGACTGACTAGATGTGTGTGTAACTTCATGGATGAGTGACAGTCTGTGAGTGTCTGTTTACACTGAGTGTATCTAAGGTTATATTAGAGTCTGAAGAGGTTCATCGTATTATCACATGAATGATGTCATCAGTGATGTGATCAGTAATGTCAAATGAGATGTCATCAGTGATGTCATCAGTGATGTCATTTGAGATGTCATCAGTGATGTCATCAGTGATGTCATTTGAGATGTCATCAGTGATGTCATCAGTGATGTCACTGACCATGTCATGAATGATGTAATATGTGACATGATCAGCAGTGGATTGCGGGTGCGCGATATATAGTTAGTGCAACTAACTATATATGGAATTTCAATGGTTTTGTGTGAGTAAAATAAGGTTTTGTAAATGCTAATTGCTAACTATATGGTCTATAACCTATGGTTTTTTCAGTGAATATATATATATATATATATATATATATATATATACATATATATATATGTATAGATATATACATACATATCGGGGTCGGTGCGAGTTCCGGCCGGGTGTCGGTACCCGGCATGCAAATGTTCAGAAGTTTCACGGGCAAAGTTACCTTCCAGAAAAAAGAGACTCGCACACCAGATTTCGTGTCAATTTGGTTATTATTGGCGACGCATTTTGACTGAACGGTCTTCTTCACAAGGCTTGTGAAGAAGACCGTTCTGGGCCGATAAAAGCGGCGATAATGTATCGCCCGTCCTTGATAATATGCCCCCAAGCTCTGTTTTTCCATGGTGTAAAGAAAACATGGGTTTATTCAGAATTTCTGTGGTGTGTTTTTGTTTGACAGCAATACATGATTGTCTTTTTCATGGACAACAAGCGTTTGATCAGCAGGTCAGCATGTTATAACCAGTTGATTGTTCGCACAATGTGTTGAATAGAATTACTGTTGACTTGTGGCTGTTTTTCTGTTACGTACATTAGTACTATTGATGTGGCAATTTATCAGCTATTGAATTTATTGATTACTATTGACATTGTGTGGGTGTTAGATTTGAGGTGGATCAAAAGGCTCACGCTGTAATTCAGTTGGTTTCTGCCAGGTATTCTTTCCCAACTGAATTGTTGACTGGTAAAGGTGTACGGATACCGTTTCATGAAATATGGCACTTTCCAGAGAAATGTGGCATTCTTCATGACAGGATTTCATTCGATTTCCCCTGGGTAAATGGTCCAGAAAGGATTATTAGTATGATGTCACAGAGTGCTATTTGGTCTAAGAGGAGAGGCATGTTTGTGACTGAAACAGTAAGGAGCATGCTATGGACATAGCGCAGTATTCCCAATGTGGCCACTGGGAGACAAGGTGCAGTTTATTTTGCTGCTTGAGAGGCTCATATGTAGGTTGATGTAGCCTGTCAGAATGTACAAAGGAGTTAAGTCTGAGATGCAAGCTAAGAAACTGAAAGAGTTGGTTATGGACAATATGAAGAGTAAATAGTTCTGTGTGAAGTTTGTGTGTGTTACTAAGCAGGATGTCAATCAATTGTCTGGAGTAGAGGTGTGTGGGTATACATTAAAGAACCCGGTTTTGTCAGAAAGGTTGCCCTGGTACTGTGACAGAGGAAGTCAACGGAAATGCTGCGAGAGTCCTGTGTCGCCAAATGAATATGCGGCCAGGGTATGTGGTGACCACATGGACCTGGCTCATTAAGTTCCTAATGAAAATAAGGAGACATGGATGAGTCAAAATACTGACAGAGCTCTATGTAATTCTGGTCAGAAGCTTGCATATCCTCCTTTGGTGTGGTCCATAATGTCAGTCCTCGAGCGTGGAGAAAGCTTCATAGAACATACTATTGTGCCTTTCTTTCTATTTGTGTCATGTTGATTACTGGTCCTTGCTAAAACCCCTTACATCATTTCTTCTCTTGGACTTGAGATGTACTATGTGGCAAACCACAGTGCAGCGTCTTAGTTGTGGTGCAAACAAATGCCTAGGAAGCAGCAAACCCTGTGGCAGCTCATGTAAAGGGGCTCTGGGGCGTCCACCCACCACTGTGTGAATCCTGCCTCACAGGCCCTGCACTTATAGCACTGAAAGCTGAACTGATGCTTGCTGAGTTAGCTTGCATGAAAACAGATCATCTTTTCAAGCTGAAGATGCGGTGTGCGCATGTCTGACAGGAGAAAAGAGGGGTTGAGCCTGAGCCTGGCGTGATGGCAATGCATCTGCAGAGTGCCCTGCACACAGGAGTCTGCAGATAGATGTATAGATTGTGCATGGGTGAAGGCATAATTCAGATACACCCGCTCACACAGGCACACTCCAGGATATTTAGCAGATGTACGGCTCATGCAGGTGATGCAATACCTCTGCTAAAAGGGGAAGTCAGAGCGCTCATCAGTGCGTCCCTAAGACCCATTGAACTTGTGAGCAAACAGCAGTGGTGGGATCCCAAGCCTTTCCCATCTTGGGATAGGACTGTAAGTAAGATGTGTTCCTTTCAGAAGCTGGGAGAGAGTTCAGGCAGGAGGACTTCCTTTGGGTAATCCCACCGCTGCTGTTCTATTCTGCTTCCTCGTACCTTGGAGTGGAAGTTCTGTAATTGCCTTACCTGGAGAGTGACCCTGACCCACTGACCTTTTAACAGCCCGTCAGGGGAGCACAATCTAGAATGTTTTGGTGTTACTCTGTATGCTTGTGTCAGAGCATGTGTGTCTGTGTGGCCATGGGTGTGTGTGTACCAGAGTGAGAGAGCATGTGTTTGAATTGTATTGTATTGTAATTGCATTTATATAGCGCTTAGTAACCCTGACGAGGCGTCGAATTGCTTTTTCGGCAGGCAGCACACTACTCCAGGACCCATAGAGGATTAGTGTTGAATTAGTATGGTGAAACATGCAAGTACATTTTAAGTGGTGGATAGGTTAGTCAGTTATTTGGGTTTGGAATAATAGCAGAAGGATAGAGGAAGAAAAAAGGTTTGATTTTTTATAGCGCTTCTAACCCCTGATGGGCTGTTGAAGCACGCTATTCAGGAAGCCCATAAAGGATTAGTGGTGAATTAATATGTGAAATATGAAAGTAATTTCAGTGGTGGATATTAGTCAGTTATTTGGAGTGAGATGGATAGCGGAGGGATAATAGGGAAGAAAGGTTTGCATTTATATAGCACTTGTTACCCCTGATGGATGTTGAAGCGCTTTTCCGGCGAGTAGCACTTCACTCCGGAACCAATAAAGGTTGTGTTGAATTAGTATTGTGAAACATGAAAGTAATTTTAGTGGTGGATATGTTAGTCAGTTATTTGAATTGAGAAGGGTTGGGGAGGGGTAGAAAAGAGGGAAGAGTTTAGAAATGTTTGTTTTGAGGATTCGGTATAGTAAAAGAGGTGTAAGATGATGCAAGGAGGAGTAGAGTAGGAGAGAGTCTAGAAAGGGTTGCTTTGGGGATCATAGTAGTGGTATGGGGTTTGGGGTTAAATGAGAGAGTGGATGTAGAGGATATATTGACCGAAGTATAGGCTGAGAAATAGGGAAGTGCATTGGAAATGCTAAATTAGAAGAAAGTGATAAATATATAGATTCATAAGTACATTGGAAGTATATAGATACATAAAGGAGGTATGTATATTGGGCAGCATTTCTGGCACTGGCCCTGGTGAGTCTCGAACAGGCTCAAACAGGCAACTGCCCTTGTCCTCTCCGACCTTACCAGGCTCAAACAGGCAACTGCCCTTGTCCTCTCCGAGCTTAGCCTCGACGCCCGGGGTGAGACGCCCTAACCCTGGCCTTTTATAGCCTAGTAATCAGGTGACCTCGTCAGCCAATGGGAACCCTAGCCTTAACACTATCCAATCACAACACTAGCCCTAAAAATCTAGAACCAATAGGAGACCAGGACCTTACAGCCAATCTTAGCCCTAGTACAAGCACCCAATCAGTTCAAAAACCCTGATCTCTACGTTCGATAGAGGCCGTAGCCATACCAGTAGTCCCACCCCAAGTCCAAGTAACCAATGGCACAGGAAGCCCTTGTCCCTACTTCCAATAGAAAGCCTAACCCTACTTTTAGTCCCACTAGTCCAGCAACCAATCACACCAGAATCCCTAATCGCTACTTCCAATTAAAGGTCTAACCCAAGCCCTAGTCCCACCCTAGTTCCAACAACCAATAACACAGGAAACCCTGGTCCCTACTTCCAATAGAAATCCTAGCCCTAGTCCCAACCCTACATTGATTGAATCACAGACCCAGAAAGCAATCAGAACTTTCAAATACCCAACCAATGAGGACACTAACCCTAATCCAATAGAAACATCAGATACAACCACCAATCAGTGTACACATGTACCAATCACTAGCAGACCATATAAGGTCCCAGCGACCCAGACAAGGATTTCTGGTCAGGGAGTTGGAAGTTGCTTTTCCTGTTCAGAATCTCCTAACTTGAAATCTAACAATAGTGTTTGAATAAAACTTTACTCCCTCTCCTGGCCAAAAAATGAAGTGCACAGTCCCTAGTAAACACAGTTTAAACAGCTCACAGAAGAACCCTCTGATGTAGAATATCCCTGTTGCTGTGGGGAAGGCAGGGGGGCTGGTTTCACTGGCTTGTGAACACAAAATGGTGACTGGGGGTGCACTGTTTTAACATGCAGGTCTTAGCACAGAGCAAAGGAGAAATTTGGAGGGAAAACTGAATAGTCATCAGGAATGAGAGGGGAAAACTACAAAGTTTGGACTGCAAATCCCACAATTCAACATGTTAAATGGAAGCAATCATGGACAGGAAAAACCACACGTTTATACCACAAAACAGGTGATAAAATATCCAATCACAGGCAGGTTAAATCTACCATTTTAAACTGTAACAACCACAGGCAAAGACAGTAATCACAGAAAGGGAAAATCATTTTTTTTAAAACTTTAGTTTTGGGGAAGAGACAGCACTAATCTGCCTCCTTACCACTTCCTGGACTCAGCTCACTGCAATCTGGGGCACAGGGAGGCTGTGCTTTTTAGTGTGCTGATCCTGGTATATTGGTTGGTGGTGATTCATGGAATGACTCTGATGGTGCCCAGTACAGTCAGTACTTAATTTGAGCCGGTGGTTTCCGGTGCTCAGCACCGGCACTTATGACAGTCTGCCACATGGTGTTTTTTTTGTCTGATTTAGAGTGAGTACAACAACAGTTGTTTACTAATTCAATATACGTAAAAAATGACTATTGCCTGCCACCCATGCTAATCGTACAGCATTGGGGGCCTGGAATAGTCTGAATTGTAACACTTGTAGCAGTGTGATGGTTAGTAGCTGGTTTGGTAGAGTCATTGGCAGTACTGGCAGGGGCAATGGGTGGTGTAGGTTGCAGTCGCCTCCTGATGAGTGCCTTGGCACCTAATTATTTGCAAACTAAGCCCTGATACAGTACTGCTAACTATAATTCAGTGGAATGGATGCCAATGTGTTTTACATTCGGAGACTCACTCATTTTCAGGGAGACTTGAGCTACCTGGCAATAGTATGCCCAAAAGTGTTAGGAATTTCCATCTCGCTTGCTATGTGATAGACGGATAAAAAAGTTTTTGCCCCACTACTTCTAAACTTCACCATTTACTACTACTGAGCATACCTACATCGATACAAGGAAAAAACATCTGAAAAGGTGGCCATGGTGGCCATTTTTTAATCAAAAAGACAAAGAGGTTTTCAGAAATTGTTTTTCAAGGAATGCTGAATATCCGCACCTGTTCCAGAAAAAGCGTGAAGTGTTCAGGAAAAACAGTAAGATGCTCAACCTGGGTCAATTGACATGGGTAGAACAAGCAAGTCCTTTCGAATTCTGACTGTAAAGTTTATGTACTGAGCAGGTCTGATTTCGGTATAATTCATACATTGCCCCGGCTTATTTTGCTTTGCAATTCCTGTTAAACTTCATCAGGATATCAGAGCTCCCGAGCTTGCTGTGTGCAGCACGTGCTAATTGTTGAGTGATAACTGTGATTTGATTAATCTGCTATTAAATGTGTGACCTATGTGAGGACTCCAATAGTAAAATGTATCATAGAAGGCTCGTCATGGTCCAGTCTTAATGTTCCAGAAGATTAAAGTAGATAGTGAATAGGAAGAAGTGACAATGTTTCCTGGTTAATAGGGCTGTGCAAAAACCTTGCCAAGAGAAGAATAATTTTAACGTACGCACTGGTCTGCTTACCAAATTACTTAAAGGGGCCATCTGGTGAATAATGTCACACTTTGTCTCAAAGACCCAGCAGACATCCAACAAAGGAACATTCTAGGATATCTATTGTTGATGATTGTTAATGATGTGGGACTGGAGAAAAAGTGTTATTTTCTCTTCACTGGAAGTACTCTTTAAAGAAAAGCTGCTCTAAAGTCTTATTGTTTTATGAATGGCGATGCTAACGCCTTACTCTAGCTGAGGAGGAACAGTGGCAGGGGTTACTACGATCTCATTAGATCAATTGCAGGGTGAAGACATTGAGTTCCGCAGCAGACGCTAAAGAAGATCATCTAGGGACAGATAGCACAAATTGAACAGGTGCAATTTTGCATCGACATTTGGATCAACTAACCAGTTTAACTTGTTGTGCGCAATAGTCATTTTTTGGACGTGTGGGGTGGGGTCAAATTCAATCTAATGTTACTCTGGAACTAGTTCAAGCTAGTAATCCATAAATGTTGGTGCAAAATTGCAAGAAGTCCAGGCAACCTCTGAAATATAGGGCCAGATGTACAAAATCACGTTTGCGATTTCCTTTTAACGAATTTTAGCGATTCGCTATTATTAGATCACAAACTGCGATGTACAACAGTGTGCTTGACACTGTTATTGATTCGGAGTGACTCACAAATGGACCTGCCTCATCAAAATTCATGAGGCAGGTCGCAATTTGCGACCCATTGTGAATGGATACAATTACAGGGATGGTGGCCTGCTGATGTCAGCAGACCTCCATGTCTGTCTTTGCTTTTAAAATAAAGCAATATTTTTTTTGTAATGCCACCCGTTTTATCTAAAGGAAAACGAGATGCATTTTTAAAAAGGAGAGAGCTACATTTTCATTTTTTAAGAGCAGGCAGTGGCCCGTGGGACCACTGCATGCTCTCAAAAATGTTTGTCGCCCACATTCACAAAGGGAAAGGGGCTCTTTGGGGACCCCTTCCCGTTTGTGAATATGTTACTGCAAATGTTTTGCGACTGCATTCCCAATCGCAAAACGTTCATATATACCAGTGCTTTTCGGTATTAGGAAGGGATGCCCCAAACACGCCCCTTCCTAAAACCGAATCGCAAAAGCAAAATGCGATTCGGTAACAAGTTACGGAGTTGCATTTTGCCATCTGTACATGGCAAAATGCATTTTAACAATCGCAAACGGCCTGATGGCCCGTTTGTGACAGGAAAAATGCTTCTTACTTCTGACCCCTTGTCCCTAGAAAGAATAGCATCTACTAGCTGATTGTTTTTTATAATAGTCTGTAGACTATTTCGATCACTGAAGATTATATTATACTTTACAATTATTTTTATTGCATTGGGTTATTATCCAAATGTTTTATAGCATGCTCCTACGAACCTACCTGGGCCAGACAATGCTTAGAGCCAATTTGCTGATGCTGTGTTCTACACAGAACACATGCCATAACTTAAGATAACACGTATAGCAGATGAGTTGAGGAGATTGTGAGGAATTCACAGCATAAACTGTAGGAGAACACATGGCTAATTGTGGTGTGGAGCGCAATCGGAGTTCAAAATGTTAAGTCTGTGGAATCACTGCAGGAAAATATTAGAATTTAAAATAATCTCTTGTTCGCAATTTCTTTGCCTTGAGTTGCTCATTTAGGGCCAGATGTACGACCTGCAAATTAACGAGTTGCAAATTGCGTCGCATCTGCGACTCGCAATTTGCGACCCGCTAATTTGCGACCCTCTAATTGGAATGCACAACAGTATCTCAGACACTATTTGTGATTCCTAATGGGGTCGCAAATTGCATGCCTCATTAATATTAATGAGGCAGGCGCAATTTGTGAACCCTTCAGGAATGGCTAGCACTCACAGGGATGGTGGTCTGCTGACGTCAGCAGACCACCATGTCTGTGACTGCTTTTTTAATACAGCAGTTTTTTTTTTAGTTTTTTTTTAAATGCAGCCCATTTACCTTAATGGAAACAGGATGCTTTTAAAAAAGAAAAATAGAACTTTTCAGTTTCATTTTTTTAAGGGCAGGCAGTGGTCCCTGCTCCTAAAAAATGTGTTTCCACATACTCACAAAGGGGAAGGGGTCCGTGGTTTATCACCTACTTGAAGTAGGTGGTAAACTGCGAGTGTTTTGCTGCCGCAAATGCGTCCGCAAATCATTAGTACATGGCATGTTGACTTGCTATTAGGAAGGGACGCCCCTTCCTAATACCAGAGCTGCAAATGCTATTTTGCGAGTCAGTGACTCGCAAAATAGCATTTGTACATGCTATTACCCTTTTTTGCAGCCGCAAACGGAAGGATCTCCCTTTAGCGGACGCAAAAAAGGGTCGTAATTCTGGCCCTTAGTGTCCAGTTTACAAAGCTATTTGTGCACCAAAATCAACGTTTTGCGTAGCAGTAGTATTATTTGTGAGGGCAGAATGCAGTTCCTGATTCACAGATTAAGGAATGATAAGATGTTGCACTCTTAAATCGGATTTGCTCTCCTGGAAAATCCGAAACTGTGGTGGAATTCCTATGTGTGAAAACGTGCTTTTATGGACGAGTGTGTGCGCCTTCCGTGGTGGGTTTCCCTTACGAAGTTAGTGAACTAGCCCGTTTCTGGCTATTTCAAAAGATTCTGACGGGTAGTTTTCCACCCAGAAAGCTCTAGTTAGCTGCGGAGGAAACACCTGCATGATTGATGGGAGTGTAAGTGGAAAGAGCTTCTCACTGGGAATATATTTTCCCAAAGGGGAAACACATTGTACTATTTGATTCCATTTCTCCATGATGAAATGTACACCTGCACATGCACATATCCATACGTGGATATTCGGTAGATCAGTCACCGTAATCTGAGGATTCCTAAAAAAATTTAATAATTCCATGAGACAGAAATGCACTGAAGATTAGGCAGAATCTACTTAGTAGGCTCACGAGTATTCTGAATCCAGCCCAAATTAGTAATTTATTATGGCTCTTATGGCTGTATAATTAATTGAAGAGAATATACAGCAAGTGATTGATGCTGGGTTGTCATTTGTATCAATCAGCTGCGCAGGAATGTGAGCCACTTAAAAAGTGCAGAATAGTATACACAGGAATTTTGTCAATCAAGTCTTAGTTGATTCATCTGTTATGGGTCTTTTGGGTGTTTAATATAGGTAAATGTATTGACAAGAAGTGATTGACTCATACAGCACGGCTATTGGCTATACATGCATGTACTTTCACGCATGCATGATCTATATAGGGCTAACCTAGCTACAAAGCAATTACGTGCTGTACACGATTGAGGGTTGACAGTGGGTAGTGCAGAAAAAGTGAGCGATGTGAAGGTAAGTGTGGATACAACAGCACAGCCAGGGGCTTTCAATGGAAAGGAGAATGGTGCTGGGGTGAGGCCATCAGTGAGATTTAGGATTTAGAAGGTTGAAAGGAGTGGGAACACGTAGGGGAATTGCAGCAACCCATGATATACCTGTTATGAGGTGTTACTTAAAGAGATTAGTTTTCTGCTCCTTGTAGAAGTACAGAAGGGATGAAGCAGCGTGGATAAGATATGCATTTGTAAATCACACATTCACCCCCTTGGTACATCCTGTAACTGAATAACACGTTTCTTGTTAATGAACTCAACGTAACTCACTGAATCCGCACCAGAAGGGTGAAAGACTAAGTGGAGCAGCCAGGATTCAAAATTATGACCATGAATTCAAGCATAGATCCTTGGAGTGGATGCATTAGCTTACTGAGCCACCAGACCTGACTTGATGTTGAGCTAAACTGGTATAATATTCCAGATCCAATGAGCACAGTAGGAGAATGTCTGCCACACTGGTCTCTTTGGCCTGCATTTTCTGATTTCTAGCATAGTGATGCTGCTGGTGTGTGTCTTGCCATCTCCACAAGATCTTGGTCTCCAGGAATGGTGGGGTGCCACAGTCAACTGCCAGGAAGACAGTGCAGGTGGTCTTCAGTGTAGCGAGTACAGTTCTCTTCAAGCCACAATTTCTGTCATATTTGTGAAGTCCTTTGGTGAGGCATGCTTCACCACTGAAGTCGGGTGGATCTCTGCAACCTCCAACAGCAGAGTATTACATCTATATAACGGAGGGTCGATCCACCGCCTTCTCTATGAATGTATCTGCAAATCATGTAAGGGCGGTGGAAGCAATGCAGACCAAGGCACCTAGCTTTAACACCCCACAAATAAAATATAAAAAATTATTTCCAGAGAAATGAGTGATAAACAAGTATTGCAAACTTCAGGCTCTGCGTTTAATTTCTACATAGCGCAGTGTTATATTCCCTCAAGTATATGCAGAACCTCCAACCAAAATGACTGATGATTTGCAATAGCTCCAGCGAAATCTTCACAGTGGTTAATGAGATGTTTAATTGTAAGAACCTCAACGCTAACATCATTGGCACTTGCCTCACAGAAGAAAAATTAAATGAATTCCAAGCTTCTCATATAGTTTTACAAGAAGTACTTGCAGTGCGTTGAGTTAAGGAAATATACAACACTCGTTTGGTTCTTAAAATAAAATTGCTTTTGTGAAATATGCATGGATTGCTTGTAAAATTTACGCGTAAACATTCTGGAATGTAATAGAGCATGTACAGCTAGTTGAACACTTAGCTGATTCCTTGTTGTGCTCAGAAGAATTTGAATGCTGAGAAGTGAATACATCTCTGTTATTCAGTACAGTTCTTTCTATTTCTCTTTCTTTTTCACGGTCTCTCTTGGTATCCCTCTCACAAACACCATTGCTATCTTTCTTTTGTTTGATAAGAGTGGCAATAGGATTTAGTTAAACTATCTTTACTTGTTTACTAAAGTGTTGGCACACGGTTTCAAACAGTCATTAAGTTGACATCAGACACAACAACAAAAACTTTCTAGCATGTCAATCCTTTTGCAATTCCTTAGCCAACTTATTATTATTTTTTTTTTTTTAGTGTCTTCTATAGCGCGAACGTGAGCCTGCACAGGGTATCAGAGAACTTTACAGGAGCATTTCAACACATCGAACCTTACATATTACGAGACATTACTGATTTGCGCCATTTACACTTCCGTAAGGTATAACAACATATATAGTGTTCAACAGAAAGATTACCATAATGCCTCTAGAACTATACAACACAATAAGACAAAAACTAATATACTAGTCCAAAATTGTACAGTGAGCTGCTTGCGTGAGCTTTCGAACAGCATGACAAAGTGAAATACAGATTGTTCAGCTGTAAGGTATTAGGGGAGACATTTCCTCATATAAAACAATCTTGCTTCCTTTTTGAATGTTGTGATGGATGGAATTCTTCTCATGTAGGGGGCATTCCAAATTCTTGGTGCTGCTCCTGAGAATGCTCGGTCATAAGTTATTTTCATACGGAAACGAGCCGGTTTCAGTAGTAGATCCGCTTTGCTCCTAGAGGAACGTGTCCCTCTCGAAAGTGTGAGTTTCTGGGCGAGGTAGACTGGAGTTTTGTTGTGTATTGCTTTATGGGTGATGCATGCCAGCTTGAAATTAATTCGTGCTTCGAATGGTAGCCATTTGAGAGCTTTCAGGTGAGGGGAGATATGGTCAAATTTTTTAAATCCCGCTATAAGTCTTGTGGCTGCATTAAGACAAGCTTTCAATGGGGCTGTTGAGATCTTAGAGAGCCCTGCTAAGCTTGTGCACCCATATTCGATCCTTGAAATGACCAATGCCTGAACTGCTGTTTTGAGGTCTGCTTTATTTATAAAAGGTTTTAGTTTTCGTAAGTAGCTTAAGTGGAACCTGGCGTTTTTTGCCATTGTGTTGATATGTGCTGACATGTTCAAGTTTTTGTCCAGAATGATACCCCGTGATTTGGTTGACACAACAATCTTCGGAGTACACTTTAGAGCCGTGATGAGGTTGGACCATTCTGTTATCATTATTTTGCTTTTCTGTGGTGTAATCAGTAGGAATTCAGTTTTCTGAGAATTTAGCTTTAGGTGGTTCTTGGTTTGCCATAGAAGTGTTCTTGTCAGAGCTAGGTTCATTATCTTTATATCATCAGTCGACGCGACCTTGATATACAGCTGAGTGTCATTAGCCTACATGTGGAAAGCTCTGTTAGCTTTTTATAGAATTTCCGTAAGAGGTTCTTGTATAGATTGAAAAGTGACGGAGATAGCGTTGAACCTTGTGGAACTCCTATAGTATTATTGGTTGTGCTTGACAGGGTTTCGTTGACAATGACTTTTTGCGATCTATTCTCCAGAAAGGAGCTGAACCATGTTAGCACTGTACCCTCAAATCCCATTCTGTTTTTCAGTCGATCAAATATATTGGCATGGTTGGGGGGCGTTAGAGGGCACACTGCAGGATGTCTGGCAGCTAAGACAGCTCCGCAGGTCAGGTACACTGATTGGCTTTTATAACGTTATTGCAGATTTGGAACTTATAAGTTTTTGGCTACAATGAGCATCGGACACAGTGGTGCCTATCTGGAGACGACTCGGGCGCTGTAATGGGGTGTGAGAAACTGTAAATTCGCCCTTTGATCTGCGCTGCACTGTTACGGACTTCAACAACATGGCGGTCGCCAGGTAACAGATCCTCGTCGGAGTGCTTGGAGGACCGGGTGCGGGCAGCGACTGATGACTGCTGGCTGGTGCTGTTGCGGTGTCCACATGGCTGTGAGGACAAGCTGCTGCAGTTAATGGGTGGCGCATGGATGAGGGTGTAGCTCTGTGTGCCCTCTTGTTATGGCGGATTGAACTGTGCTGGCCTTGCCAATGCCGGTACAACCCTCGACCGGGTCGCGGTAGGCAAGGGAGAGTTGCCATACCGGGCCCAAAGTGCAGCGCATTGGGGTCAGAACCTGCCGATCTACACGCCGCAATAAGGAGGTACTATTGGCGGTGGGTTGGTGGCGGCGGAACCGCGGGGACATTTGGCATGATAGCGCGCACCCCATGCACAAAATGGCGGTGCCCCATACCTTGTTATATTTTTGAAAGCCCCAGATAGCAGCCAGCACCGCTGCTGAGGAGTACAGAACCCGACCTCAACTATCAGTGTGAGTCTTCTATTTATTCATTTATATGCGGCATGGACATCGCCAATACTGTGGCACAATGATGTTTCTGGGAGACACGCTATCAGCACTGATCAGGCATAAAATGGTGGCTTTCCCAGGGACACAATTCTAATGGCGGGCCACAACTGCGCTATGCATGTACTGTTGAGCTGTAATTCTTTTTGCTTTTGATGTTGTCCCCACATTGCTGATCAGTGCAGGGGTTCGCGAATATGGAGGAATCTGTTCTATACAAGCAGTAGACATAGAAGATCAGTCTCCGTCTACGAGACCTGAGCAGCGCTGTTGGCCCATCTCAGGACACTGTCACATTGGGCCCATCTGTCCCCCAACTCTCTTGGCACCTCTCAATGGTCCTGTCTATTTGATGTCATTCTGTGCGTAATCGAGCCCCCCCGCCACTGCATATCAAGTTGGAGGTCTGTTCCAGGTCCACAGACGGACCGATATTACTGGAGTGGTTCGCGCAGCATTAGCACTTGTCCTATATTGATTGTAAAATCAGCAGCAACATGGGCAAACCGGACAAACAGCAGCCCAAACTCACATTTGAATTTAAAAAAAAACCAAAAGGTGCAGCGTAGCACTCAGACACTGAGGTGGAGGCAGAATCGGCAGCTAATGGTGCGATGGAGGCTGTCCTTAAAGCGATTCATTCAAGCCTACAGGACATCAATTGGAAGTTGGACCACCTCACTCAGCGAGTGGATTGCATGGCCGCAAAATTGGATAAACAAGGTGAGCGCTTGGATAACGCGGTAACTCACATTGTGGCTGTTGAGGATGAAGCGAGTGCCACAACCAGTAAATGCGCCGGGATGGAGAAGGTGCTAGAAGTTCTCAAGAGTAAAGCTGAGGATTTGGAAGCCAGATCTCGCCGGAATAATATTCGTATTGCAGGCGTTCCAGAATCCACAAATACTGGTCGACTGGAGACGTACGTGGAGGAGATGCTTCGGTCAGTGTTTGGGGCAGAACACTTCTCAGCAGTCCTCATCGTGGAACGCGCGCATAGATCCCTTGCGCCGTGTCCGCCCCAGGTGCTACTCCCAGACCCATAATTGCTCGCATATTGAATTATAGGGATAGAAATACTGCACTGAGGCTGGCTCGGGAGAAGAACCAAGTAACATACCAGGGTAACAAGTTGGAGTTCTACCCTGACTTCACTGTGGCGGTCCAGCAAGCTCGTAGAGAATTCGCCCAGGCCAAATCGAAACTGCGTGCACTAAACGTAGAATATGCGATGCTTTATCCCGCTAGACTAAAGGTAACGCGGGAAAGTCACTCAACGGTCCTTCAGACCCCGAATGCCGCTCAAGAATTCCTCAAGAAGTTCACATCTAAACGTAAAGACCAAAGGCGCAATGAGCAACACCAGGAGTCTGAATAGGGTGTTTTTCATTATCCACTATTCTGATCGACAGCGTGGCTCATGCAGGGACGGCAAGAGCTTAGCATCTATACTTCTGACCTATGGAATATGCACGCTACAGTCCGGACCAGCGCCACAAGGTCGTCCCGCCAGTCCGACGGTGATAGACTGGTGGCTTTGTACCACAAGTCCTATTGCAAAATCGTAAATTGTTGCTGGGAGGAGATGCAGGATGATGCGCCTCTGCATGGCGATCGGCTATGGAAGGGTCCTTCTTCACTGTTCTTTGGTTGCAGGAACTTCTCTGCTGCATCATGGACCCCATGCAACCTTTTTTGCAGCCATTATTTCTGCATGCCACAGCCGGTATGAACATGCTAACTCCAAGAACTTTGAATGGCGCAGGTTAACAGACATACCACACCATGACACAGGTACAGTGCTGTCCTTTTTCGCTTGGGGGCTCATCATATGTAGTGGCTGGAGAGCCCTCCCTGGACCTCACTAAGGGATTTTTGTGCCCCCAATTCTGCTTCATTTAGTGATGGTGACATGAGATTTGAAGATGTGTGTAGAGTGATACACGAGCCTGGACGCATTGGATTGAGATCATTACTAGCTGTCTCTTGAAACCATTCTGAAGTATATGTTGCGCCTCCACTCATACTGTGTTTATGTGTACATGATGATTTGCTCTAAATGGTCAGGGTGGGTTTCAGTATCGATTTATGATTGAAGAAGAGCCATTGATGGGAGCGCTAACCATTGTATGAGTTGTGGACTTATTCTCAGACATGTAATATAATTGCCTGTGCGTATAGAGACGCCTTTTCAGTTATTGCAGAACTCTACTGGGACTCACTAACATTATTGTACCAGTACGCATATGGTAATGGGCACTCACTGTAATGCAAAATGTTGTACCGCACACTGTTTGAACTTTAGCCAAGGCTATTCCACTGTGACTGTTTAAGATTGATCTGTACTCATATTGTTAACCTGACCACATCCACTACCGTGGATGGTGTTGTGTGTCCATGGCGGACCCTCACGCGGGAGCTCCCCATGTTGTTTATGGTTTGTTTGTACTTTCAAGAGGGGATTTGTCTTTGTCATGATTGGGATGCTAAAGTGGGTGGTGGGTGGGAGGGGGAGGGAAGGGACTTGTTATGCAGACCAGAGTGCTTGAGATGCATCGCTGCACTCCACACTTACTATGCTGTACATTGCATGACGGATGTTACTCAACGTACATTGACTTACATTGGTGTAGTGAAATCCCTGACTACTATATTATGCCGGGATCTGTTTTTCCATAGGCGCAATTGCTCAAGATAAATCAAGGCCCTCGACCCTAAGTTTCCTCACCTGGAATGTAAGGGGACTTAGTAATCCTAAAAAAATCAGGCAAATGTTTCCTTGTTTTGATAGGTTGCATATAGACGTCGCCCTACTACAGGAAACACATATTGCTCCCCGTTCCAATTCACATTTGGTCGTAAATGGGCCGAAACTATTAACAGTTCGAGATACTCTTCATATTCAAGAGGGGTTACACTCTTAATAAAATAGGGTACGAATTTATCCATAAACGCTACAATAACACACCCTCAGGACAGATACATCATTTTTGCTGGTATGCTCCGGGGGCAACAGATTGCACTCATCAACACATACTGCCCGAACGTTGATGCCCCTGACTTTTATTACGAAGTTTGGCAGAAACTACACGATGTGGCGGATAGGGCATTGCTATGGGACGGGGACTTTAATTTAGTACTCAATGAGAGTCTTGCTAGATCGGGGTCCACCACAGAACCGCATTGGAAAGCCAGGACTAAAATAATGAATATTATGTCGGAGCTGCATTTGCATGATATCTGGAGGGCTCAGCATCCCACATGTAGGGAAGTGACACACATATCTGCTGCACACAATAGCTGGTCCCGAATTGATTACTGGATAGGCTCTAACAATACATTGCTCTGGACTACAACTATTAAACACCTCCCAAGGACCCTGTCAGACCCTAACCCCGTAATCCTGTCTGTTGAGATACCGTATAATATACCGCCCCCTTATAGCTTCAATGCGAAAGCACTGACTGACCCAGTATATGCTGACATGATCGCTACGGCCATATCAGATTACTTCCTCTTAAATGAACCTACAACTGATGATCCTTGTCTATTGTGGGAGGCTTTTAAAGCCACACTTGGTGGCGTATGTATCAGTACGTCGGTAGGTATTTTGAAAGATATTCGTAGACAATTATCTATGTGCGAGAGTAAGTTGAAATCCCTAGAGCGTGAATTTGAGCTAACACAGAACCCGCAGAAACTAAGGGAAATAAGGACTCTAATGTCGGAATATCAATGCCTAGCTGAAGACGAACTCAAATACAGAACAAAGCGCGTCAAGGCTAGGGCCTTTGGCGAGGGTGGTAGGCCCGGGAGAATGTTGGCGTCTAAAATTTGTGAAGGTCGTGCCCCACAAAGTGTCCTGCAGATCCGTGACGGATGGACTACCGAGCAGGGTATACTGCAGGAATTTGTGCACACGTATGGCGCATTGTCTGAATCTCGTCACACTGCATCATCAGCGGACATAATGGAGTATTTGGAGGATGTGGCCATCGCCTGGCTTTCAAACACACAAAGGGAGTATCTCTCTTTACCAATTACGATAGGAGAAGTTACAGAGATCCTTAAATCGCTCGCAAATGGGAAGGCTCGAGGCCCTGACGGGTTCACTTGTGAGTTTTATAAGGCCTTCACAGATTTGTTAGCTCCACATTGAGTTGCAATGTATGGCGATGCGTTTGACAAGCTGAATCTCCCTCCCTCCTTACGTTAAGCCGTATTGGTCGCCCTCCTATAGCCCGTGAAAGACCCAGGGTATTGTGAACCATATCGACCACAGTCCCTCCTTAATGTGGATTCAAAAATATTGGCTAAACTGCTGGCAGTGCGATTGCAGCCCCTTATGTCCAACTTGGTCCTACCTGACCAGTCGGGATTCATACTGACTAGATCCACAGCGCACAATACCAGGACCCTATTCGCACTCCACCAGAGCGGCCGCAGTTATGTTGGATGCGGCCAAAGCATTTGATTCAATAGAATGGCCATATCTACTGACTGTCCTCAAAAGGATGGGCTTCTCCCCCATGTTCCTGCAATGGGTTCAGTTATTATATACAAAGCCCGTGGCCCGTGTCCGCATCAATAATTATATTACGGAGAGTATACCCATAGCGGGTGGGACAAGGCTAGCGTTGTCCATTGTCCCCGTTATTATTCGCGCTGGCACTCGAACCTCTAGCTTGCAAAATGAGACAAGGCCATCACTATTCCGCACTACAATTTCTGCAACGACCTTTACATATCTCCCTGTACGCGGATGATATGTTGTTATATGTGCGTGATCCAGAGCTTCATTTATTCCCCCTGTTACGGGAGTATATAAAATTCAGGAGACACTCTGGTCTCCAAATTAATTGGGACAAATCTTTAATTATCTCCCTCACAGACTCCACATGTCCTCACATCACAGAATTCCCTCTGGAGTGGCAATCTGAGCCAGTGAAGTACTTAGGAGTATGGTACCACCGGGATCCGGAGGTAGTCATCCGTACTAATTATGGTAGAGCAATAAGCACTCTAAGTGACAAAATTGACCGCTGGATCAAATTATCCCTATCATTAGCAGATAGATTGGCTATAATGAAAATGGTAATTCTGCAGAAATTCCTTTATCTTTTTACCAACATCCCCATTCCCCCTCCTTCTGCAGTTTTTCGTAACTTGTTATCATTATTGACCAAACTTATTTGGGCGGGCAAGCAAGTCAGAATCGAATTGCGCGCCTTGACGCTACCGTACTCCAAGGGAGGTTTCAAGATGCCAGAGTTCCTCCTCTACTATCTATGTGCGCAAGCTCAGTAGGCACACCACGGGTACCATCAGATTCTTTACCTTACCCATACTGCGATTGAAGAAGGAGATGCATTACCTATCCCCCTGACAGCAATAATTACCCATCGCAGACCTCCGCTGCATGCCAAAGATATCAACACTGTAGATACAACAAATGCTGCATGGTATCAGCTAGGTAGATTAGCACATAAGTTGCCGTTGTATGCACCTGCCCTCCCATTGCATCATCATCCTAATTTATCTGTCACACAAGAAGAGGTGGGAATGGGATTATTACGGCAAGTGGGTATTGATGCAATGGGAGACCTTTATCAGGATGGGGTGTTTAAACAACCAAGGGAATTTGATTATGTAACTAACCAAACACTGCTATTCAGGTTTACATACCCCAGACGTCAAAAAATGTTACCCTACATATCCGGCGGAACCTAAGCAGTTGAATGCATTACAACTGATAATAACCTCCTCTAGTAATAAGCGATTGATATCACGACTATACACCACAATCCAAGAGGATATAGCCAACACGACACACAGAGCGTTCAGTAGATGGAATGAGGTGCTCAACACTCCGCTCACAGAGGAAGAGTGGATGAGCCTGCTCTCTTACTGAAATGCTGACGCCTAACGGTAATCTGAGACTATTACATTACAAATATGTAAATGTAAATGTATTGCGACTTATATAGCGCACGTATCACCCGAAGGTATCAGGGCGCTTGCTTAGGGAACCCGTCCTGGTATTCCCCTGTGAGATACCCCGGCAGGGTATCCACAAGGTGAAAGCCAGGCATCCCGCCGCGAGGGGCCGTAGTGGAGATTAAGCAAGCTATTGCCCAGAGTCGCAGAGTGTGACCCCGTGAGTCGAGTAGGCACCGGAACGAGAATTGTCGAGTCCGTGGAATTTTTGAGCCCGAGACCCGCCGAGGCGGGGAATCGAACCCTGGTCCACGGCCGATCTCAGCTTCCGGGTCTGCCGCCTCTAACCACTGAGCCACGCTTCTCCATATCTGCATCAAACCTATTATACCCCAGCTAAGCTTCACAAATATGGTCTCCATCAGGATGCGCGGTGTAAACGCTACGGAATCGACCCTGCAGACTTCTTACATCTTGCATGGGGTTGCTTGTTGATCCAGGAGTATTGGGAAAAGATGACACAAATACTGAGTGACATGGTGGGGGTGTCAATAATCTGCTCAAGTCGCACCTGTCTACTAGGACTCTTATGCACTGTTCGGGCTACAAAACATACATTTTGTATGATTGCCTTGCTTCTTGCTAAGCGCAGAGTCTCATTGTGTTGGGATAGTAAAGATACCCCTACAGTTCACCAGTGGCTTCGTGATCTGGCATACTGTCAAGATACACTCAGTACATATGAAGAAGAACTGCCGGCAGGATCACGGCCAAGGGACTACTGGATATATTTGGTAGAATATTTACGTACCAACCCAATTGAGTAACTGTGCACTACACCTGTCTCCCCCCATTGTTTTCTTTTGATTATTTGTACGGAGTGATATCTTAAAGGTACTATTAAAGTAAATAATTATTGTATCTGGATGTGGGATGCGGTAGCATGATGGTCTGTATGTTTGTTTATCTTAGACAAGCTATGTCTTGGAAAATGTTAATAAAAAGATTTTTTTTCAAAAGTACATTGGCATGGTTCACCGTGTTGAAAGCTGATGACAGGTCCAACAAAATGAATAGGCATGTTTCGTTCTGGTCGAGAGCCAGTAAAGCGTCATCTACTATGTGCAGAATCTCAGTTTCCGTACTGTGGTTTGGGCGGAAGCTGGATTGGCAATCGTTTAAAAGCTTGAAATCAGAGATGTGTAGACTCAGTTGTTGTTGGACACATTTTTCCAGAATTTTGGCCAACATGGCAATATTGGTTACCGGTCTGAAATTGGTCGGATCTAAGGGGCTCTCAGTCGGTTTTTTTAGGAGCGGGATAACTTGCCCTGTTTTTAAGTAGGCCGGTATTTGACCTAGTGACAATGAGGCATTAATGGCGTTGGTCCAAGATGGGATTAGCAGGTGATTTATGGAGGACCAGCATTTCGCCGGTAGAGGATCGTTATAGTGATTGTTTGGTTTCGTGGTCGACATGATCTTTGAAATGTCTAATTCACTGACCAGTATAAAATCTGACCATCTGGCATTATTTTTAGGTTTGACTAATTCTTGTTCATCTAGCACCTTATCTCCTATGCTCTTCTCCATTTCAATGTCTTCAGCAGCTTTTTTGAGTTCCCTCTCAAATAAGTTAGCTTTGCTTGTAAAGAAGACCAAGAAAACGTTGCTATTTAAGTTTGTTTTGGAAGTGACTAGAGCCATTTTGGCCGCCTTGTTTGATTGCACTTTAAGTAGATTGAATAGTTTCCTTGGTCTATTTAATGCGTTATCCAGATCTTTCCTGAAGAAGTACTTTTTTGATTTAATAATGCTTTTATTATACGCTTTCCTGGATTGTCTCAGCAAGGTTAAATGGGGTGAAGAGGGGTTTTGTTGCCATTCACGTTCTGATAGTCTCAGTAACCTTCTTTCTTCGTTCAGGGCACCATTGAACCACGGGTGTTTGTCTTTCTCCGAGATTCTTTTCAGTTTAAGCGGGGCTATGTCCTCAATAATGCTGGACATTGTTTTGTTATAATGCAGCGTGAGGTCGTTCATGTCAACCATGCTCTTGGGCGGCTGCAGATCAATTTCGCAGCGCGCAGCTATGTTTTCCATATTAATTCCTCTGGTGTCCCTGGTCCACTTTTTGGGTTTAATAGCTTGTGTTGATGATTTAGTTTTTCTGAGGGGAATTTCGAATGTAATTATGTGGTGGTCCAACCAATCAAAGGGTGTGATTACAATGTTCTCAATTGATTTCTCTTTAGCTATGATCCAATCTAGGATGGATCCTTTATTGTGGGTGGGGAGATGACCTCCTTGGACTAAAGATTGCCCATCCAGAAGGTTTTAAACAGGGTGATTTGATTGTCATCTTCATTCTCCCAATGAATATTAAAGTCTCCTAAGAAAATATCTGCAAATTAGAGTTAGTAGTAATGTTTTCTATCAACTGGTCGATGAATTTGGTCTTAGTACCCGGGGGGTGGTATAGTGCATGGAGTTTACAGTTCTGGTTATCTGCTGATCTTCTTACATAAAGTCAAAGCAGTTTACAATAGGTATACACAAGCAAAGATTTCAGCAGCGGTCTGTAAATGTTGCATTTCAATAAAATATTTCAAAGTGAGGGCCCTGTGCACAATTCTTACGGTGCTTGCGTGATATCTACCATTGTGCACAACCCACTCTCTTTCTTTTCTTTCTCTCCTTTGCTCTCTCATGCCTCTAAGTTTCTCCCCACCTCTCTCCAGTTTTCCCTCTCTCTCTCTTAACCTCTTTCTCACTCTTTTTACTCTTGCTCGCTCTCTTTCCTCCCATGCCATCTCTACTTTTTTCACAAGACAGGCACGGTACAAAATTCTTCTCACCTTCTTTATCACTCTTTTCGTCTCACTGTGAAGCACTCTCAAAAACTGTCTCACTTTGATCTTTCCCAATTGACTCAGCACGTGTCTTAGGCTCTCTCTCTTTTCCTGCTCACCACCTCACAACATTAATATCAATAAATAACAGAACTTAACAATACAACTTGATTAAATAACAGCATGTCCAAATAAATAAGTCACGCTGAACCCTCAGTGATGTCATAAATATTGTCAATAGTAAGATGATATGTAATTTCACCTGTGTTGTCAAAAACATCATTTGTGATGGCTTTTGCCACATCATGTGAGAGGTCATGGGAAATCCATTTAGATGGTGAGCAGAAATAAGCAATCCAGGGAAGGTTCCAAGATTTGGTGGAGAGTAGCTCATTTATATGGAGCACTCTACAACACCAACACTCTGAATCTACTCACCTTAAATGTCTGTTTTTCTAATTGTTAATAAAGCAATGGGCAATGATAAGAGTTAGTAGATTTATGTGATTCTGTGGCTATATATAAATCACAAAGTTACTGCATTTGCTACAAAATTTGCCCTATAATTTGCAAAATTTGCAGTCTTTGATGAATGCGATACTGCAAGAGAATTTTCTCATAATTTGTATTCTGGCTACACAAATAAGATACCATGTGCATATGGACATGGGAAAAATCCCTTTCAACCAATAAGAATGCTTTATTTTTTACATTTGTGATACTCCGATATTGTGGGATGCAGCCCGCAGGACCAACCATCTAGATATCACTTTATTTTGAACCATAATTTATCAAAAACGGCTCGTCAGATTTACACCAAATCACAAAAAGCAAGCTTTCTCACTAAAGATTTAATATTCTGGCAAATTTCATATAATTCTGTCCTGATACTATTCTGTGTTGCTTCCAAAAATACCCATTGGAACTTACATTTGAAAAATATCCTTAGGAAACCCCTTTGTCTCAGCTCACAGCTGAACGATCACCCCAAAACATTCCAGGAAGGACCCGAGGTGGATGATTTTTTGGAAAGTTTCATGAAATTTCATAAATGGCCCCAAAGTTATTAGCAAAACAAAAAACACACTATTTCCATGTAACTACACAGTGGAGATCACCACTGTGTATTATATGTACACAATGTATACATAACTATACACATAAATATACACACACATATAGAGAGAGAGATTTACAGTATGCATTATGCTATTTAGAACAATTGATGAGTGTGTGGAGGGAAAGGATTAACAAGTGGATTATGATGCCCCTCCCTCCTCAACAATGCAAATAAAAGGCATATTACATTCTCCAAATCTGTATATATGATTCATGCTATGGCGTTATTCCTGTGCAATTCATTAAAAGAAGATTTAACCAACATGCAAGGGATTATTTGGGCAGTGAGGAATAATCACATTGAAGAGGAACTTGTGTGAATTACCAGAGTAGTTCCTGCAAGTAAAGTGATTGTGACATGCGGTCTTTGCAGTAGTAAAGAAAAATGTTGTCATATGAATTTCATGCTACTGATAAACATGTTCTCATGTTTTTCTAATAACATATATTGCTTACCTAGTGTTCTGAGCATCCTGTATCAAAAATGATTTTACTGCACCAACCAAAGCCATGTTTTATTGTGTTTGGCCATACTAGGCTCAAACTAGGCCTTGACTCCATTTTGAATGTGACATGGCTTCTTGTTGTGGGTTTATTCTCCTCTCACCACTTAGCAAACATGTGCAGTAATGATATGCTCTGTGTTGACGTTAGGTCTAGGAAACCTTTGATTTACACTGAAGTAATCAGAGTAATTTTGATAATTTCTTGTTACTGATTTGACACAAATTATCAAAAATTACACAATTGTGCCCGTTCATGTAATGATTATTAATTAGGCACATTAATCCTGCCACAGCAGCAACAAAGTTTGTGAGCTGCTGCTGGCTGCTTCTGTTTGTGTTCTGTTGCACTTAGAGCTATTTATTTTTGCTCAAAATGCATTCTCGCATCCATTTTGGATGCAAGGGTGCATTTTGTTGTAAGAAAAAAGCGCTGAATGCTAGGTTGCATATTTCCTCGTAATCTCTCATAATTTGGTAAATTTCACAAAAGCAAGTGAGCAAAGTAAGTAAGTAAGTTAGCAAGTTAGCATAACTATGCACCCCACTAGTTGACATGCTGTTCTCAATGAACTCCTAAGGAAGTTTTTCCTACCAAATGAAACTGTTCAAAACCTCTCTTGCCTGTTCTTAGTGGGTCTGTTCATATAATGAGACCACCATTGTTTTGACTGTAACTACACTTGCACTGTCACATACAATGTCATTAGGTCAAGAGGAGTCTAATTAAAATGTATCTAGGGGATAGTGTTGGAATGGTGTTATAAGCTATTCCATTTATTTCTAAATCGTGATTTGTTGAGCACATGTCACATTCTTGTTCACAGAAAGTTGAGGAATGTGGTTTTGCAGTGTGTTTTGCAATAAAAGGAAGCTAATTGGAAAGTGAGCACTTTGCTTACTTCTCTACTTCTCAGAAAGCAGACCCTTGTCAGTCTCTTGCTTAGTACTTTGAATATTTTCTATTTGGGACTTGACACTTTGTCAGTCTTCCTGCTGTATGTGACTTAGACATATGCTAATTCCCTATGCATATTGACTAATCATTATTTTTGCCTTCTGTACTGAACTTTAAATTTTGAATATGTCTTTATGATTTCTAACCTGTACCTACCTCAAGAAGACTTATTTAATTGATTATGCTGCTTGAGTATTTGACCATATTGACAATGGGACCGATTACGATGTCGTGCAGAAAGCCTCCGAACGGCAAACAGATTCCCCTAGACCATTTCGGAACCTATCCACCCGACTCGGTCGAAAACAATTCCGACCGACCAATTACGATGTTCGCGGTCGGAAAGGTAACCGTTCGGTCAATTCAAATCGGTTCTGACCATCACTGGGAGCCAAATCATACAGCTCTGCGGACATCGTTTCCACAGACAGATTACGATGTTGGATTCGGACAGCCTTTCCAATGCAGTTTGTCCAACACAGAAAGGCTGTTGAAAACTGTCTTTGGAGCCCTTAGCAGGGACCCTTCATCCTGAGGCCTCTGGTTGGGGGTCATGGGGATACCCATGGTAGCCTCGTGTAAAACCATGCACAGTGTGGCAGGCACCATGGGATGCCTGCGACAGGGTGCAAGGTTGCAAGGTTTTCCACAACCCCACCTTTTCCACATTGGAGGCTGTGTTGTCAGTCGGAACACAAGCTCCCATTGAAGCCAATGGGAGTCCTTCCGAACAATCTGCGGAAGCATAGTAAACGATCACGCTGATCCACCAATGACAAGTCTGTCGGAACCGATTCAGAGAAAGAGTTGCATGGAAAGATTCTACACGACATCATAATCGGTCCCTTTGTTAGGGCACATCACATCATACGTCTTTTAGGCTAACACCACTCCCGATCCTGCACAGATGATTTATCGCATATCTTATCTGGTAATTAAAGATAGTGTCAACACTAGTATGATACTAAGCTGTATTTTGAACTCTGCACTGTTGTAATAAATGTGTGAATGTGTGTTTATTATTACAGTTGTTATACATTAAGTGAACAAATGGGCCACATTAATTTTCACTGCCATCACTGGCTCTATCCAGATTGTCTCTTTTTTGCATTTATTTTTCCGCTGCCAGAACGGGTGCTGCAGAGGCTAAGACACAACCAGTGTAAAATAATGTAAACACCCCTTTGACAGACATGCAGGAGCAATAATTCTTTCTCTGTTGTCCCAAAAGGCACTCACCTGCTTCCAAATGGTCCTTGGATCATTTTCCAGGATCAACTCTGATTTTCACTCATTTGGCTTTTTCGTACATACCCATCAGGTGAACTTTCGAGCAGTACTTCAGCAGTAATGCAAAATGTAATTTCCTGTTTGGAAAGAAGGACATTACGAACTGCAACTGATGCTCTCTACTTCATCACTTTGTTAATAATCGTCCCGTGAAGCTTACATAGCTATGGAACATCCAATTGCCCCGAATCGACTTCAAATAAATACCCAGAAAGGTTTTTTATTCTACTAGCAGCTTTAACTATATTACTCGGGTAACTACCTGTAACATGTTTTATTTTGTGATTACAAACTCCAAAAAAACGCAGTACAAGTTAACAGTGTAACTCTTTCTAAGCATAATCTTGGTTGTCTATGACGTAGTATAATTTACCTATTTTTATTTTGTCTGCTCATATTTTAAAATGTTGAAATTAAAATATTCATGATACTTTTTCTAGATATGCAGTTCTCACTTCTTGCATTTCTTACTTTTTAATGAATGTTTTGCTTTTCAAATGTTTACTTTCAAACTTTTCACATTTTAAACTTTTCTTACTTGAGCCCTTTTTGTTATTTGGGATGTGGAGGATCTTTGCATAGGCCTCTTGCTGTGTACTGTACCCAGTTCTTTAATTTGGAAAAAAGAAGTGCAGGTACTTACCCTATTGATGTGGGAGCTGGTGGGGAAGGAGGTTAGATGTGGGGCTTGGGGTTAGGCTTATAGCATGTTTAAGATGAGGACTGTGAATGGGATTAATATATTTTAGTATTCCATTAACAGCGTTTGGTGATCTTTAAAAGTAGTGGCCTGTAATACCCGTTAGGAGTCAGTGGCTAAGTTAAGCACTCATTGGGAAGTAGAATGTCCCTTGTTCACACATGGAGTCAAAACTCAAACTATGCTTAAAATCAAACATTTTCATAATGTTTGTGTGATGGAAACGTGCAGAATCCGCAGGAATCCACAGAAATCCTACCACCCAGTGTTACCCAACACCCTGAAATTCCCTGGTTTCCTAGTTTTAAAAAATGTCTGTGGTTTATAGATTTCTATGGGTGGCAGCTAAGCACAACTTCAACTCCAGCAGCTACCCCTATCTCCGATCTCACAACTTTGCGCTTTAGGGCCTTTTATGTCATGGTCTTGTGGCCCACCTACATAAATGATGTACTATTGTCACCGGAAGACTTGGGGGAGTGCTGGTTGGTACGACATTTGTGGCATTCCACAGATTCCAGAAGTTTTCCGCACAGACATGTAAGGAAAGTGTGTGTTTTTAGTCAAAGTTTGTGGTTTGTAGGGCATTGAGGGTAAGGAAATGTTGTGGGGTCCACACAAAACACACCACCCTGAGCATTCTGGCTCTGGAAGATTTTCCCAGGTGGAAGCCTACCCAAGCCCAACAAGTGCAGCCATTCACCGTTGCAAGTGGGAGTTAACTACACTATCCTTGCCCATATGTAAAAACAAAACTCAAAGGAATTAAATGTCCTCTCATTTGCCATTGGGGTGGGATTTCTTAGTCTGAATGGGAGCAGAAAGACTGTTGAGGCTTTTAGGTGAGTGTGGGGAAGATGTTAAGATGGGTCAGACTCACCCCATTATTTTATTTAAAAAATATATTCCTGCCATAAAGTGGGCTTTCTGGCCCTCGGGACAAATTGGGGCAAGCCTCCGGTCTGCCCTTGTGGGGATGGGAGGGCAAAACATTGTTTTGTTCTGTTTTTGATGCTGGGGATATGGCCAATAACAGATGCAAAATCCGCAACACCAGCACTTCATAAATGTAGTCCATGGTGTCTAATGGAGTTTCTGCCCCATGGAGGTAAATTGGGGTAAGTGCCCCAATTTGCCCTGAGGGGGGCAGACATTTTATCTGGCTTCTAGTTGGGATGGGGGTATGGCTATAGGCCCTGACCCTCCCACCTCAGGTGGGGGGTTGGGGGTAAACACCCCATCTGCCCTCTAGGGGCAGAGGGCAGAAAGATTTTCACCATAGTTTTTTGGGTGGGTGGGGGCATGAGTCGTTCCCATATTGGGAAGCCCCACCTGTATATTTATTTTGAAAATAAGCCTTGATAACTAGTGGGATTTCTGCCCTCTGGGGGGCAGATCAGAGGTAACTACCCCCATACACCCTCTAGGGGCAGAAAGATAGGCACTCTTCTTGTTGAGGTGGGGGTATGGCCATGCCTATTGTGGGCCGTCTCCACCGATATATATATATATGTTTTTAAACCCCTGGTGTCTAGTTGGCTTTCTGCACCCTGAGGGCAGATTGGGGGTAATCACCCCCATTTGCCCCCCAAGAGGGGCAGAAAGATTGTTACCATAGTATTTTGGGAGGTTGGGGCATGGCCATGTCCATGGTGGGAAGCCCCCACCCCTATATTTATTTTAAAAAGAAACCCTGGTGTCTAGTGGGCAGCCCTCACTCCTATATTTATTTAAAAAATAAAGCCTGGGGTCTTTTGGGCTTTTTGCCCCGCCCCCCTTGGGGAAGATTGATGGTAATTACCTCAATCAGCCCCATAAGGGGGCAGAAATACTATCTTTCTTCTTGTTGGAGTGAAGGCCAGGCCATGCCCATGATGGGAAGTCCTCACCTGTATATTTTCTTTAAAACATATGCCCTGGTATCTAGTGGAGTTTCTGCCCCCTGGGGCAACACATTGGGAGCAATCATCCCCTTCTGCCCTCCAGGAGGGGCAGAAAGACTGTCACCATAGTTGTTTGGGGAGTAGGAGCATGTGCAAGGCCATAGTGTACAGTCTCTACCCCTATATTTATATTAAAATAGACCCTGGTGTCTAGTGGGCTTTCTGCTCCCCTGGGTGGAGGATCAGGGGAAATTATACCCATCCACTTGCCTGGGGGGGCAGAAAGACTGATCTAATGGAGAGGTCGGGGATACCTTGCCCAAGGAGACGCTCCCCCAAAATCCCTGGTGTCTAGTGGGTCGATCCTTGCTTGGGGATCGTTCTTCTATGGAGATCCTGATCCAGCGGGCTATAGAAAATATATCATAAACTACGCTACCCAATTTCATAACCTATAAACAAAATTCTAAACTATACATGGACCCATTTATGAACCTGATATATTTTTGGGCCTACTGAATCAGGTGGTCAAATAAATCTATATACACATTATTTACAAACTATAAACATATTTATACATTTGCAGAAAGAATATTGTCATTAGAATAAAACCCAACCATTTAAACGACCACCATAGGCGACGTGATCTAGCTAAAGGTAACCTATACTTCTAAATAACCAAGACCAGCTTGTTTGTCAAAAGTAAGATTTTATTTTCTAGATTATTGGTATATAAGTTGTAAGTTTTATAAATGAAATTTTATTAGCATTAAAGCAAGCATGATGGTAAGAAATAAGAAAATTACAATTTAAGCAATTGAATCAATTTAAAGAAATTATATAAAGTTTAGCATTTCTAAAACCTATTTCCCTAACTGAGCTAATAGACAGAAATTAAAGTAAAGTTCTTTGAGGATTCTTACGTGCTCCACGCAAAGTCCAGCAGCACATCACCCTCATCGGAAAGTCAGAAAGCAGCAGCCAGCCCAACCCTAAGGGCATGACTTTTTATACCTTTCTACGCTAACTAAACTAGCAAAGGAAAGTTTTCAGAAATACTCGACGTCCCATTGGCTGAAAGTGACAAGTGACATGTCACCCGATTCTTAAAAAGTTCCACAAAATCATGTCTTACAAAGACCATTGTCTCTTCCACGTGAAGCCAGAGGCTTCCTGCGATTGCAACTTTGTTTTAAGTCATCCTCGCAGCTTCCATAGTCTTACAGTGCAACTTCCGCGGATGCCAAGTTAAGGACTGACAAAAAGTTCACTTTCGACCTTGGCCATGTCCGACAGAATGATGTCAGCTCATCAGTTTTTGCTTTGTGAATGCAGCTTCAATAAACGTTTTAATTCAGAATGGGCGTCTCGTGGCTTTCTGCAGAAATATGAATTAGCTCTTTTTGTGCGGCTCAAATAGTTAGGCCTCAAAAGCAGGCAACTTATGATTTCTAGTATAAAACAAACACAAGAAAAGTATTAATGTAAGAAATAAAGTATATTCTGTATCCACCCCATGGTTTACTAAATAATTAACCCACCCGATTAATCAAAATGTTACCTAGCCATTGCAAACAAATAAAGCAGCGTTTATATTTACCAGTCTCCGTTTTTCTATGAGACCCATATGCACCTAGAATAGTAGAAATGACATTACACAGACAAGAAAAAGCAAAACAAGCACATGCTTATTTTAAGTATGCAGCAGTTAGTAATGACAAAAACGAAAACAATAAATTATTTTATTATTTTGCACGAACAAAAAGATGCAACAAATATGCACGTTTATGAGCACACATGTTAGTCCCCCCCACGTGTAAAGTTTAATCTAGGTTGTATTAGCACGACATATCACAAATCATTAATAATTTTATTCATGTTATGGAAATGTGACTTTGCGAGTTTAAACAAAATTTTGTTTTCTATCTCGCTCCATCAACTCCCTCATCTGGTGATTAACAAATCACCACACCAGCACTCAAAATTTTGGTAAATTTAATTTATAAGAAATCGATTCAAATTCATTGTATTAGTAAACCTAAAAGTCTGTTTCAGCATAATCCTTGCAATTAACATGACGCTCTCTATGTAACTCCTGCAACTCAATCTCCCTTTCCTCTTCTTTTCTGAGTTTATAAATTCTCTTCTTTTCTCTCAAATGCTTCTTTCTTTTATGCAACAAACAACCTACTTTAGTCAAAATAAAAATGAATATAATTATAATCAAAGGTGCCAGAATCTTGCCAAGAATTGAACTTCCGATATTATGAAACCAGTTTTTAATTGCTCGAAACCTATTTGAAAGTTTCCCAGTAAAATCTTCTTTTTCTAAAGAAATTATTTCAGAATGCATTTGTGTAATATTCTTAATATACATTTCAATATTTTTACTTTCATCCGGTATATATGTACAGCAATGTTGGACATGTAAAATGCCACAGACTCCTCCCTCTTTTGCTAGGAGTATGTCTAAAGCAAGACGGTCTTGAATTACCATGGATCTAATTGCAATAACTTCAACATTCACTAATTGAAACCCATCAGCAGTGTCAGTTGATAATCTATCAACTATAGTGGACAATTTTCTGATTCTCCCTGCATTTAGGGTTATACCAACAAAAGGTATTACAGCTTGAAAAATATCTCCCAGAACTTCAGTAAAAGTTTCTCTTTTAGCTCTATTTACATAATTATGGATTTTAAATAATCCTTCTGAATCTCTGTCAACATGAAACACTTTAGGAAAAACAATTCCCACATAACAAGTTCCATACCAATGGTCTGGAAGGTTGTAGTAGGCTTTGTCACCACAAACAAAATAAATTCCAGGAAAGATAGGATCTTTTCCACCTTTAAATCCCCAACCTCCCATAATCTGATAAGTATCTTCACAGTTGCTTGCACCTACAAAATAATTATCAAAAAGTGTGTTATCTCTTCTAATGCAAAGCTTTCCACTAACAGGTTTGTCTATGTGAATTGCAATATTTTCAAGCATTTTGCCATTTAGTTTCTCATCCTCTTTTTGCCAGTAGGATGACTTAGTCTGCTTGACTAATTCATTTCTCTTATAAATTGCTCTTCTCTCCTCAACCATATTCAGAAATTTCTTCCCTTCAGCACTTAATTTACATGTTAGATTATTCTTGTAAGCATACTCATAAGTGAGTTCGTTAGTAACAAGGAAATATTCTCTTAATTGTTTAGCTTTCTTATGCTTATTTAAAGCATTATCAATTTTAACATTAGCAAAAATCTCATCATAATTTGAATAGTAATATTCTAAACGACCAGTTTGATAAAATAAACTAGTTAATACACTACATGTAACAGCATAAGTGAGAGGAAGCATATTATATGTTACTCCCTCAGAAACAGAAGCGGGTAACTTAACGCACACATAACAATCCTTTGCATCCATTACCTTTACATATTCACTCAAAAGCTTTGTGAATGTATTGCTTGAAAAATCACCTATTGATTTATCTTGATGAATGTTAGGTTGATGATCAATTACTTTAGCAGATGCACTATGTTTAGTTTGGCTAACTAGAGCTTTGCTTGTTAAGTTAACTTTGTGTAATTCTCTATTCATTTCTAAAGGTATAATCACAGCTAGTATCAACCAGAGCAGAACTAAAATGAGCAGACACACCAGAGTCATCTTACAGCATCTTTTAAAAACAGAGCATTTTGAAGTGCTCTCCTTAATGTAAGGCATTTTTAGGTTAGTTTTAGCCTCAAAAATAAAATTAAAAATAAAAATAAATTTTAAAATTTATATACACCCCCCTTTTAAAATATTTTTCTTTTTATAACCCTAAACAAGATTTCTTCGACCTTATGTCATACATAAGTTTTTCTTCTACTAGACAGTTTTTCTTCGACCTTGTGTCAACTAACAGGATTTCTTCAGCCTTATGCCAATTTAATAATTTTGTACTTCAATCATTGTCACTAATTTCTTGGATTTCGTTTTCTTCTTCACTACTATCATATATGTCAATAACGGGTGGAATTACTAAGTAAGTCCACTCAGGAGACTTGTATTTCTGGTTTGGTCTAATTATTCTCTTCCCTTTTCTCGATATCACTTCTATTTTCCTCCCAACTCCAACTTCTGTTCCAGGACTCTTTTGACTACTTATTTCTTCAACTTGTTCTATTGGCTTTTTGATTAATCTCACTCTCAACCTTCCACCAGGCCAGAAGTCTGCTTTTCTCACGTACTTTTTCTTTGGTTCAGAATTATTTGATTCTGACTTCCAAGTCCTTTTCTTTCTGTTTTCACTTTCACCTTCCACGTCACTTTCCTCAGTTTCGTAGTCTGAAATTTCAATTGACTCAGGAACTTCTCTATACGGCAATTTCACTCCTTCAGGAACTTCACTTTGTCTTCCATCACTGGTACTCGGTAATTCGTTTTCCTCTTCTTCCTCAATTACCTTTAGCTTCCCAGATTTCGGATTTTTGTTCCTTACTTCAGAGCTTGTTCTCTGCCTTTCGATACTCTCCTGGTCTGAAACTTCTTTTGGTTCAGCTTCTTTGTCTTCAATATAGACAACCGAATCCTCAGTTATCTTTCCTTTTAACAGATTCTCTTCACCTTCAGAATCTATTTCAATTATTTCTAAGTCTTTTCTTGCCAGATTTCCATTCACCGGCACAGTTTCCAGATGTCGACTTTCTTGTCGATCTTCAGAATCTGGAATTACTTCACCTTCTGTTCTGTCTTCTGCTTCAGAATCAGAGTCATCTGTGGTATCACTTTCAACATCAGAATTCTCAGGAGTTGGTATTGGAATAGTATGACTTGGATGAATCCAACGCTTCAATCCTCTGCACTTTACAGCATTAGTAGTGATCAAGATTACCTGCCTAGGTTTCTGCCATCTAGGAGATAGACAATTCCTCCTCCGATGTACTTTCGTTCTGACCCAGTCTCCAGGTCTCAGATCATGTGTCAAAACTTTGTCATTTGATTGTGCTTCAGTTCCCACCTGATTAGATACAGAAGTTACCATATCAGATAACCTTTTACAGTAATCCAAAATCGCACTGTCATTTATGCTCAACAGTTTACCTACAGGTACAAAAGCTTGCCTCATAACTCTTCCCATCAAAATTTCATGAGGACTCAAACCTGTCTTTTTATCTGGTGTACTTCTTATTGACATCAAAACAAGTGGAAGAGCATCAGTCCACTTAACTCCTGTCTCTAGACACATTTTTCCAATTCTGTTTTTGATAGTTCCATTTATTTGTTCAACTACACCTGATGCCTCTGGTCTGTATGCACAGTGTATTTTCTGCTCAATACTCATAGCTTCGCAAATTAACTTCAACAGTTTGTTATCAAAATGACTTCCTCCATCACTCTCAATAGTAACTGGAAAACCGTACCTTGGGATGATTTCTCTGAGCATTAGTTTTGCTACTGTAATTGAATCACAATGTCGTGTAGGAAAAGCCTCTACCCACCTTGAGAACAAGCATACAATTACAAGTACATATTTCAAACAGTTGTGTAAGGGCATTTCAATGAAATCTATTTGTAACCTGGTGAAGGGACCACCCTCTCGACCAATTATTCCTGTCCCCACCACTGATTTTCTGTTTGGATTCATTTGTTGGCATGACAAACACCTTTGACAAAAAGATTCTGCAATGGTTCTAAACTTGGTATTGAACCATGTTTCTTTAAACAGTCTGACCATAGAATCTCTTCCTAAATGTGCAGGACCATGATATAATCTGGCCATGTCAGAAATCATGCAATTTGGTAAAACTACTCTGCCATCTTTGTAAACCCACACTCCATCTTCATCACGTTGTCTACAATCTGATCTTAACCACTGGTCTTTTTCTTCATCATCTGCTTCGTTTTGTAAATCTCTAATCTCATTCCATGTTTCTACAATAGTTGTTAGCATTAATGAATTTGAATCAGTTTCTGTACTTCTATTCCGATTGTAAGAATAATTTTTCCTTGCGCAGTACTTTGCTGTTTCATCTGCGAAGGCATTTCCTTTGGAAATATAATCAGTCCCTCTAGTGTGTGCTGCACACTTGACTATGGCAATTTCTTTTGGCAATTGTATTGCTTCAATTAATCTTCTAATGAAAACTGCATTTTTAATTGGTGACCCTGTTGATGTCATGTATCCTCTCTGTGACCAGAGTTGTCCATAATCATGCACAACTCCGTACCCATACTGACTATCAGTAATGATGGTAACTCTTATATCTTTTGATATTTCACATGCACGAATTAAAGCAATCAATTCAGCCACTTGTGCTGAACGAACTCCTTCAAGACATGATGCCTCTTCAACATCTTCGACTGTACAAACTGAGTATGAAGCTTTCAAGACACCACCTTCGGATCTTAAGCATGAGCCATCTACAAAGTAGACAAAATCCGATTCAGGCAAAGGTCTGTCTTTGATGTCTTTTCTTGGTTTTGTGCAGAATTCCATGACATCTAAACATTCATGTTCTGTCTCGATGTCATCAACAATTTCAGAATCAGGCAGTAATGTAGAAGGATTCAGATTCAAACATCTTGAAATTGAAACATTATCTGCTCCCAGTATGATTTTCTCATACTTTGTCAATCTGCTACTTGTTAAATGTTGAGTCTTACCTCTTGTCAGTAATATTTCAACTGAATGAGGCACAAAAACTTTTACAGGAAATCCCATAATGATTCCTTCACTTTGTTCAAGACTGATACTTGTAGCTGCAACTGCTTTTAAACAACCTGGTAATGCTTTTGCAATTGGATCAAGAACTGCAGAGAAATATGCAATAGGTTTCTTTAGGTTCCCATGTCTCTGAATTAACACAGATAATGCACATCCTTCTCTCTCACTGCAATACAGTTCAAAATCTTTCTCATAATTTGGCATACCCAAAGCAGGAGCTTGGCATAAACTCTTTTTTAAGTTCTCAAAAGATTCCATCTCAACATCATTGAGAATAATTGGATCTTTTACATCTGATTTGGTCAGTCTTTGTAGTGGTTTCGCAATTACTGAAAATCCACTTATCCATTGTCGACAGTAACCTACCATTCCCAAGAACATTCTGACCTGTCTTTGTGTTCTTGGCGGTAACATTGCTTGAATCATTTTTATTCTCTCTATTGTTACTTGTCTTTTTCCCTTTGCAATTCTGTGACCAAGATATTTCACTTCCTGTTTGCAAAACTGTAGTTTTGCTGGGGACACTTTATGTCCTTCTTCTGCAAGGCGATTTAACAGAATTATTGTGTCTGTTACACAATTTTCTCTTGTCTTTGCAGCAATTAACAAATCATCAATATACTGCACCAACGTAGACCTACCTGGTAAGTCTAAATCTTCTAATGATCTTTTTAACAGTTCGTTAAAGATTGAAGGACTTTCTGTATAGCCCTGAGGGATTCTTGTCCATCCAAGGGTCTTACCTTGGAATCTGAAAGCAAAGATTTCATAACTGTCTGGGTGTAGAGGAACAGTAAAGAATGCATTGCAAAGGTCAATGACTGTGTACCATTCAGCATCATATGGAATCTGAAATAGAATTACTGCTGGATTTGGAACCACAGGACAACATGGAATAACAATTTGATTAACCTTTCTCAAATCTTGTACGATCCTAAATGTTCCGTTAGCCTTTTTAACTCCCATAATTGGTGAATTACAAGAGCTACTCTTCATTTCTTTCAATACACCTTGCTTGATTAATTTTTCAATTACAGGTGTAATACCTTCAATTGTCTCTGTTTTCATTTTATATTGTGGAGTGTTTGGAAATTCTATTCCCTGCTTCAATGCAATTTTAACAGGATCTACGTTTTTCATCAGACCCATCTCATTCCCATTAAAATCCCATATTTCAGATTTCACTGTTTCTTTTAGCTCTTCAGGTAAATCTTTTTCTTCAAATGCAGGAAACAATTTTGTTTCTTCTGCTTCCATCATCATCATTGTCATTCTGTACAAACCATCTTCCTCCATTGTTTGTAATTCAACTCCTTCAGGAGAACAATATATTCTGCAATTCATTTTACATAGGATGTCTCTACCTAATAGATTTACTGGACTACTATTACAAACCACAAATCTGTGTTTGTCTCTGTAATTTCCAATTTCAACTGGTACTGGATCAGTTAGGTCTGTTTTAATTTGCTGATTACTTACTCCGACAACTTGGATGGTATCCCCAGAGAGAGGTAGGTTTTCAATTTCCACTGATCTAACAGTAGAACGGGTAGCACCAGTGTCCACTAGAAAAGTGATGTCTACATCATTAACTTTCCCGTTTACATAAGGACCAGACTGGTCAACCTCAAGAGTGGCTCCAACAACACACTCTTCCTCCTCTCTCGGGCACCGTCAGCAATAATCATCAGAATCACTGTCTTGGCTTTCTGTTAATAAAAATTGTTGTGAAGCATTTTGCATTTGAACCCTTTGCTGCTTTTGCTGTTTTTGTGGTTTTATTACCTGTTCACATCCCTGAAATCCCACTTTTGGATTATATTTTTGAACTCCCCCACAATTCGGAAAAGGTGGTTGTGGCAACTGGTCCTGACGATTATTCACCTGTTGTTGTTGCTGTTGTTGTAATTGTCGCTGAATATTAAATTCATTTAATCCCTGTTGCATCTGTAGCTGTTGCTGCACGTTAACACCATTCTGCATCTGTGGATTCAATAAGGGATTCTTTAAGTTTCTAGGAGGATGAGGACACTCGTCCCTCCAATGTCCAATTTCGCCACAATTAAAACAAGGTAATCTTTGTTTCAGCTCTTCTATTTTTGGGCTAAATTTCTTTTGGAAATTATTACCTTTAAACTTTCCTTGTATCTGGTTCGTATTTCCAGTTTGAACAAAATTAGTGTTCTTATTTCCCATGCTGGCAATCTGTTGCTCAGCTACCTTTACCTGTGCCCACATGGCTTTCTCCTTTAGCTTCTTCTGTTTTACTTCTAATTCATCGCTACAATATTTTGCTTTTCTCAGAATATCATCTATAGATAGTGCTTGCCATCCGACAATGCTAGTTCTGATCATTTCTCCAATTTCAGGCTTTAGTCCATAAACAAATCTATAGATAAAATGACTCATGTCTTTCTCATCTAATTTTTCATAACCACTGTATTGTTTAAAGATTAACAGTAGTCTTTCATAAAAAGAATGAACTGATTCTTTTGTTTCCTGCTCTGTTCTTTCTATTTTAACCCAATCAACTTCTTTGGGTGGAATTTTGTTTTTCATCCAAACAATTACTTTCTCATAAAAATCCATTACAAGTGGATTTGGGGCACCTGTTTCTTTAATTCGCTCAGGTTCTGTTTTTGGCCAACTAATAGATATTTTACATTCTGTCCAAAGATCAGATGGAACAACAATGTCAAAAAATCCATCCAAATCAATCCACAGAACTTTTGACACTTTGATAAATCTATCGACTTGTCTGTACCACTCAACAGGTTTCTCTCTTAATTTTGGAAAATCATTTGTAAATAACAGAATGTCTTGTCTCGACCATGGGACATGAACATATCCTCCACCTGCAACTTCTCTCATTGGAAATTGTTTTGACAATTTTTCTAACCTTTCATCTTCCTTCCTTTTAGTCCATTTCACTCTCCATTTGTTCAGTTCTCCTAGCTTTTTGATATAGACAATTAAATCTTTAATGTGAACTATTCTTCCCATTGAGTTCAAACTCTCAATGTCGCTTTCTGAGAAATCTAATCTATAATGTTTTGCAAAATTCTTTTGTTTACTCACATCGATTTCAAGTTCTGCAGCTAGATCCTCTAATTGATCATATTTATTTTTCGTTTTCCATTGAATACTTTTGCAAATGAATAGTAGTTCATCATCCCGATAGTAATTTAAACTATCTGGGCCAATTGTTCCAATTATTAATTCTTCAATATTTGCTTTTAATTTGGCCACATCAAGCTTTGGTGTAGTTACCCTGACTTCAGGACTTCCTACATCTGACATAGCACCCATTGGTGTTTTTGGAGATAAATCCTCATTAAAGGTTAAATCAGGCATTCTCGATCTAGAAGTGTTTAATTCTGTCAATTCTGAATAAGATTTTTCAGCAGGCTTTTGAATTTCTGTATTTAAAGGAATAGTTAATCCAGTTTTGTTTGTATTTCTTTGATCAAATACAGGCTGAACAGGACCTATTGTTACTGGAACTGTAACAACTTCCATGCCTTTTGTCATTCTTTTAATTAATTCTTCTTTAGACCTTAAATATTCATTATAATCAACATCCTCAACATTTCTTGTCTCTCTTGCATATTCTTTTGGAGGTTCCCTTGCTCTTGGAGTCATTGAAAAATGTCTACCCTCATTTCGAGCATTCTCAAATTCTGATCTTCTAGGAGTTTCAGTGATTTCACTATTATTTGGATAAAGTTTAGGAGCTTCATTAATTGGAGGTGCACTCGGTGAAGATTCAGTAGAAACCACCGGAGTAGACCATGATCTAGGAGGTCTCAAAGGCTGATTAGGCTGTTTATTTTTAGCAGTTGTATATATTTCTTCCATAATTGCATCCTCAGATTCACTTTCCATAGATTTTCCTGTAGGAGAACCCATTACCATTTCATGAATTAAATACAATCCTTCACTCATGTTTCCCTGTCTCCACATTCGTAATCTATCTTCATGAGTTTCTCTTTTCCATGATGGATTTTTAGAAGGTCTTTTAATTCCACTAGCTTCTCTTTGTAACTGATACATCTCATCTTCCCACTCAACTAAAGCTTCAAATTGAGTTGGTCTCGGTTTTGGAACAAGAGCATTCATTTTCTCTCGTAAGTTTCTTAAAACTCTTACATTAAATGAACCATCATCAGGCCAAGTCAAAACACCATCGTTTTTAGTATAACGTTTCCAACTGTCGAACCATAAGACAGTATGATATCCATATTCACCTTCCATGTACGCTGCAGGTGTTTTATACTTATGAAGTAGTTTACCACCTCGCGTTTCGATTTTCTTGTCAGGTGAAAATAAATTCTTAAATTTCTGAAATAATGTTGTCTTTTTCTCAACATGTTTAAAATGATAACTCATTTTCAAAAGTAAAATTTAATTCACAAATCGTTCGTAAAAATTTTCCGGGATGTTCCGTACAACAACCAATCCGTGCGCGAAACACACCAACAAGCCAATGGCAGTTGAGTTACGTCAGTTTCCTGCTCAACCAATAAATTTGGAGAATTTCCGAAGGACCAATCAGCTCACAGGCCGTCAGAGACTCAGGAGCCAATCAGAATACAGCTTGTGACGTAGGTCACCCAATCCCAGCGCGGCTCTGTGACGTACACAGCAGCTGCGGTTTCTCGTTTCTCACTCCTGGCGCTTACCCCTCCTTCACAAAATCTTTTCACAGCGCCATTTTAAGAACACTTTCGGTGTAAATTAATTCTTAACAATGACTTATAAAGACAACATCTGTTCGTTTCACTAATTAGGATAGTTTACATACATTCAAGTATCCACACTTCGGAATAGACGGCGCTATTCACACTAAGGATAATATTCAATTGTCAGTAGAGTAACCTTACCCCACCCTTCAAGCAAGTATAATTATGAACTCGCTTTGCTCTGAACCCACCGCGAAGTGAAAGTTCTAAGAGTTCCACTTGAACATAAAATACAACTCAAACTCGCACTTTTACACGGAAAATTCCCTAAATTCAAACACACATGAAATCCGTACAGGACTCTCACCTGTTTATAGAAATCATGCACCGTTAGCAAAATAACGACGTTATCCGTACAGGGCTCTCACCTGTTTATAGATATGAAACATGTACCCGTACAGGACTCTAACCTGTTTATAGATAATCATGCACCGACGTTAAATTTTACCCTTCTCTCAAGCTCGGATATAACTAATACTCTCATCACAGTGAGTTTTATGGAAGGCGCTTTGTCCCTATTCTCATGCTGGTTTGATTTCTTAGAAATTCCTCACTATACAAGATTCAGACCTAGCCCTAAAACTGTGCTGCTCGGCGACAACACTATGGTACACGGCGATACCTCTTGTGATACTCGGCGATATCACTACAAACGAACAGATGGCTTGCGTGACTAATTTCTCGCCACACAATCTATACCGGTATAGCTTACAGATAGGCACGAAAAACGAACTTAACAAGTGTTAAAACATTAATCCTATTTGTATACCATGACGTAATCCTTAGCAACCAACATGTTACCTTGGTTACCCCTTAGCAACCATCAATTTCTGCTACCAGAGAATTGATCCAGCGGGCTATAGAAAATATATCATAAACTACGCTACCCAATTTCATAACCTATAAACAAAATTCTAAACTATACATGGACCCATTTATGAACCTGATATATTTTTGGGCCTACTGAATCAGGTGGTCAAATAAATCTATATACACATTATTTACAAACTATAAACATATTTATACATTTGCAGAAAGAATATTGTCATTAGAATAAAACCCAACCATTTAAACGACCACCATAGGCGACGTGATCTAGCTAAAGGTAACCTATACTTCTAAATAACCAAGACCAGCTTGTTTGTCAAAAGTAAGATTTTATTTTCTAGATTATTGGTATATAAGTTGTAAGTTTTATAAATGAAATTTTATTAGCATTAAAGCAAGCATGATGGTAAGAAATAAGAAAATTACAATTTAAGCAATTGAATCAATTTAAAGAAATTATATAAAGTTTAGCATTTCTAAAACCTATTTCCCTAACTGAGCTAATAGACAGAAATTAAAGTAAAGTTCTTTGAGGATTCTTACGTGCTCCACGCAAAGTCCAGCAGCACATCACCCTCATCGGAAAGTCAGAAAGCAGCAGCCAGCCCAACCCTAAGGGCATGACTTTTTATACCTTTCTACGCTAACTAAACTAGCAAAGGAAAGTTTTCAGAAATACTCGACGTCCCATTGGCTGAAAGTGACAAGTGACATGTCACCCGATTCTTAAAAAGTTCCACAAAATCATGTCTTACAAAGACCATTGTCTCTTCCACGTGAAGCCAGAGGCTTCCTGCGATTGCAACTTTGTTTTAAGTCATCCTCGCAGCTTCCATAGTCTTACAGTGCAACTTCCGCGGATGCCAAGTTAAGGACTGACAAAAAGTTCACTTTCGACCTTGGCCATGTCCGACAGAATGATGTCAGCTCATCAGTTTTTGCTTTGTGAATGCAGCTTCAATAAACGTTTTAATTCAGAATGGGCGTCTCGTGGCTTTCTGCAGAAATATGAATTAGCTCTTTTTGTGCGGCTCAAATAGTTAGGCCTCAAAAGCAGGCAACTTATGATTTCTAGTATAAAACAAACACAAGAAAAGTATTAATGTAAGAAATAAAGTATATTCTGTATCCACCCCATGGTTTACTAAATAATTAACCCACCCGATTAATCAAAATGTTACCTAGCCATTGCAAACAAATAAAGCAGCGTTTATATTTACCAGTCTCCGTTTTTCTATGAGACCCATATGCACCTAGAATAGTAGAAATGACATTACACAGACAAGAAAAAGCAAAACAAGCACATGCTTATTTTAAGTATGCAGCAGTTAGTAATGACAAAAACGAAAACAATAAATTATTTTATTATTTTGCACGAACAAAAAGATGCAACAAATATGCACGTTTATGAGCACACATGTTAGTCCCCCCCACGTGTAAAGTTTAATCTAGGTTGTATTAGCACGACATATCACAAATCATTAATAATTTTATTCATGTTATGGAAATGTGACTTTGCGAGTTTAAACAAAATTTTGTTTTCTATCTCGCTCCATCAATCCCAAAGCAGGGATCCACAAGGCAGCGTTATTTTGGCAATCAGTGCTCGGGGCTGAGATATACCCCCAAGCACTGATGCAGTGGAAGTAAAACAAGCCTATCAGCTCGTTTTACTTTCACCTTAGTGTAATGATGGCAGCGATTGTCATTACACCAAAGACAAAATAAGAACTTGCTCTGCTTTGGAAGCTCTTAGCCATCCTGTCACAATACAAAAATGACCTATTGTTGGATAACTGAGTCACAGCTCAGCCGGGGCCTACCATTTTGACCCTCAGCTGTCGGAAAGGAACCCAGGTGGGCTTTGCTGTGACAGCCTCATCTTCAGAATGACATTACATCGACACTTGAAAAAGGCCCTGCCAAGGCTTACATGTCAAGGCTACCAGTAGGCCAAGGAGAAATTCTAGTACTCCATGAGAGTACATTTAAAACTGTCAGTACTCAGTACCGGTGAGTACTGGCTCATTTAAAGCACTAACTTTTTCACAAACTTAACAGCAGTATTGGGGTTCCTGTGCAAACACGTCTGGCAGGAGGCATCCTAGAGAATTTTCAAACCAACAGGACATTGAGAGTCATACATACTGACTGGCCTCTAGAGAACACAGACGCGCGACATGCCGAATGCAAGCCCAGTCTCTCAGTAAAACACAGTAATTCCTGCATCACTACCTAGAATGTTCTTATAACCAGCAGGCCATGTGGCACTTTAATGAGCAGTGAGTGCTAGCACATTTCACACGATAAAGGTTGGTTGGGAAGTATATTTGGTGTAGCCAAAATTGGGCCCCCTTGCTAAATGAGGCGAGGGACCCGGAGACTCTAATATCTCCAGCGCTTGATATGGGCAGGTACTCTCCAGTACTGAGCACATGCACTTCTTTAATTTGAAAGGTCAAGAACCTGCACTTCTTTGCGCTGCTCCAATACATCCAATGGAAGAGTAGCTGCACTTCTCAGGAGCAAAGAGACACCCTAGAGAGTGAGTACCAGAAATTCTGTAGTTCCTTTTAAAACAACCACTATCTCAACAGATATTCATAGGCCGTAGGCAGAATGGGGGCAACTGAAGGGCATAGAAAGGGCAGCATTAGGCCCATGGGCAGTACATTAGTGTTTTGTTCATCCAGTACTTGCAGTATAGTACAACACGGTGGAAACTCTTGAAACAAATTACATTTTGGTCCTAAAGATTAGGATTGCAGTTTACTATTTAGATATGCCACACTTGAAAATATACTTTATTGTTCATTTGGAGAAGTGCTTTAACAACCAGACGTGGTCCTTTAAAGTCGGTCCCCTGTTCTGTCTTAACGAGGGGCCTTTAAAATGGGAAATGAATGCTCGCGCCTCTTTAAAAAATATTCGATAATATGAGGGAAAAAATTCAGCGTCTGATTTTTGGCCATGAGTATATTTTGTTCGTCTTCACAATCTCTCCGAGGCATTTTTCATTCGGATCCATGATTTCTTTAGCATCTACCGTTTTTTTACGGCGCATAAGCTCATTACAGTCCATCATAAAATGTGAAAAGCGCAATATCCTAAGCTCAATCATATTTGAATTTCTAAGACTCCCAGCTGTTCTCCTCGCCTGACTTTGAGGCTGTAAGCTTTAAATACCACACAGGTTAGCTGCAGCGCGCCTGCAAGAGAAGCCGCTGCAGCCTGCAACTTACTTAGAGGTTGTAAGCCCCGGAATATACAAAGCTTACCGGAAAGCTATTTTCACAGCACTTCATGTTCTAATTCTCTTTACTACTTATCAGCACCTAGGAAGCCATTTTGAAGGACACGAGACAGACGTGTGATGGTGCCCCCCCCCCCACCCCTCCCCTCACGGTGTCTCTATTTCTCTTTGTCTCCACTCTTTCTGCCTGACTGCTTCTCATTGCTTTCCAGTCTAGCCTGTTCTTTGTTCTTTCTTTCTCTGCCGCTCCACTGCCTGTTCTCTTACATTCACTCTTTTTCTTTTCTTCTATGTCTCACTCCGTTTTCAAACTCTCTTTACTCCTCTCTCTTGTCTCTACCCATCTATCTCTCACTGTGTCTCTATTTCTTTCTGTCTCCAATTTATCTCTCCCTTATTGTTCTCCTGTCGCACCTTTTCTTTTGTTCTCTTTTTCTCTCTTCACCTCCATTCTACTGCCCGATCTACTTTTCCTTTCTCACTTTCTCATGTTATTTCTCTCCTACTCTCTCCCTTCTCTTGTCTCACTCTATCATAGTCCTTAATTTATCCTCTTGTGTCCCCTCTCTTTTTCACTCTTTTTCTTGCCCCCTTCTCTCTCACTCTTCTTTTTCCTTTCACTCTCTCATCCATCATCCATTACACCTACTTTTACCTGTATGCCTGACCCTTCCTGTACAGGCTACAGCAAACACAAGTAGCCAATTCTCAAAATCATTTATGAGTGTGGGAAGTAGTACTACAGGAGTACTCTTTTACATTCTATTACGTACCTTTATGAATAATTCCTTGAAATGTCCAACTCCCTTTTAGTAAATGTGGACCGAGGGCACAGTCCTTTTGATTTGTACTAATTGTATATGAATTTTACCAAAATAGTTCCATGTTAATCTCATTTTAGATGTTTTGAAGCCTGTGTGCAAAAGAATGAAAGAGTACATAAAAAAAGTACTACCCGAGTTCTGCTTTACGTACTCCAAAATGCACTTGTGTATAACCCCCAATGGCTCCACCTGGATGTAGAGTAGGGTGACCAGGCATCCCGGATTTGCCCGGACAGTCCCCGTTTTTCGCCAGCTGTCCCGGCAGATTTCTGGAAATTAAGCTCATGTCCCGGTTTTTAGAGAAGGTCGGCTGAAAACGGAGGGAGGTATATCTTTTTCAAAGCAGGGATAGTTTGCAGCTGTTATAAGAAAGCAATTTAATTAACAGGCATGCTACTGGATTTAAAATCGCCATTGTATGTATGTTCTTACTGCCTTTTCTGTAATTCTCTGCAAAGACGCACTGTCATTCTGTGCGCTGGGTTGAAGTAAAATTGTAGTCCTTCTTCTATTTTTTGGGAAATGTTCTGGTTTTTGGCTTTAAAATTCTGGTCCCCCCCCCCCCCCCCCCGCACAGGTCAGCAATTGGCAGACACTTCCCTTCTTCCCCGGGTTGCAAACTTAGGGTTCGCCTCGGGTGGCAGTAGGTCTAGCTACCAGCTACGCCACTGAGTGAGGTACTTTCAGTGACATGGAAATCTTAAAATCGTATACATTTCAGAACACCGAGCTAAGCTATTAGTCATCATTAATTGGCCAGTGGATTGCTCAAAAGTAGATGAGATTATTTCAGCAGAAATTGCAAGCCTCTTATATTGTCCGTTTATAGGAGCCGTGCTCAGATGATTTATAATCCGAGAGCTGTGGTGGCTCAAACAGGAGAGATTAGGTATCTATAATATTTTCAGGTCAAATACTTTGCTTGATCCTTTTAGAACAGAAAAAATTAACATCAAGTCACAGTGGAAGGTCTATGTGAGGAATTTTAAAGCTTACTCGTAAACCTAAGCTGGTTGGTATCATATCTGCATAAACCTGCACAGTGAGGGGGTCACACAGAACACACTGAGATTAATGGAATGCAACTCCACATCTGAGATATCCCAAAGTTCAAATTTAACAAGGAGAGGAGGAAAAAAACTCTGCATGGGAAGTTAGTCTCTCTTTGACTTCTAGGTACAATATGTATTTGCAAAATTCACAGTGGATTTTTAAACAATATCAGAACATTAACATATACATTCTTCATAATGTTCATAAAACATTATGAGAACTGTGATCCTCAGAACAAATGGGCATGGACAGTGAGTGTGAGTGTGGGGGTGGGATCAGAGATGTGGCAAAATAGCCTGCAACTATTTTGCTGGCCTTTCCACCTCAGGTAATTAAAAATAAAATATAACACACATCTTGAAGATAAAAAAAAACAGTTTAGGTAATCTGCGGGAAATGGACACTTTTACCTCTTGAAAGAACAAGTGGTTAATGTGATCACTGCAGATGTCTTTGTATGTAACCAGTCACAGAATGGAAACAATGGTCACTGGTTTGCCCAGTGGGGAATAGTGATGGGCACTTATAGTGCAGGAAGGATTCAGCCTGCAACTGAAAGTACAGTGAATATGCAAATCATTTAAAATTGTATTACACAAATGGGCAAAGGAATTTAGTGTTTAAGATAAAGCAGAAACTTTCCAAATACAGTTTTTTTGTAATATGCAATCAGACTGTATATAGTGCAAAACGTTTTTATCAGTTTCCATGGAAGGACGCTCTACAAAACTTAGCTGGTAACACCCTTACATTATCTCTCAAGAATGGATCTTTGCTACCATGAAGTCTCAATTGACTCAATTAAAGCCATATACTGGTTTTTGATTTACTGATTAACCAGTTGCACTCATTTACATTTATTTCATGTAGCAGACACCCTGGTGAGATGGCTTGTGTTCTACTGTGCCTCCAGACTCTCCCTTGCTTCCCAGTACACAAACTCTCCTCCTTTCCATTCCTAGCAGATGTACTTCAATGTCGGCTTTAACTGTTCAGAAACAGTTGTTTTTTAACAAAATGAAGGGAACTGTTTTTGTAAAAAATTTAAAAATTGGGAACGTCTTTCCCAATAGACCCCGCCCAGTTTGACCACTGTTCTTCACCTGGATTCCTATTGCACTTCCCGACATATTGGCAATATATATACCACAGGACACAAGACAGTCTTGTAATTTGCGAATTCGCAATTAAGGAATATCAAGAAATCGCAAAAAAAATGTGATTTTCTTGATACATACCAATTTGCGATTCTGAAATAGCGATTTCTTAAAAATCGCTATTACAGAATCGCAAATTGGTTCCTTGATACATATGGCCCCAAGTCTCTTGCACCTGCTGATGAAAAAAGCCCTGTGGTTGCAGATTCTCAGAATGCACGTGGATTCTGAAGGTATCTATAATTTGCTCTAACCACATATTTCATTCAGTACACTGGAAGTCATTGTCTAAGAATGAGTGGTAACATGCAGAAACATAATGTGTGTCTTGTGAAGAAGTACAACAATCTCCTAAATAAAATACCACATAAATATCTATTTCCGGTTCACAGCTTTAAAGCTTCAGGGACAGGTACTTCCAGACAAAAAGGGCTGAAGATCTCCCTTGCCCTAGAGTGTTTAAGTGACAATTGCAATTGTGCTCAGGGAGCAGCTTTTAACACTCCTGGCCCTGGCAGAAGCCTCTGTGACATAACAACACAACTGTAACAAATTATTACAGTAAAGCACTGATGTCATGCTCCTACTACTTTGAGTAGTGCTACTAAAGTTAAATTGCAGTAAGGGCAAAGTGCATGCTTTCATATAAATATTAGTCTTCCAGCTAGCCTTTTTTTCTACAAAAATAAAAATAAAGCATTTGAAAGTAAGGCCTGTTTTGCACCGCTTTGATTTAACCATCACGGTCAGCACTTTTTACATCTACTGTAGGTTATCCCATTTTTAAAGAAAATATGTAAGTGCATTTTCCTGTTGAATTTTTGCAGAAAAAATAATATACTACGCATCCTGACGGTGCACTGTCTCCTTAAAGTGGAGACTAAAAACCGAAAGCAAAAAAGCATCTCAGTTCAACTACAGGTGTGCGAAATCAAAACAGAATCTGCAAAAATGTGAGATGATCACAATTCATGGCACTGTAAACAATTTCCCCTGTAGATAACTGAAAAATGTGTCAACTTGAAATCTCTGGCTAAAAAGAAATTTGAGAGGAGTTTTCTCTCAAACATTTCTACTAAATAATGATTATTTAGTAGAAATGTTTGAGAGAAATGTAACCATAAATAGTAGATTCTATCCCTCCCACCCCCTGTAAAATCTTATTTGATTTGGATTTTTCACACAGTCCACGTTCCATACTTTTGAAGCACAAACATCATTTCGGTGTAGACCGAGGTCAAGAGGGTTTCTCTCCATAGTGGTCACTGTGAGTACCGTAAATAGAGTTTTCCTTGGTTTCTGTGGATGTCCTGGTAACTGGCGAGTGCTAACAAAAGTCTGCAGAGTAGGTTCCAAGAACAGAGCTGGTTACAAACCTAAATTGGATGAAAAAAATACTCAAAGTCAGCAACTGTGTGCTTTTGCAGAAAACAAAATCGGTGCCAATTTACTCTGTTAAATAAAAGAAATTCTAATCCCCCACATAATTAAAATTAACATAAAAGGAAAACTTCACCCAATAACCCACTTATAATAAATATGACCTACTAAAATCCAGATAAAGGCCTGTTCCTTATTTTCTTATAGCAAGGGGCTTCTGGTATCACAACTCGCATATAATAAGGCAAAATACCTCTAGCAGCCTGTAATCTTTTATTACAGTTGACTAGTGATGTCACAATAGCACCTCCCATCCCCCTTCTTTGTCTCTCACTAATTGAAAGAGAGATGACAGACTTGCAGCGCCTATCCGTGAGCACTGCACTTACCTTAATTTTGCCAAAGAATGACATTTATTTGGAGTGGAAACTAACACTGAAAATACATTTAAAAAAAAGTGATAGCATTAAGACAGTGTTCTGAGACAACACTGTCCCATACGAAGCAGGTGTGAGCTGGCAGGTTTCTTTTTCTATTCATAAACCAGTTATTTGTCTTTGAAACCTGTTGATTCCAGTCTCTAGGTCTTCTGCACTCTACACAGCAGATGTGTTACTACATCAAAATTCTACTAACGACAGAAGAGTATGAGCTCGAGTCTCAAAGCTTTTGTTGTGACTTGGCCACCTGGATTAACCCTTAAGTCCAGGCGAAATCTTTGTGAATCGGGCACAAACGAGGAACATAGTCAGTACATACAAGTACTTGGCAGAACAGAGCGTGGCCAACCATATGGGGAGAGGCAACACTTGTAAACAACACCGGAAGTTCTTTGTTTACACATTAGGCAATCAGGAGCACACTTATAGATATAAGCCCCCATTCACAAATATTTTGCTGTGAGTAAGTGTGACTTACTCCTGTCCAGGTTTACTCCTGGACTTCAGAGTTAATTCAGGAAGCCAAGCCGCAGCAAAACCTTTGTGAATGAGGCCAGATGTCTGTAAGTGTACTCCTGGTTGCGTAATGTGTAAACAAAGAATTTCCAATATTGTTTACAGCTGTTGCCTGTACCCATATACTTGGCCATGCCAACTCTACCCCATGTTTCATCAGTGGTTGCTGGCAAGTAGTCGGGGGAGGGGACAGGCAAATGTCTGATCGGCGCATGCATGCAAGGTGAGTGGTAAGTGTAAATAAAAAGAAATAACCACTTACTTTGCTTGCTGTAGACATCCGACAACCTCCTTACTCCGTCCGCGTTTTCCTCTGTCTCCAGTGAATTCCCCTAACCAATCCTGACGCTGCTCTCACCAGTATGAGAGCAATGCCAGGAAGGGAGGGCGTGATCTCTCTCGGCGCTCCCAAGGGCACTGGAGGCTTGCGCTTGCTCGAACCCAGCTGTCTGCAGATAGCTAGGTAAGAGAAAGTTAAAATGCACATGTCTGGCTGGCTGTGCAAGATGGTCGGCCAAAAAGACATGCGCATGTTAAACTGAAGTGCGCAGCTCATAGAGAGGGCTGAGGGCAGCGCAGAAGGGAGATGGATGGTCATGGTACCGTGGAACCACTAAAGAAATATCTTAGCAGCACTGTCTGGCAGGGCTGGACTGGAGCCTGGATGTCGATGAGAGATGGAGGGGTAGGGGAGGGGTGGGCAGGGGGGGGGATCGAGTACTGGTCTGGTAGTAGTGCTGAGCCTGAGTGAAAGCAGTGGAGTAGGTGGGTGGACCTTGGAGGGGCGGGCGGGCGGCCAGCTAAGCTTCGAAAGTGATTTCTTGTACAGAAGGGCCCCTGACCTCTGACCTTTCCTTGATGTCTTTTATTCTAGGAGGGGGAGAGGGTGAAAGGAGGTGAACAGGTCCACATGGGATGCTGTGACCCAGAGTAGTGAGGGGAGTCGTGGCGCTCTCTCTGTGAGACACCCACAGTTGCATTTTACGTTTTCAAAGAACCCCCTGAACCTGTGCGTCGATATGTACGGAATCGGATCGAACAGATGCACTGTTGCAAGTTAGGACAAGTACTGGTGATGCAACGTAGTACTGGCCCTTGAGTTAACATTCACACTGAGAGAGAGGAGTGGAAAAGTGTTTTTTCTGTGATCAGTTACTGCAAATGTCATCTATGCACAAGGGCCCCAGTAGCTGAATTGCACCACGAGTGTAGGAGTGCGATGGTTAGTAGTTGATTGCTGCAGTACTTACAGCTATGCTCCTTTTTCCCCAGTATGTCCAGCCCCTTCCTTTCGCCCTACCTTCTTCACCTCTCGAGTCCTATATGTCTGAAGCTGCGGGAGGCTCTTTGCACGGAGGTGTGTAAACCTCGCCCTTCCCCCTTTTAGACTTTTGTGCAAGAGCACCTCAGAAGTAAATCTTGTCCAATTAGACTCAGCTGCAAGCTATTGAAGATAACCTGGGCGTAAATCACGGCATGACATATGTTAAAATCATTAACCAGCACTGTCATTAATTCCAGGTTGGTACCATTTTAAAACGGAATCGTGTGCTACACATTTTTTAATGCGTGGTGGGTACCCTTTTTAGAATTTGTTAAACAATTTTGTTCACTCAATATTATGCTATATGAGAAAAAATGTAGCCCAGTTTTTAGTATATACTTTTTGTCTCCTACTGAACTGAAATATGCAAACAGTAAAATGTTGCTTCATAACAAGACTGCAAGTTACAGAATGCAAAACAAAAATCTGGACTGAATGTGTTACTCACCTATAATTTTGTATTCATTCAGTTGTGGTCCATTCATGAACATTTTATGCATGTATTGGCATTTATACAGTAGAGACGGGGTAGGAGCCCATTTTAAAGTGTGACATGTGCCACAGCATGCTGGAGATTGGTGGCAGTAGTTCATTCATAGCTATGCTGAAACAAGCATTGGCAAAGATAATAGCCCTGGCATGACAAGCTGATATCATAGCTAGTTTTATATTTTTTTTATCGGAATTCTATGCCAGAAATATAAAGAGACATGCTGCTTAAATATGATGTATATTTTCAATAGAACATTCTTGCTGCTTCATAGCAGGCAGGTGGAATTAAACAGGTATAGAAACCCTCCTAATTTTAATACCTATGACAGGAAAATATGATTTTTGTTGGCACAAAGAGAAATGTACTATTGACTTTGAATTACTGCAACATGGAAGCACTTAATGGTGGCTACAAATTCCAAAAGACAAAGAAACAAAATGCATTTGCAAAGTAACATATTGGCCCATCTGCCCTGACTATGGGTGCATGTTTTAGGTCAATGCGCACCTGATCAGGAAAAAGAAACACTCACAATACAAGAGAACCGGTGCCTCTCCTTCTCCTTCTTCAACACCCTCTGCATGCTTTGCAAGATCTACAGATGGATCGCCATCGGAACCAGAAGGACGGTCACCCAGGCCCTCGTCACCAGCAGGCTGGACTACGGCAACGCCCTCTAAGTGGGAACCATGGCCAAACTCCAGAAGAGACTTCAATGCATACAGAACGCCTCCGCATGCCTCATCATCGACATCCACAGCCTCATCACTGCTCACCTGATGGACCTGCACTGGCTCCCCATCAACAAGAGAATCGCCTTCAAGCTCCTCACCCACGCTCACAAAGCACTCTATGACGCCGTACTAGCATACCTCAACAAACGACTCACCGTCTACACCCCGAACCGCCAGCTTCGCTCCTCTGACCTCGCCCTCGCCACCATTCCACGCATCCACCGAACAACCACCGATGGCAGATCCTTCTCCCACCTCGCCGCCAAGACATGGAACACCCTCCCTATCCACCTGCGACAGACCAAAGACCTGCTGACCTTCAGGAGACTTCTCAAGACCTGGTTGTCAAACAGTAGGAGCTCCTCCGGCCCCCCCTCAGCGCCTGAGACCCTCATGGGTGAGTAGTGTGCTCTACAAATGATTGATTGATTGAAGTGGGCACCCATGCTGGTGGGTGGAAACAAAATGTGAATGGCGGTTGAACAGACCGATGGAGAAAGAGAGCTGGCACCTGTTGCATCAGATGCCTCATATGGCGCGTGGGCACCGGCACCGACACTGTGTAGAGCCCCCCACCCCACCAAACATAACCCTTCAGCAGTCCTACATATGCACCATGGGAGCGTACAAGCTGGATAACCTTGTAAAACAACACGTGTGGTGCACGCTAAGTGAAACAATCCCAAGATAACAGTTACTCTGTAACGTCCGCGCTGGATTAAGAGCGCAGATAGAGGTATTTAAACATGAGAAGCGATGATTACGTCCGAATTAGCTGATGAGGATCCTGTATGTTCGCCATATAACCTGCACGGCCAGACACCCATAATCACTCATTAGGATCACGTCTGCCGAGAGGATAGTGTAAACAAACCTCTGTGCACTTATTTTGACGTGCACTCACACACAAGCCACTCCTTGTGTTTAAGGAGCAAGATTTATTTTAATTTTTTTAACATCTGTTTGTAAGAGGGTAACATTTTACATGCCATGCACATTCTGTCGGGTAGGGGGCATAGCCCATTTGTAGGGCCATAAAGACTCCATAAAAAAGGCCCCACGGACCATTCTCATGCCCTCCGTGACTCCCATGTGAGATGCAGATTAGTGATTACTAATTGATGGACGGTGGTAGGTGGTGGGCCAGGCCGCTGGGCGGCCCCCTCTTTGTGCTTTGCAGGGGGGCCTCCTGAAGTTTTGTTACGCCACTGGCATAAAGGAAATAGATTTATTAAACAAATAAAGTACAAGTTGGATGCTTAGGGAAGTAAATTTGTGAGCAGAAAGAAAAAGCAAACTGCAAAATATATGAGTATCGAAAAGGAAACCACCCACCAAATAACTTTTTAGAACACTAAAATGGATACAGCACCAAATGACCGCTGTAACCATTACCTTTCGTAGGTTGGTACTGACATGCAAGTTTCGCAAAAATAAAAGAGTATTTTGGAGGAAATTTGGAAATAAATTACAAACATTATAAAGCTAGATCTTACATCTGAATATTTCACAAAGAGGAACTGATTTTATGAAGTAGCAAAGTCTCTACAGATGTTTGACACACTTATTGCAATCAAATTAGAAACCCTATAAAATAGAAAATTATCAATGAGTATTATTTTATCTTTACTCTGGACAAAACTCAAGGTGTCCCATAGGGAAATATGAACATATGAACTCACCACAGATAGGAATGTTTTGGCATTGAAATGAGATTGTAATGGTAATCATAAATCGTATTTATATTGCAAATACTACCCCATATGAGGTAATGAAGGGCTTTGCGGCGAGTAGCTTGCTACTACTGAACCCAAGGTTAAAGGTAAATAGGAATACCTTTTTTAGAATTCTGTGCTTTCCTTCCTTAGTAGAATTAGCTGTGTTAAGGATGTTACGTTTCTGCTCTTTGAATCTCATGCATGTACCCTAGTGTTCTGAATAGAGAAGATGGGAGATGTGTTTGTAGCAATACATAGACGACCCTTGAGATCTTGGAGATAATACTGACTGAAAAACAGAAAATGGTAATAAATAAAAAGTTTCATATAGTGTAATGTAATATTTTGCGCGGCATTCGTATCAAATCTGACCCAATCTGATTATATACTGGAGCAATATACATGAAACTGTATGTGTGTGTGTTTATATATATATATTTTTTTAACAGGATGGAGTAACAGTTGGAAAGAACCAGTGAAGGGAACTGAGGAAGGCCTTGATGCCGAAATGCATTTACCGCCACTGCCAGCAACTCATTAAAACCTGCTGTTCCCTTGAAGCCCCCTCTGGCCTTTTATTTCTTCACAGAAATTGTCGTCCATATATTCTGCGCCCGCCCGAGACGCAGCAAAGATGGCCCTGCCTTACAAGAGTCCCGATTCAATTCTGGCAATTCCGCTGTTCCAGCGTTATATAAGATTGAGCAATCAATAGAATCGGAGACCGCCCGGACTCTCGGATGGAAGCAGGAAGACGGAGGTATTTTATCTCCATTGAGCGTCACGCCTCGCATTTGGCAGCCTCTACCTGAATGGATTCCGGTGAGAAACAGCTGGGCTGAATGGAGGGGACCCAGGGGCACGCTTGTGGACTTTGGGAAGCTGTTATGGGTTTGTTTCCACTCACCTGCATGTCCGCACAGACCCACAGTCTTTGATCTGCTCGCCCACGCCACCGACCCGGTATTGCCAACACAGTGCATGCTGGGAGAGGTAGTTCTCTGGACTGCAAATGAACTGCCCAAGTGTGTTGAATACACAAGGGGGAGGAGTATGTAGTTGCAGACGAACATTTTTAACAGGATGGAGTAACAGTTGGAAAGAACCAGTGAAGGGTACTGAGGAAGGCCTTGATGCTGAAATGCATTTACCGCCACTGTTAGCAACTCATTAAAACCTGCTGTTCCCTTGAAGCCCCCTCTGTCCTCTTATTTCTTCACAGAAATTGTCGTCCATATATATATATATATATATATATATATATATATATATATATATATATATATATATATATATATATATATATATATATATATATATATATATATATATATATATATATATATATATATATATATATATATATATATATATATAAGAACAAAAGCCATGCACCACTCTGTTTCGCAAAACCACAGCATGTAACAGCATTTTGTCAGCTAACAGCGCTCATCCCAGATGCCTAAAATTGAGTTTTCCATATGGTGATTTTTTAAGAGCGCGCAGAAACTGTTCAGAAGAAACAGAATTCCTTATACAGCTGGACCTAATGTATACCAGATTCATACAGAGAGGATATCCCATCACAGTACTAGACAATGCGAAATCAAGGACATTGAAAAGGAAAAGAGAGACCCTATTATACCCCAAAGAAACAATCACAATATCGGATAATGATCCTGAAACCAACAAAGTGAGATACATCACACAATATAATTCTGCCAGCAAGACCATAAGAAATGCTCTCGAGAACCATTGGAAAATTCTGAGAAAAGATGAGGACCTAAAAGTAATAACATCAGATCATCTCAATATAACATACAAAAAGGCCCCATCTCTTGGAGATATTCTAACTCACAGTCGCTACCAAAAACAGATCAAGGTGGTAGTAAAATGCAATGGCTGAAAGCAAAAGGATTCTTCAAGTGTCCAAAATACAAGGCCTGCAAATATGGTTTAAATCAACAAAAAAATGATACTCAACTGGGGGAACATAAAAACATCAAGGAAAAGATAACATGTGAAACCACCCATGTCGTATATGCCCTTAAATGCAAATGTGTAAAAGAATATATAGGAAGCACAGCAAACAAACTGAAGCTTCGCATACTTCAACATTTAAGGGCAATCAAAAATAAAGACTTTGCATATGCTATCATGAAACATATTTGGAACACACATGAAGGTGTCTATGACAATCTCAGATTCTATGGAATAGAACACAATGCCTTTAACATCAGAGGAGGTGATAGGAATCCTCTGTTGAGACAGGCAGAATCGAAATGGATCATTTTGAAGGGAACGGAGTTGCCGTGGGGACTCAATGCAGATGCTGAACTGCATAACTTTCTTTGATTAGGAATAACTGAATCACAAGAGTACTTGATTTGCAACAAAAAACATTTTGTTTAATTAATTTTTTGTTGAAAACATTTTTTGTTGAACGTTACATTCCTTAATGTTGTATCTCATAGCACAAGTGGCACTTTTGGTAGAAGAATTTGTATGCATCACAGATGTTTTTCTGACTATCTCTGCATTTGATATATCATTCCAAACTAATGATTGCACTTAATGAAAAAACTCAAATTAATCTAGATGCTCCAAATGAAACTCCAGCTAGAACCTGAATTTGATAAGCCATGTAATATGGACAATATTTTCACCGAATCAGGTACTTCACCATGATTTGGAAAAGCTTATCATTTTGATATACTTTTATACATATCTTTTATAAAAACACGGTTGGAGTCATGGTATCCATAGTATGGGTCAGGATGGGATATGAATGAGTGGATAGGATGCACACACACAATTCTGTATTACAACACTACTTGGTGGATTAACTATTCTGGATACTTTATTGTGGAACTGGTACAAGAGATATCTGTGTGTAATGTATTACATAATTATGTGGGTACTTTACCACCAATGTTATTTTCATCCATCCCGAATTCATTACAAGATCATTGACCATTTTATACACTATGGGTACATTTTGAGCACAGTGAAATTTCGCTATCAGCAAATGCAACTTGTAATGTGCCTTATATCACTGTTCCTTTAAATACGCTGAAAAGAAAATGGGATGATTTTTTTTGCAAGAGAGGGCGGGCCTACCAACCTCTTTTTAAATACCCTGCACCTTTTATCACATGACCCAGACAAAGGCCTCTGGCCGAAACGCATAGGTCGCTTTGTTTGTTCCTGATGCACTGGATATCTTGCACTTTGCACTTTTTTGAAAACCAAAAATTAAGAAATATTTGACAAAATAAAAATGGCAAATGCCACAACAACTTAAACTTGCCTGAAACTCTTTGCTGAGGACGAGTGCTGCCTTGCCTGTGATCCTCTGGGACTGTATAGTAGTATGGACTGAGGAGTAAAACACAGCATATCCCTTATATATATATACACTTTCAGTTTCATGCTCTTCTTATGCTCATCACTCCCACTATGCTTTGCAACTCTACTTCTTCATGTCTTCCCATAAGATGAAATGAAAAACAAAACTGAACTCCATGGGCTGTAGTATGGAAGTGTCCCGGGGGTGCAACATGCATTTGCACCCGCTTTGCACGGCCAGGGGGAACTTTGGTATTACAGAATGGGCTGCAGATGCTTGTGCATCCCCTTCTGTAACACTGATAGCGCTGGCACACATAAAGCTCCAGCGCTATCTTCATAGGGTGTTCCCTAATTTGCATGGGGGAGTGGCCCCATGCAAATGAGGTAATCCCTTTGCCTCTGCGCCCTCGCATATTATAGATAAGGGCGCAAAGGTAAAGAAGCTGTCAGGAGGTGCATGGGCAGTGTGCCCCACGATAGCAGCCCTCTGGAGGAGGCGAAGGGGGTCGCATGGACTCCCCAGACATCCCCTTGCAGGCGGGTGCAGTCACTCACAGCACCCGCCTGTAAGGGGATCTCTAATCTCCCATAAAAGTGCAGGCAGGTGTCCGCCTGCACCGTGAAACAAAGAGCAACTTCAAAGCAGCCAAACCATTTTTCAAATGAATGTGCTGCCCCCAGGGCAGCACGAGTACACGACAGCCCTGGGGCAGTGCATTCCATGTAATAGGACACACTTTCCTTGTTTGTACCAGCGCACCTGTTTTAAGGGGACAAACAGGGAAAGTGAACCCTTTACATAATAGGTTCCCAGAAAGTATAAAGTATATTGAGTAGATTCATTTTACAGAGCCGTCTCTTGCCAATTGGTTCATTCACTCAACACAAAACACTACGGGGCATATTACCAAGCCCCTATCAACCCTGCAACGTCACTTTTTGTGACGTTGTGGTGGCGATAGGGTCAGCGCCCTATTACCAAAGCAGCGTTAAACCACATAACGTGGCTAAAAGCCACATTAAGTGGCATAATGCTGTCTTGGTAATAATAGGGCCCCTTTCATGCTAAGATTTGCATGAAAGGGGCGTGCAGTGGGTATTGCGGTGGGCGTTTCACCACAACACCCATTCACTTCAACGCTGCCACCTATTATCAAGATAGGTGATAATAGGTGGCAGCGCTGAACTTAAGACCAGGAAAATCCTGGTCTTAAGGTGGCGAAACGAGGAGAAATGTTTCATTTCTCCTCGTTTTTGCTTTTTCCATGTGTGCTGCCTTGTGCGGCACAGATGGAAAAAGCAAAATGCCAATATTTGTTTATGTACAGGAAGGTGTCCCTTCCTGTACATAAACAAACCTTTTTTCAAAATGTCATTTTGTAACTTACATGTGTGCTGCTTGAAGCAGCCCACATATGGTGCACCCTGGTGCTTCCGAAGTGGCGATGAGAGGCGTTAAGGCAAGGATGCTAACGCCTCTCACCGCCACTTTCTAGATAATATGTCCCTACAAGTAATAACTGATGGCCACGTTTAGTATATAAAACAAAACGGTGTTAAGAGCTAATATGTGAAAATGCAAGGCAGTGTCATAACAAAGATCTTGATTGCAGCTCAGAATTGAAACTGTTTCCAAATTCAACACTGCAATAAGCCAGGTGTATATGTGCATATATAAAGAAAAATTATAATTTCACAGATTCATCGTTTTAACTTTCAAGTCTTACTTTTATTGTGCAATACCTCTGGCCTTACAGAGCTACACAGGAATCCAATTACGTCCATTTTTCAAAACATTGTCACGTGGTCCACTGTTACCAATTATTTTGCTCTTTGCAGGTCTTTCATATTAATGACAGTGGTGTTGCAACTGGTCAATATGTGAGGACTAGTGACGCAACAAATTAGTTTAAATTGCGATTCGAGTGGTGACAAAAGGGAAATATAAAAATAACTTTAAAAATCCAAAAATGCAGCTTTTCTTTTGGTCGACAAATTAAATGTATTGGTATTTTTTAGGATGAAAAAGTGAAATAAGGTCTAAAAGAATAAATTGATAACTTGGTAGTGGATATAAAGCCCTATATAGTTTTACTTATATTCCAAATGGAAAAATAAACACTGTCTCTTCGGTTCATTGTAATGCTGTTTCGCTCCACACAAGATTTTTCAAACGAAAAGCTCTATTTTCTTTTCCCTGAATACCACATGATTGACTACAGCACAATATTAAGTAATAAATAAATAAAATACTGTGACTGCCAGAAAGACTCCTGAATAAAGAACAGAAATTATTTGTGGCTGTTCTCCGTGATCAGATATGAAAAATTCTAAAACACCACCTCTGTAATTTGATAAAAAGCTTGATATCCACAAATGAAAATGGAACTCAGCACTTTCATCTCCCTGTCTCGGAAAGAACCCGAGGTAAACTGATTTAAGAAAAAATGAAAATCTCTGGCAAAGAAAATGGTGGCAGTAATGAAGCAAGTTTAAATATGCCCCTGACCTCTGGAATGAACTGCAGCCTCTGTTGTTTGGCCAGGATCTGACTGCATCGCTGCCTGCTTCCTGTTTTTTGTAGCATTCAAATGCCTGGCTCTTGGAGTTGCCCTGCCCTCTGGCGGCTGGTCGCAGACACTGCGGATGCATCAGCAAAGGCAGGGAAAGCAACATTTCTGCTTACTTTGGCTGTAATGTAGTGAAGGAGTTTGAGGGACAAAATCAAGAATCCGCATGCGATATGTACTCCTTAGGTTTTGTTTCATCACATACAGTGTCCATAGTCATACGTTGATTTTATTAATGTCTGTTGAATGATGAAGGAATTATGTATTATTTTATTACCAGATTTTTTGCAGACACACAATATTAATACCAGGATAATTTGTATATACTTGCACTGTTTATATTGAAGCACTGGCTTGGCTGAGGTATATGGACCCGAACCGTAGTTTATATGTGGATCGCTCTCATTTACTGTTCTTTAATTCAACAATTCGCCCCAGACGATATATTGTGTATTGTGCATGTGTGTATTATGCTTTAGATGGGCATATTCATTATGACATTGTTTTATCCATGTTTGCAATAATGGTATGTGTTATGTTATGCTACGTTGATTTGTATAGCACACTAATCATCCGAGAGGGTATCCAGGCACTTGGGCAAGGTGTGTAGGTGTGTCGCCCCAAAGTGCTTACTCGAAAAGCCAGGTATTTAGCTTCTTGCAGAACTCAAGAAGTGATGGGTGGCTCTGATGTGTTGAGGGAAGTTCTTCCATGCCTTGGGTGCGATGGAGGAGAATGAGTGACCTTCAGTTTTGCTTTTGTGGATGCGTGGAGTGTGTGCGAGTGAGAGCGAGGTACAGCATAGTTGTCTGGTGGGTGGGTGAAAGTGTATGCAGATGTTCATTTATTCTGGTCCTGTGCTGTGTAGGGCTTTGTACATGTGCATGAGAAGTATGAACTGGCTGTGTCTGTGTTTGTGAATGGGAGCCACTGAAGCTTCCTGATGTGCTTGCTGTGTGATGGAGGTGCAGTGTGTAAGGTCAAGTATAAGGCTTGTGGCTGCATTCTGGACAGGTTGGAGTCTGTGAAGGAGTTGTTTGGAGATTCCAGTTTAGAGTTGCCATAGTCCAGCCTGGTGATGAGTGCTTGCATGATGGTTTGTCTGATGTTCTGAGGCACCCATTTAACGATCTGTCACAGCATGCGTAGCATGTGGAAGCAGGAGGTGCACACTGCATTGACCTGAGCCGTAATGTTGAACTTGGATCTAGGATAATGCCTAGATTTCTTGAGTGGTCTGTCGATATTGGTCCTAGCTCCGATGGCCACCAGGTGGAATCCCATGGGGACGTCTAAGTGCCGATGTCTAGTACTTCTGTCTTGTTGGAGGTGATCTTCAGGCAGTTGGTTCACATCCAAAACATGAACTGAACGCAAACAAATCAGATAAAAGGATCTACCGCTCTATATGAGTATTTCTCACTGCAACCCTTCCTCTACTTCTGTCAGTGAATCTGTCCTTCTCAGTCTATACTTTCCCAGTCAGGGCCTAAAGCCAAGCAAAGACAGTAAAAAAATAAGACTTCCGGTACTGTTTGCTATCTTTCCCTGTGCTCTGATATTTGACAGTGCAAGCTCTACCTCACTTTCACATCTGTTGTCTTTAGCACTTTTATGAGCAAATTGTGGATTTACTTTTATGGGTTTGTGCCTTCCTCCCATAACAACATGCAGTCAAAAGTACAAGAATATAAAGATTGAACTTTAAATGCCCCAGTACTAAGGTTGAGACCATCTAGCTAGAAAGCGCAGCATCTTGGAAACTACATACTTTAAAACTGAAAACGAATCTAACCATACACAGACTGCAAAAAGGAAAGAGAACTATTGAAAAAGAAAACAGAAAGCTGAAACGCATGTGGAAAAGAGGCAGTGACAGCAAAAAAAAAAGTAAACAGTATGATATATGAGGTATCTCCTACGACTGTCTACAGTTTTTTGACAACTCTAAGTTAGATGCCCTACCAAATAAAGCCAGAGAGACATTCATAATATAAAATGAAATATCTTGGCAGCGGCGGCCAACACAAACAAAAGGGGTGAGGAGGCTGGAGTGGATGCAGGGGGTGCACGGAAGCGCAGGGGGGTTTAATAATAAAAAAAGAAGACTTACCTGTAGCTGCCGGCACCTCACGCCTCTGTGTTCCTCTGCTTCCTGGTCCCTGCAGACACTCAGGTCTGTGCTGTTTCTTCAATCCGGCTGTGCAATAAACCTGGGTTGGAGAAACCTAACTGTGAAAAACCGGGTTATTTAAGACCCAGCGGCGCCAGGGGCACACCCAAAGTCTTCGGGTTCACCTGTCTTAGAATACAGAGACACGGGATACTTCTTGGTGGCGTCAAAGATCAAATTTATTGGCTGCAGCCAGTAACAGAAGTCCTAGAAATCATCACGGTATGAGTTCTCAGGAGACTGCTCAATTTTACAAAGCAAGTCATCCCTTTTTATGCCAAAAATCACATTCCAGACAAATACCTAACATTTACAAACTGTCCAATCACATGTATCCACACCAGAGGTATCGCATGACAGTAAAACCCACTTTTCAGTTGCCCAGCCGATGATCAATCATCGGTCAAACCCAACATTCTTCTTTAGACAGGTCGAACGAACCCATAATAAACAAGCATTTGCAATGCAATAGGTCTCGCAGTTCCACAAGTTTAAGCTATTGGCTTTGTAAATGACAATACCTTTTATTTATGTTTTTAAAACAAAAACAAAAATAAAAGGCCTGCTAATTAATTAAACATATTCGCTTACCCACTAAAAAAGCCGAAGGACGGGTCTTGACTAATCGCCTATATGGACAGATGGGAGCTGCAGCGAGATGGTGTCCGTAGGGGTGACGCGCAGATGGAATGGGTCCCGGCAGCGCACAGAATGAGGGGCGACGGGCACTTAATGAGGAAGTGCCCCAAGTCACTCAAGGCGTCCGCGGCGCGCCGAGCCGCAACCCCTCGCACATGACACGACACGACAAAAAGGCACCGAGCAGGCGGGCTGAATAGGTTCCGTGGCATCCTTTTCTCGACAATGAACTCTCTTTACGAGCCTTTAATTCATTCTTCTCAGAATAGTAACGCAATTGTAAGTAAGATTATTAAAACGGTGCCTGCAAAACCAGTTTCGTAGCGCTATGAAGAGCAGCTTTACCATACAGCACCATAAATATCGTGGTCAATAGCATTACCCCCGACTGTCCTAACACAAATGTGTCACTGAATGCCGCTCTTACACCCCCTTCACAATTTACGGCCCGTTCGAGGACATTCTCCTTATAAGTATTTTCGAATTATTCATCAACTATTTTCGCATAGGCTAGCCAGGAAAGATTATAGCTCTTTACTCAGGGGGGCTACAGAAAGGTAAATGCAATTCAAGTTCTGACAAGCACACGGGGTTCAGAAGTACGCAATACGAGCAAGCCACAGGTTTGAGACAGGACAGGCCGACTCAGCCTTTCACCGTTCATAACAGATGAAATGAGTTCCAGGTCAGCAGAAGCAACTCTTTTGGAAACAATTCAGTTTGTACAGTGTACTATAGAAATTGCAATTAACGTTACAGTACAAAAAACTATTATTTACAAACTATATTTAATAAAAGTCTTAATTTCTCGCAAATAATTTAGGAAGAAAATCCCTTCTCGCACTTTCAGGACTATGACATTTAATATTTCCCTCACAGAGCTCTCTAGGCCACCATGGCATGACATACACGTTTATTGTTGTTGTTTTTTTTGTGGTTTTTTTTTTACAAAAGGGTACAACAGGTAAAAATATGATTTAAGTAGGTAATCTGAACTCGGGCCAACTGCTTTCAGATTACGCCTCAAGTCCTCCAGCTTGCAATTTGGAAGACAGGAGAAGAAAATGGAAGGAGGAAAAACTGAAATAGCGGAGGAGGGGCGTGTGACAACTAACAAGTAAGCCCAGGTACAGCAACACACCCGCCGCGGCCGCTTGCGGCAACTGCGTGTGCACCTGACGGAACTCACCTTCAGATGGACGTGGCGAGGAGAGGCACTGGATGTACAAACCCGCCGAGAGCCATAGCCCACTGGCCGTGCGCTCCTCCACCGCCCACTGCAAAAAATAGTGCAATCATTTTGGGTTTTTTAATGTAAAAGAGCAAAAAATAAATCTGGTTGTGGGGTCGAGTGGTGCCAGTACAATCACAAGGACAGCGACCGCCGTGGTTTACTGCAGGAACCGTCGGATTGGCACGGTTTCGAGTTCTCAGGCCCTTTGAGAATGAAGATCAGTTTCCGGATGCAGCAAACACGTTGATTAAACGAGGAAATGCTGTGCCCGCCTCCCTGCTCGGGGCCGCGCTGCCATTGGCGGACCCCTGAGGCAGGAAGCCAGGCAACGGGAGAGAAGACGTGGGCCGGGCCAGAAGAAAGAAGGAAGTCCCGCCTGCTGCTGGGCTATGATTGGCTGCCCGCCGGGATGGAGCAAAGAAGCCGAGTCCTCCCACGGCCCGGGGCTCCCGTGAGCTAGGGAGAGCCCCGGGGCCGCCCCAGAGAAGAGAAATCCTGCGTAGCCGGTGAGTGGGGTCCGGTGCTGGTGTGTGTGTGTGTATGTGTGCGATGGCGGCGGTGGCGGCAGGGGGAGGAGGGGGGTCTTTGTATGTGTGCATGCGTGTGTGTAGGTGCGCTGGTGTGTGTGTGTGGGGGGTCTCTGTGTGTGCGTGTAGGTGCGCTAGTGTGTGTGTAGGTGCGGCGGCGACGGGGGGGTGTGTGTGTGTGCCTGTGTATGCGTGTGGCTGTGTATGCGTGTGGCTGTGATGTGCGCATGCGTGAGTCTGGGTGCGCGTGCAAGCAGTGTAATCCAGCCGAAGAGAAGCGCGTGGCAGTTCCTTGTCCTTCATTCCCCGAGTCAGCTAGCTATAAGTCTCCACCTGGCCGCATCCTTCGGATGCGAATTCCAGGCTCGACCTAAAAAGGGCACAACCCAATCATAAATAGACCATAAAGAAAGGAGCAGAAACAGGTGAGAGTAGGATAAGGCATATTTATGTGCAGTAAAAGTTTATGATGTCCTGTGCTCTGATCCTTAATCTTGATCAGCTAAAGGGCAGGAACTGGTTTAACAAGGTCAGCTTCAGGCAACAGGGTCAGTTCACTTAGGTCAAACAGGAGTCAGCACGAACTGGAGCTAAGGTGTACATGTCCTTAAAAAGACTAGTTCAGCCACAGTCATCTGCCTATGTGAGGGCAACCACAAAATGGCTGCCATACACAAAATGGAACCCAAGGGTTCAGAACGAAATCCCTAAATACGTAGTGAATCCATCGGTCTAACATGATGAAAGCACTCATACTTGCTGCACTAACTAGTTACGGTTCGCTAATATCAAATTCGTAACGAAACCATGACCTTTATGAAACGGGTTCAGAATTCACGGAACCTCAGACCCTCCTTTTTCCCTTACATAGGCAATAACCTAAACTCACGTCAATCTGAGTCCAGGTCTATATTCATCAAATCATCAAGATGTTACTGGAGCATAATCCTATTACTTAGTACCTCTCTTGGGACAGGTCTCCTTGCACACGTAGTAGCACAGAGGCCACATATAGCAGGAGCGCACTGCACACAAAGACAGAACAGGAAAAGAATCGCTAAAGCCATCCCAATGATCATCAGAATCTTCCACCCCAAGTGGATAACAATCCCCAGAACCATCCCATCAACGACCAATCTCCTTCGTCCATGTGTACAGACTCTGAGATCTTATGTAGCTTGGAAATGGCCTAGTACACTGTAGGAGCATTGTCTGGAATGAAAATGCAGCAGCTTGATTGAATCAATTTACATACCCCTCCTCTGTCTGCAAGTATGACGTCTAACGCAACTCGATTCTGCAATGTTATAAGACGATCCGATTGGAGCTCAGCAGTCAAATTACTAAGGGCACCGGCAGTCTCACTATGGTGGACTCAACCACTCTCGTCAATTGCCGTTTGTTCCTACTATTAACCATAGGTCCCCAAAATGGCAGGAAACCCTTAAGAAAATCTCCCAATTCTTGTCCTGATGTATCTTCCTTACTGAAGACACCTCTAACTACTCTAGTTCTGTGGTAATCTGCCGCTGCAGTATACGTAGTGGGCAACAGATACAAAACATAACATGTTCCCGAAAAATCAGTGGGCAACCATGTATATGCTCTATCATAGCACACAAAATACGTACCCTTAGCTGCTAAAAATGGTGGGGAAGTTTGGGATGCAAAAACATACGTCTCAGTACAAACACTCTTCCCTAATTGAGCTCTTGGATTCTTGCCATTACCTTGCAGACAAAAATGACCACTATGGGGCACGATCCAAATCGGGGATGATTTTTCCCTTCGCTGCTTTTCACTCAGACTAACACCATATCCAGTCACGTTCCAACCAATATAATCTAGTGTCTCATCTTTAGGGATAGTCTCATAGGAATCGATTCCTCTAATCCATATCTACTATTCCTTTCACTAGAGCACTATTACTTGGATTATCTTTCATAGAACGCAGGGGGTAAACTTCATGGGCATAAATAAACATCGTCCTATATGCCCATACAGATCCATTATAGCTGAATGGCAGAACCAGGTAAGGAATACCCTTATCCGTGGTATGAGGCATAAGACCACACACCCAGCAATTAGTGGTGTTCACAACTAACTGATGCTGATGCAGAAGCTGCACAAAGGAATTATTAACGAATTCCAATATTCTGATAGATTCATGTTCAGGCAAAGGATGAAAAGAATGCGAAGAAGTAGTAGTAGGAAAAGACATAGGTTGTATGGTGGGTGCAAAAGTCACTTGGAAAGAAAAAACAAGATATCCCACTAAAAACATCGTTATGCTAAGTAACATTAAAAGACATGTCATCGAAAAAAAATTGCTACTCATTAGTCTACACAGTCTCGTCTTTAAGTTCATTTCTACAACAGCTCTCTCGATCTCAAAAAACTCCATCCTCTAACCCAGGGGTACTCATAGTACGGCCCGCGGGCCGGTGGCGGCCCGCGGACCTTGCAGACACATGTGTTTAAAAAAAAAATCAATAGTGTTCGCAAATACAGCTGCAGCAGCGCGGACTCAGACTCTGCTCTGTGGGGGCCGGGGGATGCCAGTATTGTCAGAGGGGAGCTGCAGGGGCCTAAGAGGTGAAATTCAACAAAGCCTCATTAACATCTAAATGGTCTTTTAAAGACCCGTGAAGTACTTGGTGCGGCTGTGTGTGCGCGAGCTGAGGAACCTGTCGCTGCCCGGGCTGAGGGCTGACACACACACACACACACACAGGTGAGAGGGAGGGAGGGAAACGGAGAGAGTGTGAGGGAGACACAGAGGGAGGGAAGGACACACAGAAGGAGGGAGGGAGACACAGATGGAGGGAGGGAGGGAGACACAAAGGGAGGGAGGGAGGGAGGGAGACACAGAGGGAAGGAGGGAGACACAGAGGGAGGGAGGGAAACAGAGAGTGGGAGACAGGGAGAGAGACACAGAGGGAGAGAGGGAGACACAGATGGAGAGTGGGAGACAGGGAGGGAGACAGAGAGAGAGAGTGGGAGATGGGGAGGGAGACACAGAGGGAGACACAGAGGGAGAGTGGGAGACAGGGAGGGAGACATAGAGGGAGGGAGACCGAGACGGGGCGAGGGAAACACAGAGGGAGGGAGGGGGACACAGAGGGAGGGAGACACAGAGGGAGGAAGGGAGACACAGAGGGAGGGAGGGAAACAGAGTGGGAGACAGGGAGGGAGACACAGAGGGAGACACAGAGGGAGAGTGGGAGATAGGGAGGGAGACAGGGAGGGAGACAGGGAGGGAGACAGAGAGAGAGAGTGGGAGACAGGGAGGGAGACACAGAGGGAGACACAGAGGGAAAGTGGGAGGGAGGGAGGCAGAGACAGAGGGAGGGAGGGAGATCCAGAGGGAGGGAGGGAGACACGGAGGGAGGGAAACAGAGAGTGGGAGACAGGGAGGGAGACAGAGGGATGGAGGGAAACAGAGAGTGGGAGACAGGGAGGGAGACACAGAGGGAGGGACGGAAACAGAGAGTGGGAGACAGGGAGGGAGACACAGAGGGAGGTAGGGAGACACAGGGGAAGGGAGGGAAGCAGAGAGTGGCAGACAGGGAGGGAGACACAGAGGGGGAGACAGGGAGTGAGACACAGAGGGAGGGACGGAAACAGAGAGTGGGAGACAGGGAGGGAGACACAGAGGGAGGGAGGGAGTCACAGGGGAAGGGAGGGAAACAGAGAGTGGCAGACAGGGAGGGAGACACAGAGGGAGAGTGGGAGACAGGGAGGGAGACATAGAGGGAGGGAGGGAGACACAGAGGGAGGGAAACAGAGTGGGAGACAGGTAGGGAGACAGAGGGAGGGAGGGAGACAGGGAGGGAGACACAGAGGAAGGGAGGTAAACAGAGTGGGAGACAGGGAGGAAGACACAGAGGGAGGGAGGGAAACAGAGAGTGGGAGACAGGGAGGGAGACAGGGAGGGAGACAGGGAGGGAGACAGGGAGGGAGACAGAGAGAGAGAGTGGGAGACAGGGAGGGAGACACAGAGGGAGACACAGAGGGAAAGTGGGAGGGAGGGAGGGAGACACAGAGGGAGGGAGGGAGATCCAGAGGGAGGGAGGGAGACACGGAGGGAGGGAAACAGAGAGTGGGAGACAGGGAGGGAGACAGAGGGATGGAGGGAAACAGAGAGTGGGAGACAGGGAGGGAGACACAGAGGGAGGGACGGAAACAGAGAGTGGGAGACAGGGAGGGAGACACAGAGGGAGGTAGGGAGACACAGGGGAAGGGAGGGAAACAGAGGGTGGCAGACAGGGAGGGAGACACAGAGGGGGAGACAGGGAGTGAGACACAGAGGGAGGGACGGAAACAGAGAGTGGGAGACAGGGAGGGAGACACAGAGGGAGGGAGGGAGTCACAGGGGAAGGGAGGGAAACAGAGAGTGGCAGACAGGGAGGGAGACACAGAGGGAGAGTGGGAGACAGGGAGGGAGACATAGAGGGAGGGAGGGAGACACAGAGGGAGGGAAACAGAGTGGGAGACAGAGGGAGGGAGGGAGACAGGGAGGGAGACACAGAGGAAGGGAGGTAAACAGAGTGGGAGACAGGGAGGAAGACACAGAGGGAGGGAGGGAAACAGAGAGTGGGAGACAGGGAGGGAGACACAGAGGGAGGGAAACAGAGAGTGGCAGACAGGGAGGGAGACACAGGGAGGGAGACACAGAGGGAGGGAGGGAGACACAGGGGGGAGGGAGGGAAACAGAGTGGCAGACAGGGGGGGAGACACTGAGGGAGAGTGGCAGACAGGGGGGGAGACACAGAGGGAGAGTGGGAGACAGGGAGGGAGACACAGAGGGATAGTGGGAGACAGGGAGGGAGACACACAGAGAGGGAGGGAGACACAGAGGGAGGCACAGAGGGAGGGAGACACAGAGGGAGGGATGGAGGGAGACAGGGAGGGAGACGCAGAGGGAGGGAGGGAGAAGAAGGGAGAGAGGGAAGAAGACACAGGGAGAGAGAGGGAGGAAGACACAGAGGGAGAGCGAGGGAGGGAGAGAGAGAGAGAGAAGGAGGGAGAGAGAGAGAAGGAGAGAGAGAGAGAGAGAAGGAGGGAGAGAGAGAAAGATGTGTGTATGCTGGGTCTGGTGGCTCAGTGGGCGAAGGTGTCTGCTGCAGGGACCTGTGTTTAACCTCATGGTCACATTTGTTTTTTGCTTTCGCCCCGCCCCCTCCCCCTCTGACCCCGCCCCTACCGGTGCGGCCCTTGGCCGCAAACCACACTGTAAATTTGGCCCCCGAGAGAAAGTTTGTGAGTACCCATGCTCTAACCGATGCTGTTCACGGCGGTTGGTTTTCTTCTGCTAAAGAATGCTTCTGTCAGCCCAGGGAACTCCCTTACACCAACTAGAACCGTCGACCTTGCGTCTTCGGCTGCGCTCCCTAGTCTTTACACCGTGACCCTACAGCTGAACCCGGATGGTGGTTCACAAAAATATACCAAAAAAGTTTCTTGGCTGAGAGAGTTCAGTTCCAGAAATCAAAAAGGAATTATTCACTTTATTAGTTCATTGTCCCTAGGTCGTAGATTATAACGGTCTTTTCCAGGCTTCGTTTGACTTTGGAATAATAGTTCAGGTTCAGTAGTGTCCAATCTTAGAGACAAACACACAGCTTCTTGCAGAACATCGTCATCTTCTTTCTCGGAACCTCTCCATACCAACTCAGCATCGCTAAACGGTGCAAACTTCGGCACCCTTTCAGTCTCGGAATCTACAATACCTTTATGGACCCACTGGTCGTACGGCAGCGGCAACGGTGCTCTCTTACAATGTACTCCGTGGATCCAGTTCTTTTTCCTGAAAACTTTCACTGAGGTCCTCGTAGACTTGGTGTGGGCCGGTCAAGCGGGGCTGATCATTCTTGGTTCGCTGAAAGTTCTTCACCAAAATCCAGTCACCAGGATTGAGGGTGTGACCTGGATCCACAGAAGCTGGCGGCAATTTATCATGAACCTGTTGATGTAAGACACGTAATTTAGTCGTTAAGTCATACAAGTAGTCCACTAGCATAGGATAATCGATGTCACTGAACTTCGTTTGGCCTCGGCACTCCCCACACATTTGCCGGACGGCCAAAAACTATCTCATAGGGACTAAGGCCTATTCGGGAATGTACTGTAGTCCTTGTTGACAAAAGTGCCAACGGCAAAGCATCGGGCCATTGAAGACCAGAGCTCGCCTGAATCTTGGCTAGTTTTAGCTTCAGAGTGCCATTATAGCACTCGACTAGGCCAGCTGATTGGGAGTGATTTGCAGCATGAAATTTCTGACGGATGCCCAAACCCTCACACACTTTCTTCATGATCTGGCCCACAAACTCACTTCCATTATCACTCCACAACATCCTTGGCAATCCAAACCTAGGGAAATATTCTTTGACCAGGACTTTGGCAGTGGACGAGGCAGTATTATCTTTTAGGGGGTATGCTTCTACCCATCTAGAAAAGGCACAAACAACTACAAGGACATACTTTAAACTATTGTACCTTTCCATGTGGATGAAATCCAATTGCAAAATGACCAGCTGGAGTTGGAGTTCCCTTGCCAGGATTATACATCAAACACACCATGCAATTCTTGACCACATTCTCCGCACATTTGGGAATTCCAGCATTCTGCCATACTGGAGCCAACAACTTACAAATCCCTTTCACACTAATTTGAGACAAACCATGTGCCATCGTAACCACCGCAAGCACATACGCATCTGGCAACATCCATCTTTGGTGTTCTGACAATTCAACCCAACAGCCAGTCAAATCCAATCTACCCGTAGTTTCTCTCCAAACATTCTTCTCACTTTCAGTAGCTTCAGCCTGTATTGATTTCACACTCTCAATCGTATCTTCACACATTCCTCTATCCAGAACCCATCTTGCTGGGCCCGCAACATACATTCGACTCGTCACATCTTTCGGCGCTTCTTTCGCAACTTCACCCGCAAACGCATTACCACGAGAAACATCATCGTAACCTTCTTATGTGCACTGCATTTCACGATCGCAACTTGCATTGGCAACGTACGTGACCCGAGAAGCTCATTCACCAACTGACCATGCTGAATCTTCGTACCATGCGAAGTAAGAAATCCACGTTCTTTTCACAAACGCCCAAAACTATGAGCAACACCAAATGCATACTGGCTATCGGTATACACAGTCACTCTCTTTCCTTTCGACAACACACACGCTCTCGTCAGTGCAATCAACTCTGCTGCTTGGGCTGAATTTTGTGGGATACGTGCAGCTTCAACAATCGTACACAATGTCGTCACGGCATATGCTGCAGTCGTATCACCATTCGGGAGCTTGTAGCATGACCCATCAACCCCTAGCGTACCATCAGGATCCGAAAGAGGAGGATCTTTTAAATCGATTCTCCCCTTCGTTTCCTCCTCCGTCCTCAAAAAACAATCATGCTGTTCCTGACCATCTGTATCCACAGAAATCGGCAACAATGTTGCTGGATTCAATACATTACATCGCTTGATATGCACATGACTAGCCAAAAGTGTCAACTCATAACCCGACAACCTCGCACTAGTAAGGTGCTGAGTCTTGGTACGATTTAACAAGGTATCCACTGCATGTGGAACCATCACAATCAACGTATTATCCATCACCAGTGCAGCAGACTGTCGGATAGAAACAGCCGCTGCCGCTGTAGCTCTCAAGCAACTCGGCAACACTCTAGCTACCGGATCTAAAGTTGACAAGAAATACGCACATGGACGTTGCTTATCACCGAATTGTTCAGTCAAAACTGACAATGCACAACCCTCTCTCTCATGGACGTACAGTGTAAAAGGCTTACTGTAGTCGGGAGTACCCAACAGAGGAGCAGAACACAATGGATCACGCAACTCAGAAAAACTTTTCTGACAATCGTCAGACCAAGGAAGAGGATTCGGTGTATCCTTACAAGTCAATGCCAATAGAGGTTTTGCCAATAAAGAAAAGTTCGGAATCCACTGTCTACAATACGACGTGATACCCAAGAAAGCACGCACTTCTCTCTGTGTACTTGGCACAGTCATTCGAGCAATCGCTTGAATTCGTTCCGGGGTCAACCTTCTTCCCTCCTTTGACAAGAGATGACCTAAGTAGGTCACTTCTTGGCAACAATACTGCAACTTAGAAGGTGACACTTTATGATGCAAGTCCGACAAATGTCGCAACAAAGAAAGAGTAGCTTTTTTACAAGTTTTCTCATCATCAGCGGCCACTAACAGATCATCCACGTACTGAATAAGAGCAGCACCAGCAGGCAACACAAGAGTATCAAGCAGAGTCTTCAAAGCCTGGCTATAAATAGAAGGACCTTCGCAATAGCCTTGGGGAGCTCTCTTAAACCGGAAGCTTCGGCCTCCTAAAGAGAAGCCAAAAATATCTCTACTTTCCTCGGCAAAAGGAATGCTGAAGAAAGCATTCTTCAGATCTATAACCGAAAACCAGGCAGCTGAAGCAGGAATCAAAGTCAACAAAGCAGTAATATCCGGAACAACTGGAAACTGTGGCACGACAATCTTGTTAACCTCTTTAAGACCGATCACAAACCTATAAACAGGTGGCTGAGTAGAGTCAGTGCGCTTCAGGACAGGCAAAACGGGACTGTTACACACATTACCTCTCGTTTCTTCAATCACATCTTTCTAAATCAAATCATAGATGATCGCTAAAAAGTGCTCTTTCGCCATCGCTAGAAATCCTATATTGGGGGATGCGCGGCAATTTAACATTCGCTTTAAGCGTTACAACGTAAGGTGGAATCTCCAAAAGACTCACATCATTAAGCCCAAAGAGTATCAGGGAGAGAACGCAATTCCGGTGGAAACCGATCTTTAGACAAATACATCGGAGAGATCACTCTCTTACCCAATGTAAGCTGTACTCCCGAAGGAGAACAGCGTACTGTTGCATGCAACCTTTTCAACAAATCCAAACCCAACAAATTCTCACCACAACCTGTCGTTAAAATGAGAGGTGCTTCCAACTCACAAGGCCCTATAGAAAGAGACATGGGGCTAGAAACTGGGTTACGAACTGGGGCGCCAGAGAATCCTACCGAGAAATTCGTTGAGCCAGACAAAGGTGCGCCAGGGAGTTTAGAGTAAATGATAGAACTCTTCGCTGCACCAGTATCCGACAGAAAAGGATCTACCACACCCGATGTGGCTACTGCAACATAAGACCCACTCTGATCTACTGGAACCGACACTACTCCCTCTCTTTGTCCATGGCTGTCCTAGCAATCATTATAGTCAGCATTCTCACTCTCAACATAATAGTCATCAGCATAGTACTGAGTCGACTGACCAGATGCAATTTTCTGTTGATCAAAGCAATTCATAGAATTTTGTGGGGGAAAGGAACATTCGTTCTGAGGAAACGCACCACGTCCTCTACCCCTGGACACTTGCTGAAAACCACCACGACCTCTCGGGCCGTCATACCACTCGCACGCTGTCGCAACTCAGGGCACTCATTTTTATAATGACCTTCCTCCCTACAATACGCACACTGATTCAAACCCAAGGGGGGTCTTGGAGGAAAATACCCAGCGTTCTGTTGCGGGCTCTGAAACTGTGGAGGTTGCTGAAACTGTGGGCGTTGCTGTGACTCTTGCTGATTCGAGCGAGGCGGATACGCCTGCTGCAAAAGAACCTTTGTCTTTAAGTCTTTTGTCTTTTTCTCTGCTTTTTCTTTATCGTCCTTATCCCTATTCTCATAGTACTGTGCAGTCGCCAATATCTGGGCCGACGACGAAACAGCCCAAGAACTTTCAGAATCTTTTAACTTATTAGAAAGTTCAGGGAGCAAATTAAAGACAAATTTGTCCACAAATAATCTTTGCCCACCTTCCGTACTCATGTCCTGACCACTATGAACTATAAATGTTTCTTCAAACCTAGTGAAGAAATCAGATACGCTTTCATCTTTCTTCTGCTTACATGCTGTTAACTTATCCCAATTCACTCGTAAAGCAGGCATCATCGTCTTCATCAAAGTAATAATTCTACCAGGTAATTCTGCAACTAAGGGTTCAGGTTTAGCACCTCCTACTTGTCTACCATCTGCAGCAACAATATTCGCCCAGGTATCACCTAACTCTGCTGCATGATTCTCATGACGAATCTTAGCCCACAAAGGTTGCGGAACTACATTACCCATTAACATGTCAACGTCGGCTAAATTCATTATACACGCATCTACTGTCTGAGACAACTCTTTGTAGTAACCAGCAGGATTCTTACGAGGATCAGGTAAGGTCTGCTTAAGAGCCAAGACCTCTGCTCTCTTCCAAGGGACATGTACCCATACTCGCTGAAAATGAGCCGGTGCGGCAACAATACCCTGATTTACATTAGCCTGAACTGCTTCCTTCCATACAGGAGGAACTTATTCTCATGGGATACTGTCTCGCTTTTCTTCCAACAGAGGAATCAGGTTCGTACAATGTCTGAGGCGGAAGGCTAGATCTAAAAGCCAGTATCGTCTCTACGGCATCTGTAATATCAGATTCCACTATCATCCCTTTAGCCAGTGGCGTCACTAGGGTTGGTGTCACCCAGTGCGGTAACTCATGGTGTCACCCCCTCACGACCCCATGATGGACCTCCTCAGAGTCCGCCAGTGACTGGCAGACTCGGAGGAGGTCCATCATGCGGTAAGTCGCAGACCAAAGCTTGCTGACTGCCCTCCTTCCATTCATTTATTGGATGTTTAAGTGTTTAATCACTAATTGTAGAAATATAATAGAAAACTGTTTATAAGCATTTGTAAGTAAGGTGGACACGACAACAATGGTGCGGCATGTAAATGTTTTTTCGCCACTGTGTTCTTAACCACTTTGTCCCCCCTTACGCTTTGAAGTGGACTCTCAAAGACACTCATCTTTAGATCTACCCATCTGAATGCTCACTGAGAACTGGCGGGATTGCTACCTAAGAGTATAATAGGTGAAAATAAAAACAATTTATTAAGATTGGCTAAATGTGATGGAGGGGGTGCCGCGGGCCGGAAAATCAGGCAAGGAGGCCGGATGTAGTGGGCTATGCTGGAGTTTATTAAACAAATTGTCAAGAAACAGGTGGGCTGAAATTAAATGCAAAGGTCCAAGGCGGATTCGGTTCCTTCTTCGGGTCTTGGGTCCGGGTCTTCTCCTTGGATTCTGCTGTCGGTTCTGGCGTTGGGGAGGAACCTCGGAGGGCAAACAAGAGAACAAGGTACCATTAGTCCAGACGAGGACTCTGTGAGTCTGCAGTCACCAACACCCGGGCAGTGAGGAAAGGAGCGGAAGCCGTGCGGAAGGAAGGTACCGGGGAAGAGGGGGTGAGACGAAGGAGAGGTATACAGCGTAAGAGTGTCAGATATGTAAGGGGGGGTGCTCTACATAACTATACAGTGCAGTCACTACAAGAAAGGTGCCTAAGAGAGATACGTACTCTATATATATATATACAAGGAGGGGTACGGGTACTCACACGGTGTGCCGCAACTCTCCAGTGAGTCGCGGCCGCTCTTCAGCCACCTCCAATGGACTCCACCAATCCTCCGACCACACGTCTTCTTCGGGATTCGCCTCCTCTCTGTGTTCTTCGGCGTACGCCTCCTCTCCGTCTTCAGCGCCAGTCCGAGTGTCCTGCCATGATGCTCCGACGGCGTTCTGCGCGTTGTGTTCGAATTTCACTGGTTCTGCCGCTGCCTTAGGGGTGGGACTTCCGGGGTCGGAACGGAGTGCTTCCTGTTGACGGCGGCCACTGGTTGGTTCCTGTAAAACAGAGAGGGGCGGGGGACTCCGGGTCATGGTTACCGCTCCGGCATTGTTGTGGGACACAGCAGAATGGCCGAAAGGGTTTATGTTTGGCACCCCAGATATCGGTAAGGTACTAGGGGGGTGCAGTCCGGGCGGGGGAGAGAGCGGAACCCGACCACACTAAACTCTTCTAAACTTACACTTTCATGGATGTGAAAGCATTTTAGCTTTTACCAAAAATCTCTGGAAAAATCCCTACCATCAATCTTCAAAGGGCCTTTCAATACTGGCCATCTTGCCCCTCTTGTAACTGGGCATGCAAAGAAGTTCGGCCAGATAGAGAACCACACTAAGACTTAATTTTGATAATTGTAACTGTTTTTGTCTGAACGATTCATGCAGTCCATGTTAAGTAAAAACGAGATTCCCTTCCCTCGCAAATGTGTAATGCCGAATCTGTATACATGATGTGAAGTGTTCTATTGTTGACTTTATGAAAATACTTACCTTTGTATTCTGTACATACAACTTGTGGAGATTCTTGATTAAATGTCAATAAAGAAATGTAAACAAAAAAAACAGAAAAAATAACCCTCAATAAATCCGAATGAATGACTAAAAATCTGCCTACAGAGTCTCTAAATAAATCAGAGAAAAGGAGAACACATATGATACCAGTAAAGTCATGGCACTACAACTAACCGTTCTACCCCGTTGACCTTCTGTACTTTACTTACCAACCCAGGTATGCTGATGCAGATTACATATACGGATCTCCTGGCCCGTTATATACAGTGCCCCGGTGTTTTTAGGCTTTCTTGCATTAATGAGTCCAGCACAGATTAGATTTGCATTGCAGGCTACATAAACTCGGATAACTCACAACTTATTATGAACAGTATACATTGCCAGTATCTTTCCACTTGACCACATGACAATTCGGAGTTATGCTTAATCTATGTAATAGTGTTCCTTCCTGTGAAAGGACAGAAGTAGAGAAACCTGCCACAGATCTTGACAAGATTTCTCTTGACTGTGTGCACCTTTTCTGCAAGAGGAAGGACTAACATGTGAGGTTAATGATCTGTTCTCGAAAGACTCTTATGTTGCACACAAGGATTGAAATCTAAGATGGGCTCCAACGGCATTTGTCTCTTTGTTTTTATTTAAATGTTACCCACGGGCAATCATGCAAGGTCAACACAGGGAACCTGAATATAATACAAAGATAGAAAGAAGTGCCCACTTTTGGAGCAAAAACACACCGACTACAATTGTGCCACTGCCAGGCAGTCGTACTTTGAATCTAACTACAGAACCAGTTACTGCCTGCATGGAGAAAACAGCAGTGCTTCAACAGACGGTACAGACTGTTCCTGCCATAGTAATCTTTCTGAGGAATGAACTTGATGGTTGCACTCTGCGGCTCTGTCCAGAAGTCGACAAACAGAAACACGTTACCTGTCTGCGGCGGAGAACCCCGGAGCAGCGCGGGGGCCCTGGCCTGGCGGTCGGAGCCGGGGCCTGGTGTGATTCCCAGGTGCGGTGAGGACGATCCTGTGATGTGTGAGCCGGGTGTGAGAGACTTGCAGGCAGTGAACAGGAAGGTCAGATCAGGCCCTGTGAAGGGGGCGATGGCGTCGCCGCTGAGAAGAGCCACCAAAGTCTAGGGAAGCTGCGCAGGTGGCGCGGTCGCGGTCTAGGTGCGGACGTCTTTTGGAATGCAAATCCACGCCGAGGCACAGAGACTGGAGAGTCTGGAGATCCCAGAGGCTCACGTGGTGAGAAAAAGGAATCCCTTGACTGTGCGGTGTACTGGAGCAGGAGCTGCTTGGGACAAAAAGCAGTAGTCTCCCCCTGAGGTGAGGTGTCTTGAACAGGGTAGTTGAGTGGCAATTGTGGGGGGCTGGGCAGCGGTGCAGTGACGTCCCGGCAGTAAGCACAGCCTTGGGGCAAACAAAGTCCTGGTTGGTTGCAGCCCTGACTTGCTACGGCCCAGAAAAGAGCCGGAGACCCGATGGAGTGTACTGCACCGGTCCCCACGGTGCTGCTGGGGACAACGAGCAGCCCGAGGGAAGTACTTACAAGACAGTGCACACTGAACTCTGCGTGCACCGTATCCAACATGTAAATATCCTCTTTCAAAGCACAGTCAGGGCGATCTCTGGGCATCTTCTAACACGCTCCTTTCGACAACACCCTTCACGCGCGTTGAAAACAGCGGGTCTGTGAGCCAGGTCACGTGAGTGACGTCATATAGCTGAGCTAATTGGACAATTAATTTTGCTGGTGGCTGGGTAAGGGTTCCTCATCACATGGGGTGACACCGTGAGTGAGCCTCTGCTTTAAATCGCTACATAAATTAGGATTTATGTGGCGATGTAAAGCAGAGGCTCACTCACGGTGTCACCCCATGTGATGGTGTCACCTGGTGCGGTCCGCACCCCCATAGTGACGCCACTGCCTTTAGCAAAATCCAACTGAACATCAAGTAGTTCCTGCGGGATCAAACCCAAATCATTATCTTCCCATTCCTGACGCAGAAACATACAAATTACATTAAAAACATACCTTTGCTTGGGCGGTTCCCACTGAAAGAAAACATCCATAACCGCTGGCAAACTATACCTTGAGGCATTCATAATCCATTTACGAGCTAACAAATCCAACACAGCCCGTTCCTCGGAACCAGGAAGCTGACTACGACTCTGCCTATGTTCCGAAACAGGGGTCATATTCAATGACACAAACAATGGAGACAATAAACTAGTAACCGTCTCTGTCATTCGTTTTCGAACAGGAGAAGAAGCAGACATAAGAACAGGAGAATAAGTATTTTGAGGCAAAGAAGGTGTAGGAATAAGAACAGTAGGAGTCTCAGATGCAGAAGCGGAAGGCAAAGGAGTTTGAGGCAAAGCTGGTAGCGAAGCTTGCGACCCTAGAGCGGGTTGCGCAGGAGGAGGTAAAGCCATCTGTGGAGTACCAGGTGGCTGAACAACAGCAGGAGGTTGAACCACAAAGGGTGGAACAACCGGAGGTAATAGAGGTGCAGTAGCACCCTGCACATAAGGAGGTGGTAATCTCAGTAAATGAGACATCAAGGGATCTTTTTCAAGATCTTCAGTCGCTTTTGGAGGAGGAGACGGCAAGGCCGGATAACATTTATCTATGGCCATACAACGATGCCTATCTGAAACTTCACTCGCTCGCTCCTCTCCATCATCCCTATACTGCCTAGCAGCTTGTAGTACCGACATATTCCTATCTTTCCTATCTCGTTTAGCTTGTTTGATTTCTCTCTGTTTGGCTTCTTTACGCCAAAGGCGAAAGGAGTCAAACATTGCCGGCCGGGCTTTCTTCCTAAATAATTTCGTTTCTAAATTATCTAAAATCTCGGTATCAAAACTACCATGTTGGGGCCATCGTAAAACCCCATCTTTCCTAGTGTAACGGACCCATACTTCATTAAACGAAATGGGGCCCACGCCGTGTTTAGAATAGAGCTCATAAGTCGGAGTTCCAACTGGAGGTATCGGACATGAATCCTCCAATCGGGAATCCCTGTTACAACCACAACAGAATATTCTCCCAATTTTGCTAAGACCAGGCATCTTCGCTCACTAATGTAGCTTCAAACTTCAAGGGATTATCTACAACGATAGTCTCGCAAATATACGAGTCCCTCGGCTTTGGAAATTGCAATTTTCAAATCAAAACTAAGGACCAAACAAACTAAGAACCAAAGAACCAAAAACTAAGGACTGGGAGCAACCCACTTATACTTAACTGAGGTATCAGTCACGCCACCAGAAGACCCGTCTATCGTCTCGCCGTACAAAGCATCACAAATGGGTCCAAGACAGGACGACAGTCAGGGCAGCAGTCCTTCGTAGCCATCAGGAAAGCGGGAAGCCTCGCAGAAAAGACCTTCAGTCCACATTCGACATGCCGGGGTCGATGAAGTGGTGGCCGTCATCTCTTTTTATGCCAAAAATCACATTCCAGACAAATACCTAACATTTAAAAACTGTCCAATCACATCTATCCACACCAGAGGTATCACATGACAGTAAAACCCACTTTTCAGTTGCCCAGCCCATGATCAATCATCGGTCAAACCCAACATTCTTCTTTAGACAGGTCGAACGAACCCATAATAAAAAAGTGCACAACCCAATCATAAATAGACCATAAAGAAAGGAGCAGAAACAGGTGAGAGTAGGATAAGGCATATTTGTGTGCAGTAAAAGTTTATGATGTCCTGTGCTCTGATCCTTAATCTTGATCAGCTAAAGGGCAGGAACTGGTTTAACAAGGTCAGCTTCAGGCAACAGGGTCAGTTCACTTAGGTCAAACAGGAGTCAGCACGAACTGGAGCTAAGGTGTACATGTCCTTAAAAAGACTAGTTCAGCCACAGTCATCGGCCTATGTGAGGGCAACCACAAAATGGCTGCCATACACAAAATGGAACCCAAGGGTTCAGAACTAAATCCCTAAATACGTAGTGAATCCATCGGTCTAACATGATGAAAGCACTCATACTTGCTGCACTAACTAGTTACGGTTCGCTAATATCAAATTCGTAACGAAACCATGACCTTTATGAAACGGGTTCAGAATTCACGGAACCTCAACTGTGCATGTCTGTTTGGCCGTCCTAAGACAGCCAGTCAAACAGACATACCACTCCAGTACTCCTTCCTCCCATGGCCCGGCCCCACCCATTTCGCACACATGCTGGCTCAGCCAGCAGCTGAAAATTAAACAATAAGAAAATATCGGTTTATTTTTCAACTGCTGGCTCTCAGCCAGTGGGGCGACGCTCCTCCGCCATTGCAGATGAGCCAGATTATATCAAACTACAGTGCCTGGTCACTGTTTCTGCAAATCAAGATTAACTGCCACTCTAACAGAAATTATACTGCCTTTGTCGTCACACTCACCAACCACAACCATAGCCCAACATTCACTATTCTGCGAGCCACACATTAATGATGTGAAAAAAGCATAACAATGAACATAATATAAGTAGTTGCAAAGTGCCTTTGGGCATCTTGGGGAGGATAGTAGTTGTTTACTATTACATAACTCAATGATACTTATTTTATCACCCATGTAAAGATGATAGACTGTGTGGCCCCACCAGGATTTGAGCATGAGATGAGACGCAGACCCCTGGAGGGGATGTATTAGTATAATGAGCCACCGTGTCCCAAGCACTCAGTTGCTGCTCACACTACCAAGCTGATTTAGTGCAGGATCGCATACACATACGCACACTTCAGTGGCCACCCATGTATTAGTCGAGGTCTCTAAATCACCAAACAATAATTGGTTACCGGCTTGCCAAAATATCGTGCTGACTCAACTGAACTTCCAAAATCCCATCCAATGTGCAATCGCCAAAGAAACTCGCCACCCACAAACTACAAATTGACATGGATCAAAAAGTCGGCTAGATGATAATAAAAAAAATGAAGGCCTCTTCAGCCAAATAGGCAATAGCCTTAAACTTGTTGAATGGGAGAGGTGTGGCGCAGCGGTCAGAGCAGCTGACTCAGGAGCGCTGTGCTCACTGTAGGATCCCTTTCTTTTATTTATTTATTTATTTATTTATTTATTTATTAATTTAAAAGGTTTTATATGCGCTGGCTAGACCCGGAGGTATCAGAGCGCTTTACGTGGGTATCAGACAATAAATTGTAGGTTACAGCTTTACAAAGGTTACACAGATTATTAGAGCATGGCCATTTTAGTTACAAGTAAGGTTGAGACAAACAAAAAAGAACATATAGGTAGGGGAAAAAGCTGGCAATGGGAGCAATTCTGGGGGAGTGGGGGGTAAGAACAGGGAAAGTAGACAGAGAGTGGAGAAGGGAAAGAGGAGGGGAGGGTTAGAAACACGGCATGGCAAGAGGAGGGGGAGGGTGAAAGGGACACAAACCAGTAGAAGAGTCAAAGTTACGCCCAAAGTCCTGAAGCTGTGATCCCAGGGGGAGTGGTTTCATTTCCCCATCTCTGTTGCGAGAGGGCTCCCTAAGCGCAGTGGACTCTCTCAGAGGCGTCTCTGAGGCTCCAAGACCTATTTACTGGATTCTTCCCCAAAAAGGGGAGAGTGAGTGCTTTGGCAAGGGGGGCCATACCATACCTCAATTGTGAGTGGCTCCCTTGGCGCTGTGGACTCTCTCAGTGGGTATGCTGAGATTCCAGCGTATATAACTTGGATCTTTCCCCAAAAATGGGAGAATGAGTGCTTAGTCAAAGGGTACAAAAGGACAGGGAGCTAGGTGGTGAAAGCAGGCAAGGGGAGATATTTCGGGGAGTGGGGGGGGTAAGAGCAGGGGAAGTAGACAGAGAGTGGAGGAGGGGAAGAGGAGGGGAGAATTATAGACACGGCAAGGCAAGCGGAGGGGGAGGGTGGCGGGGACACAAACCGGTAGGCGAGTGAAAGCTGCGCCCAAAGTCCAGTAAGCTGTGAACCCGGGGGGAGTGGTATCATTTCCCCATCTCTGTTGCGAGAGGCTCCCTAAGCGCAGTGGACTCTCTCAGAGGGGTCTCTGAGACTCCAAGGCCTACTTTACTGGATCCTTCCCCAAAAAGGGGAGAAGGAGTGCTTTGGCAAGGGATGCCATACAATACCTCAAATGTGAGTGGCTCCCTTGGCGCTGTGTACTCTCTCAGCGGGTATGCTGAGACTCCAGTGAATATATCTTGGATCTTTCCCAAAAAGGGGAGAAGGAGTGCTTAGTCTAAGGGCACAAAAGGACAGGGGGCTAGGCGGTGAAGCAGGCAAGGGGAAAGATTCAGGTGAGAGGGGATAGGAGCAAGGAAGTAGACAAAGAACGAAAGAATGCTGAATAAGAACAGATAGATAGGAGACAAGGAAAAAGCAGAGTCACAGAAATACGATGGGGGGTGGGCAAGACAGGGAGATGGGGAGAAAAGCTGTGCCGAAAGTCCGGCTGGTTAGGTGACGGTCAGGGGATGAGCCAAGGCCGATCTCCTCAATAGCTGAACAGAGCAGCTCCACCGGGCGTCAGACATAGTGCTCGGACTCCACTGTCAGGATGGGGATCAGGAATATGCTCAGAGATTGTCATTGAGTGTTGATTAGGTAGTGGTCACTACCACCCCTCGTTCACCTTAGCTCCATTGCTACCTCTTTGGTCATTTTACTCTTCCCCAGGGTCCCAACAGGCGCTCCGGTCCCAGGCAAGTTCTCTACCTAGAGACGGTAGCAGCGAAGAATTGCAAGACCACTACTTCCCCATTTTGGTATTTGCGAGTGCGTTCTGTATATTGGGCATCACACTTTTCTGGATCAGGCGTGACAACTACCTCAATTTCTGGGGTACGTCCCCCGCGATCCGGGCAACCCTCCGAGGATGGTCACTGTCTGTAGAACTTCGCTGGAGGGTCCCAAGTTGCAGCATGACACTATGGAGTCTGCTCTGGTGATTCCTCCAGTGAAGCGTCGTTCTCTCTATAGGTTACTTAGCGATTTCGTAAGGGGATATATTACCCACCAGCCACGGCCGATGATGTGCAGCATCGGCTCTGAGTATTTCACTGACCATTATGAAACTCCCTCAATCGCTGACCGATGGGCGCCATTTAGAATGAGCGTCAGGGCTCCTCGGCAGGGGGTGCAAGTGACCGATAGAATCAGGTTTGTGGGGGGGCCCTGAGGTTGCGTGGTGATCAGGTAGGGCGCCGGTCCCACTATATTGATTCTTTACCGCTGTGAACGAGGCAGCGAGTCAGGAGCTGGGGGGAGTCTCCAGATGTAAATGCATGTCCCTGCCACTGGGTGTCGCAGGAGGATCAATCCCAGACTACAGAGGTCTTCAGCTGTGGCTTTGTGCCCCAGCCACTGTGTGAAGTTTTAGTTATTTTCTCTTGATTTTACAAAAGGCCCCAGTTGTAGCTTTTTGATGCATTAGTTACAGCCTCGTAATGTTGTAACAAGTCACAGATGGCCCTAGTGACTCTACTACAACGTACAGGCGTTTGGAAACTGCTCTCAAATGCTTTTAGTACTTCCTGTTAAAACGGAAACAATGCATACAACTTGGGCAGCTTAAATGCCAGTAACTAGCTATGTCACAATTTCCCAGGAGTCCCGGGTTGGTCAGGACAAACCAGCTGGCCCGCTCTCCCTGACCGCCCCGCCCAGCCCAACCCGCCTCAAAAAGTCACCTATAAGAATTAGTACCACGCGCTGCGCGGGAGCGCCCGGGGCTAAGCCCGGGCAAAGGGCGGGCCCTCTGAGGCCCTCGTAGGCCTGAGTAGGCTGGGCTGGGCCCATCCCTTAACTCCTGCAGTTCGGAGCTCCTGCTACAGGTTAGTCCATGGCTACGCCATCTGATGAGGGGACACCTGGGAAGAAGGGAAAACTTCGCAATGGGTCACTGGACAAATATTTTCCCAAGGTTTTGACTGAGGGTGATAAGGAATTGACCATGGCTGAGCGAAGGGCTCTACGTTCAGTAGAAAGTATGAAAAATAGATCCTCTACTGACATTGCTCTCCTTTCCTCGTCCCAGGAGGGGGACTCAACTGACACTGGGAGGGAAACCGTTAGCCAAGAAGGCTTCCCTCTTCTGCTGCGCGATTGTACCCCCACCCCTTGTATGATCCCTGACCCTATTGTAATTGATTCTCCCACTCATAATCCTTGTGACACTATTACTCCCTTAAAACCTAGGAAAACGAAACCTAAACAACTAGTGGTAGCCCAGATACATGGCCCACCACCGAGTAAAAAAAGGAGGAAATTAAGGGTGGGGCTAGACAAAGTAAAAATTTCCCATTCAGATTTTGGTAAAGGGCCTAAATTACCCACAACACAGGCAAGGGCTACTGTGGAGTTGCCAGCATCATTAACATCTGATGCACTAACACCAGAGGTTACTCCGCCCGTTATGGTCCCAAATATAGTGGGCTCTGATATTAGCCGGGGGCCCACAACACCAAACAGATTGACCTCCCATTCATTAATGGGGAATTTGGAATTTCTATTGAGGTCTCTGTTGTTACCCGTTACTGAGAGCATCAAGAAAGTCGAAATTAGACTGACATTATTAGAGTCTGCTATAAATAGTATGGTTACATTAACCAAGGCCCAGGGGAGTGGGGGGGCTCAATCCAAACCTATTACCAGGGTCCCGACTAATCAGATTGTTAAAACCCCAGCTAAAACCCCTACTGCCCCACTCCAGTTGTCAAAACAGACGTCACAGCCTCATGGTAGGACTCCGCCTGGTATTCAAAAACCACACCCCTTAAAAAACACAAACAATTTAGCGATAGGGTCAGAGGGTGACTCTCAAAGGGCAGTGCTAAAGGCACCTATAGTAAATAAACGTGAGGGGCAGGGGGAAGGAAGACACACTAGAGGCCTCGTAACTAAGGTCCCACAAGTGGAGATTCCCCCACAAGCTGTGCCCTATGTAGTAGTTTTGACAGGGGTTCCGCTATTAGCAGAAAATAAGAAGGAGGGTTATGCCCAATTGAAAAATAAAATAATTCATTGGTTGAGGACATACAGGCCCATAGCCCCAAATGTGGATGGTGATATAGTACATGTCAGGCGGATGACTTGGTTGGGTAGCAGACGGAAAGACATCGAAGGGGATTTAGTGGTGGTCAATTTTAGAGATCCTCGGGCAGTAGATTACATTTTAAATTGGCCCAATGGAGGAGGGGGAAACTGTATCTCACCTAGGGCTTTAACCTATTTCTATCCGAGGTCTGTTTCGTACCTTCCCAACCACCGGGAAGAGTTCTATCCTCCGAGGCATAATCCTCAAATTGTATACAGTAGCATCTATCCCCCCTTATATGGCCAATATCCCTTTCAGCCCAATGGCCAGTTTGGCTGGATTACGAAACCACAGAGTCACTACCCAAGTCATAATAGTGGGATGGAGCATCTAAGACCCTTCACCCCTCTGGATACTTGTAATAGGTTCTCGCAGCTCACTGGTATGGAGGACTGTGATTGATGCTCACAGTCTAAGGAGGAGGGTTGCGTTCAACAAGGTGTGGAACCCCCGGAAGTAGTGGGAACTTATGACAATTGCAAGGAGGATACTCCAGTCGTTCCTAATAAGATCAGTACCTGTTTGAATGTGGTTCCCCTTGAAGCCTTGGGTATGTTTAATGCTGCTGGTTGTATTGCACCCCCTAAGCAATCTAGTTGTGCGGATAATAATTGTATGAATATTGTGGGTATTGGGGGGAGGGGAGAGGGTGGGTCTCTACCAGCTCCTAAGGGCCGCCAAGTAATACATCTGTTATCCTGGAATGTAGCAGGGTTAAAACGGAAGTTAGATATCCCTGAATGGCATGCATTCATCGAGAAGTTCGATGTCTGTCTGTTCCAGGAAACCTGGTGTCTGCTACCATTAGATAAACCCGGTTATACTACCTTCTTTTCCCCAGCGATAAGTAGAGGGAAGGGCAGACCAGCTGGAGGTCTTATTGTCTGGATAAGAATTGATCTGGACTGGGACATGGTTATCCATGACCCTCTGTGTAATGACATACAGCACCTTTCATCTAGGGGCCTTTTTGAGGGGAATAGGCTTGATCTATTTAATGTGTATGCTAGAGGGGCTTCGGGGGATAACACTTCTCCTACCATAATGAGCTTAGATTCTGCTTTAGCTAATTGCCATCCTGCAGCTAAAATTATTGTGGGTGGGGATTTTAATTGTACTTATGAACCCCTCCTTGGAGATGATCCCCTAGGCACTGAGGAGGAAGACTGCAGGTGGTCTGTCCCACCCTTGTTAGTACCACCCATTCGGAAATGGTCCGCAAGGGCAATCCAAATGAATGCCCTTACCAGGGAACACAGACTAAGAGCTCTCAATGGCAGGACCCTGTTTGATAAGACAGGAGCAATGACTTTTAATAGACTTATGGGCCCGTCCAGAATAGATTATATCTTAATGGACGTTAGTATGTGGTCTGACCTTATCGATATGGAGGTGGTACCTACTTTGGATAGTGACCATAATCCTCTATGCAGTAAGTTTAAATGGGGGAAATGCAAAGAGAGGGAGGCGAGTGTGCCATTGAAAACAACTAAGGAGATCATCCCTTATGGGAATAATCGAAGATTGAAATGGGATAAGGCTCGTTTAAATGAAGACCAACTAGGGATCATTAAATCCTTGGTCGTAGACTTGCAACAAGAATTGGAGGGAAGGGATCGGGAGGACGATAGTGCCCCGAACCCTTTCTTCAGCCTTGATTCTGCTTATAAAGGCACGATAGATCAAGTGAGTCATTATTTTACTTCCAAAGGGAAAAGTGGTAGATCGAATATGACACCGCCCATCTCTAGCAACCCGTGGTACTCGGCACAATGTAAGGGGAAAAGGAAAAATTTGACAGTTGCCCTACTCTCAAGGAATCCAACACTAGTTAGAGCGGCCAGGAAGGATTATTTGCGAGTAATAGCACTGGCCAAACGTGAGTGGGAAGAGGAGCACTGGAAGGATATAACAGATGCGGTGAGCAAGAGGGACGCGAGGTTATTTTGGGATTTAATTAACAGAGCTAGACAGGGCAAATCCAAACCTCTAGCAGCTCATATAACTAGCCAACAGTGGTTTAATCACTTCTCAGCTCTATATGGTGGCAGTGAAGATATATCCTGTCCCATGGTGGTTAGTGGTGTGGGAGGGGAACCCCGGGGGGAGACTGAGTGTCTATTTACGGCCTCTGAAGTAGCAGTAGCTATTAGTCATTTGACCCCAAAGAAAGCGGCCGGTCCGGATGGGATCCCTGGGGACCTCTTGATCGCAGAACCCTTGGCCTGGGCCAATCTTATAGCCACTATTATGAATTTGATAGTAAGGGGCCACCCCGTGCCAGATTCCTGGAAGGGTGCCGAGGTGGTCACGGTGTATAAGAAGGGGGCAAGAGATGACCCTGCCAACTACAGACCTATCAGTTTGATAGATATAATTCAAAAAGTGGTTGGCAGGGTCATTATCTCAAGGGTAGGTGACTGGATGGAGGAGGAAAGTATTCTCTCTCATCTCCAGGCCGGATTTCGCCGGAAGGTGGGCACGATGGACCAGGTCTTTCGCTTAGTTGGGATCTATTGGAAGACAGTTACCATCAAGAAGGGCAGCTTGTATATGGCCTTCATAGATCTCAAAACGGCCTTTGACCTGGTCCCTCGTGCTAAACTGTGGGAGATTCTGGAAAGCATGGGCTTCCCTGGTATTCTCTTGAGACTAATTGTAAGGCTTCATGAGGGGACATATGCGAGGATCAGATGGGGTGCCCAGGGCCAACTGACAGATAGGGTACCCGTGAGGAGTGGAGTCCGACAGGGATGTGTTATGGCTCCGACCCTCTTCTCCCTGTTTGTGAATGGAGTGGTGGACCACCTAAGGGGAGAAGAGACGGATGCTCCATCCCTGGCGGGGGAAAAGATCCAGACTCTACTCTTCGCCGATGACACCTTACTGATAGCTAAATTTTGTATAGATAGAGGCCTAATTATTAATACCATCAAAACCAAACTGATGGCCTTCTCGCCTTCCAAAAAATTTAAAAATAACTTTCTGCTCAATGGGGCCCCCATGGAGTTGGTTGATGCATTCGACTACTTAGGGGTCCGGATAAACAGCCGAATGAATTAGAAGGATCACCTGGCTAAAATGTTACTGGGCCACAAAAGAGTATCTGGGGTGACCTTGCGAGAGTATCGGGAATCAATTAGTAAACCAGTGTCACCGGTTATGGCTATTTATGAGGGTCAGATACTCCCGGCTGCATTATATGGCTCCGAATTATGGGGGTTCGATAATGTTAATGAGTTAATCTTAGCAGAAAATACGTTTTTGAGAGATGTGGTGGCCCTACCCGCTTCTACCCCGCTGATCCCCTTGCGGCTAGACCTTGGTAGACGAGCCCTAAAGGATATAGTGAGGCTGCGCCCACTGCTCTTCTGGGTCCGCTTAAGAAGGACTAAGGAGCTGGCCAAATATGCTGAAGGTTTGGACGACCTAATCTCGCTTGATAGCGGCAACAAAATAGGATGGTTGACCAACGTGAGGCACTTAGTCTCTCAACTGGGTTTGAGAGATGTTTGGGTGACTCAATCTCCCCCGCCTAAATTCGTGATCAAGAAACTATATTGGGATTGGGTACAGGCCGAGGCAACATGCAGCTTGGTTGGGGGATCACTTACGGAGCGCTTCCTTGGGTTCAAGTGGGCCAGGAAATTGGAACCCCTTTTTGACCTCATAACTAAGCCGCTAGATAGGGCACTATATCTAAAACTAAGGTACGGGACCCTCCCGGTTCACGATTTTACTACAAGGTGGGCTAACCATGGTGACCATCCGCGATCATGCCCGGGCTGTGCGGCACCTAAAGAGTCTGTGGCCCACTTACTCTTTGCCTGTCCCGCGTATAAAGTGGCACGGAACATCTGGTTGAAACCAGTCTGTAGGGGCTTGGGGTTGAGATGCCATAGATTGGCCTTACGAGTGCTATCCTCGGACTCATCATCTACCACACTGATTTGCGGGGTGGCAAAGTTTTTGAGTAGTGCTTGGCTTACACGCTCGAGAATTTTGAAAATGGACTCTAGGCCACCAATTGATCAGAGTGGAGATAATTGAAGGCCATCTATTTAAACGAATTGCTGAGTACTATTGTTTGTGGCCCTTATCAATTGTATTGTCTTGTTCTGTTTATATTTTAACCATGGTTTTTCCCTTGTGATAGTTATTATTTTTAACTTGATGAAATTTGTTTTTGTTCCTTTGTTTTTAAATGTATATTGTCATCTTTTATGGTGAGCAAATTTTACCGAATAAAGATATTTACACACACACGCTATGTCACATGCGGTCCTTCAAAGAACCGCATTAAATCTCTGAGTATTAAACCTTTGTAGGACTCACAAACATGAGAACCTCCACGTTTATAATTTACAAAATTGCAGATGACACTTCGATCTAATTCGCAGTGGAAATACAGGAGTGTATGCTACCTCAAGAAAGCAAAGAAAGAGCATTCGGCATTATTTAACATGAAATAATGGAAGCACATCTCACATCAACACTGTACAAGAGGAAGAACTGCAGCCTAGTTCATGTATTTTGTATGCATCTGGAATTATATAGCAAACGCATGGTTAGGTATAGAACATTGTGGTGGAGAGAGGAAGTGTAAGAATAGTGTGCCCTTGTTAATGTTATCTCCTCTACCTGGTCTCAGTGAACTGGTGAAGTGCATGGAGAGGTTCTCCTTGAATGTAGAGAAGTGACAGAGCAAGCCTTATCTGTGGCAGTATGAAGTTCCACTGCCTGGTTTTTGGGCTTGCAAACGCTTGTTTAACAGTGTTTTCTTTTTAGATTTTTTTGGTTTCCAATCCCTTAGTGACATGGCTGCATATGTTGGCTTGGTCTCTCGATATTTTAGATTTTATTAGCAAACGAGGGTGCCGGATTGGCTGTTACTGTCTTGTAGAAAGCGCAGCAGGTTTTGTTGATGATACAAGCTTGCAGGCAAATTAATTGAAGTTTCATAAGGGCCAGAGCGACAAGTTACTTTAGTCTTGAAAACTTCGATGAATAAGGCAGCAGATTGGAAAAGCATCTTTATTGGAGCCAGATGGGTATGACGTTATTCGTGAGTAAGGTGGTAGCCCACAGTATCTCCAAATCTGGAAAGTTTCTAATGATGCTTGTGCTGGACAATTCCTGTGCTGCAGCTTTTCATTACCAGTTACCATGGAAACACAGACTGGCCCCTCAGGGGCCCTTCTACCCAGCTAAGGTTCACAGTCTGCATAGGTTGCACAAGAGACATCCTGTCAGGCCACATGAGACTGTCCGCCTATACGTGCTTGTGGTAACTGGCTGACCTCAGGACTAGAAGGAGGCCCAGGAATGCTAGAATGGGAAGGAGGAGGAGGATTATGATGAGTTGGACGGCCAATACCTCGCGAACACAAGCCATCAGGGGGACCAGGGTCAAAGGAGGACCGGTACCATGGGGGCCAGGAAGACCAGGAGCAGAAGAGGAAAAGGGATCGGAGGATGAGGAGCAGGAACAGGCCTAAGAGGATCAGAAGGACCAGGACCAGGAGGAGAAGAGGAGAAGGATTGGGATGGGAGGATGAGGAGCAGGACCAGACCTAAGAGGAGCAGGAAGACCAAGAGCAGAAGCGAAGAAGGACGAGGGAGGGAGGACCAAGACTTCCAGCAGGACAAGGAAGATCAACACCAAAGGAGTATGAGTGCCACGACTAGGAGAAACCATGAGAAAGATTACAGAAGCAGAATAAGAAAAAAGGAGTAGGAAGAAGACCAGAAAAAGGAGGAGGACCCACAGAAGGACCACCAGGAGACCAGGAACTCAAGGGTCAGGGTCACCAGGAGGACCATGGCCCCCAGAGAAGGACAAAGATAATGTAAGGCAGAGCATCAAGCTCAGGAAAAGTAGCAGAACCAGTACCAGGAAGATAGGACAAAAGAACAAGGACCAGTAGGTCTAGAAGGATCTGGAGGAGGAGGAGAAGGAAGACCAGAAAGAGGACGAGGTTATGGTAAAGGAGCAGGACAAGAATTATCAGTAACAGGAAAAGCAGCACTGCCAGTAACAGGACCATCTGAAGGACCTGAGCCTCCAGGACCAGGAGTATCAGGCCCAGAAGACCAGGACCACTGTACTAGGGTAAAGAACAGGAGGCCCTGAAGTAGGAGGAGCACAAACTGAAGACGTTGAACCAGGATGCCTCAGAAGAGTGCTGGAAAGGCATGAGTGAAGATGATTAGAAGGGGGACCAGTGATGATGACTATCAAGTGGACCCGGACTAGCAATATGGCCAGGACAACCAGAAGAACCCAGAGGATCAGGATTTCCAGGAGGAGGAGTACCAGGTGTGCCATGCGGATCAGAAACAGGGCCAAGACTACCAGAAGACCAAAGAGGCAAGGACCAGTGGGAAGTGGGCTAGAAGGGCCTGTAGGGCTAGGACCAGTAGGAACAGGAAGATTACAACCAGGAAGAGGAGCATCATTAGGGGAGGTGAAAGAACTGGCAGAGGAGAGGAAATACCAGGAGGAGGTCTGTGAGCTATAGATACTGGGTTCTCCTCCCCAATGAGAAAGGAGTAACCACCTGCACTCCTCTGAGAATCAGCATTCAGCAGAAGCAATAAAATCAAAAACGTGGCTCACTAATCACTCACATAAAATGTGGCAGAACTTTAAACACAGTCGTGGCAAAACGTTTATACATTTAATGGAGATCTTTATTAAGCACAATAATATATGAGTGGACATTACAAGAACGTTTTCGATTTACCTTAATATGTTAGTGGATTTTTATGTAATAAAAGATCATGAATATTACAAATAAATACAGATTTTAGAATGTTCTAAATCATCCTGACCTCCCTCTCTGCTTTTACAGGTGCATAGATGAAATTCACCGGGTATTTGGGCTGCCATTTCTTGGGCACTCTTCGCAGTATTTCGGTGATCCCAGGAGTGTCATTGTGCGTGGAGAGAACAAAGCAGGCGTAATAATAGTGGAGGGGAATTCTTTTAATCAGATATACTGAGTATTGTTTGCTCATCTATCTTGTGTTCTATATTTCTCCCTCTTTTCTTTCTGAATATTCTTGCCTGAAACTCCAATATGTTTTTTCTTCGGATGTGAACAAAAAACTTTTTGAATTTACATCTACATCTGGAATCTTCCATCCAGGTTTGGATTAGATTGCGAAATACATTTATGACAATGCTAGCTGCTTTACCAGCAAATAATAATACAATTGTAAGAACTCCATCAAATGTTAACAATTTTTCCATCACATTAATAACAGTCACATTGCATTCTTTCTGTTAGTTAAGATCTCATTTGCTCTGCAGGCTACAATCTTAAAATAACCGAATCAAAACTCTCGCAATTCAATAAAGCTGCTTATTTTTACTCGTTTACTAGCTTCTCAAAATGACAATGAAACAAAAACAAGGAAAAGAAGAAAGTAAAACAATTTCCTTTGCTGGAAATTTCTAGGCAATTGTGACAATTTTACAACATATACTTGTCTAGTCTGGGCAACAGTGTTCACAGTGGTGGCTCCCCCTGCGTGTTGCTGTTAGAGGTAAAACGTTACTCTAGTCCTTCATGGCATCTTGCATAATTGCCAACATTTTGAACTGGGTAAGAGGGAGATTTTGAAAAAAAAGCCTCAGGAATTGATTTTTCCCATTGACACACTGAAAAAGACGAGATTTTTAACAGGAGAGAGATCAAACGAAGCCCTTTTTGGCTTAAAAACATTGGGAGTCTCCCGCTTGAATCGGGTCTGTTGGGCATGTATGATCGTGGTACACCTCTTCCAGGATTGTGCTTTCCCATTCTTACATGGCCTCTTGACACACATCCATCTGAGGTTCTCATTCCATTCTTGTTCATGGTGTGGCTTGGGCTGCAAATGTTCATCTTCCTTTCCAAGTATATATGGTGTTCTGTCTCTCCTTAGCAATTTTCCTCCAAAGTGGTTCAGTCATGTTCTTCATGTCCTTGTCTATTGAATCCCGATGCTCCTCTCCTTTTTCTTCCTTCTGACAGGTCACTTCCAGGAGAGATAGTTAAGCCTTTCGCCCCTATTTCAACGTTAGTCCTCATTCTATGGGCGTCCTAATGTTCTCCAAATCTTCCTGTTTGGATATACTGGAAGTTGCCTGCACCAAGGGAAACGGTATATGAGACACCCTTGACAATCCTGTTCTCTAACACTTTGACAGAAACTTTTCTGGGAATCGTCAAAGAAAATCCAGGTTAGTTTGTAGATTCCCAGCTGTATGTAAAATATTATAGTGAAAAGTTTGGAAAATGAGAAACCACCTGAGGATCCTTAGAGTAGTTCCTATATTTTGTGATAATCATGTGAGTGGAGCATGATCAACAAATAAAAGGAACATCCTAGCAGGTAAGACTCCAAAGTTTCTATGGACAACTTGATTGGTAGGCACTCTTTCAATCGCTGAATAATGCCTTTCTCTGGGAAATAGTCTTCAAATAATAAAGATGACAAAATATTATATATTATTCTCACCAGCTTCTGAAAGACCAGCTCTGCTTCCTATCCAACAGACAGTCGCTGGCATGGAGATGAGACTCCTTCGGAGCCACTGAGTAACACAGTGTGTAAACAGGGCAATCAGCCTGTTGTAATGATAATATATATGACTGGCTGCTGTTGGCAGGTTGCAGTTTTGAGAATTATAAATAATCTGTGCCGCCATCTTTTTTTGTATAATTGAAGGACTGGTCATTTAATTTTGTTTGCAATTTCATGTGATTTGTATTATTGTTTTCTTAGTAGTCTAAAGTCAATTGTGCTTTTGTTATTTATGTTCTATTCATTGTCTTTAATTAATTGTTCTTCTTAGTCTTGACATGATTTAAACGTTGAAAGTGTATGACAAGTTTTGATCAACTCATGAAGGTGTAATAAATACACCAAACCACTTTAGTAGTTCCTAGTGGCAGAGAACTCATAAACCATCCCTAGTTGCTGGGCTTTTACGTTTGCTACATGAGAATGGCAGCTTATCTTCAGGAGCCTAAACACATTTTACAAGTAAGTGTTCTGACTTCTTAAACACTCAATTTCTACAAGACAAATAAAGGACTACAGTACATGTACAATTCTGGGTGGCAGATTAATGTTTACTATAAACATTTTGGTTCAAAGATTGATGCCCAGCTTATACCACTGATAAAGCACCTGGCTTGTCTTATCATTTATCTTGCAATGACCCTTTGATAGTTGCCTGAGAGGTAAAGGGGAGTTAATATCAATCAAACAATTCAAATTACAGTGCAACCTATTTGGTTACACATTAAGGACTGGAAAATGATAAGTTAAGTTAGAGGAGTTTATTACAAATTAAGGGCGAAACTAACATATCTAAATCTCAGAAACATGTTGTAAAGATACAAAATCACCATGGGTATGCAAAAGCATCAAATGAAATTAAGTCGTAGTTCCATAAAGCTTGCAAGTAATTCAGTTGTGGCCATACAGAAGATAAGAAATATGAATTTGATGTTCAGTGTACATGTTTCGATCCTCCCATCTAGGCATGAATAAATCAAAAGTTGTCTAATTGGGATTGGGGGTAAAAGAGGAAAATACATTGCAGTAAATATCACGGCTCACTGACAGTTTAGATGTTTAACATCACAGGTACAGCAAGTCAGACTATAACGACAAATGAAAATGGTAAATAATAACAGTCTGATCAGTATACTATTAAACAACAATTTAGATTCTCAGAGTGAGTATGTTAGGATAATCTGGATTTCATTAAATACACAGAGGCTAGGATTGTGCATTAATCTTTTATTGCTTACTCTTGCATCTTTTTAAAGTACCTTTTAACAACACTCAAAATCCCAGAATTAGAACATGCCAGTCCTCATAAACCTCAACCTAGCAGCCATCTTCCTCTTTTCATTGCTGCTCAGTGTCAGTTAAGTGTTGTGGTTTACTTTGATACATTTTGTTATACTCTATTTTAATGTGGCAATTGTTTTGGAGTTGAATTAGTTATGTGAGTTAATGGATATCCTAATTTTGCAACTGCTCTTTTTGTTTGGGTTCGTTGAAGAAAAAGAAAAAAATACGTTTTAGATGTGAGAGACTCGTTTTATTATGATGTTTGTTCTTCAGGAATCTTTTGAGAGCCGCTTTGGCAGCTTACCGTTTTATAGTTTAAAACTAAAACACTACCAACTGTTATCAGGTACAGAGTCTCGAATCTCGTGGGCTTACGCTTGTATTCATTCTGTTAGAATGGCGTTAGAACGACTGAGGCGGCATATGTTATGTGGGTTTTATCGAAACTGGTGGTGTGTGACGTTGACATTATGTCCATCCATCACGCTATGTAAGCCTGCTATATTTATCGAGACTGGCAGCCTTTATAGCGCAAGTTTGGAAGCCAATTTGTTTCCATATTTATAAAGGGCAAATAGTTTATTTTCTTCTGTCCCCCCCCAAGAACAAGGAAACAGTTAAGAACATCGGGAGTGGGGAGGAATTGGTCTTGTGTTGCAATTGTATCCAGAAAACAAACAGACCTGATCAACAAGGGCAGAATCCACTTTTGTATATAGGATTGGGAATGGGTCTTCAACTGATTATGCCCACCAATTTTTTCTTCGTTATCCACAATCCATATAGGCCGAAAAAAATCGTATTTTTCTAAAAAATCTATTGGGTTGTCAGTCACTACGCTCTAGATATACCCCCTACTTACACAGGTGTATAATCAACAAGAAATTATGTATAGGAGAGATAGCACCTCATGTGCGCTACACCGAAGGAGCTTACTGGTTGGTTCTCACCAGTTGTGCCCACGTTTCTCATCATGGGTAGCTATCTCCCCTGTGAAAACAGAAAGAGTGTCTAGTATCAACAGTAAAGGTGAAGAAAGTGTTTTTGTGTGTCACAAAAAAACAAAGAAGAGAGACCCCATAATGCTAAAATTGAGTTAAGACTCACATGCACCAGAAGCCAATTTTACTCGAAACTCGTGAGCTTACTCAAGACTTGATCAGGTCTGTTTGTTGTTTGGATATATTTTGAGTGGAGGGAGACCTGATCAACTTTCCCTCTTTGGCTCCTTATTGTGATAGACTTGTGTTGCAATTGACCAACATTAAAACATATAAAAATAGTGAATAATATTTTGCAATTGAACAAGGCAGAATTTCTGATGCCTAGGTTCAGAAAGAGCTGATTTGGAGAATAGTGGAAAAGGTGGTACAATCTTCCATAAAGGAATGCAGTGAAATTAGTTCTGAGTAGAAAAGGCTGCCTGCTCCAGCTTCCTATGAACTGGTCTACATAGTCTCCATGCACTGAGCATTCTCATCCTCCTTTTCTGCCAAGTTCTTCTCCTTTGAGTAAGTGAACCTCACCTACTCCTTCCCAGAGTCATGACAACCATATAGCTATAAAAAGTAAACACAAGGAGATGATGGATGGAGCGCCGAAACTTTTTGGACACTCACCCCCAGTCACAGATCTGGGTGAATCCATCATAGTTTTTTAGCTCACTTCGCCACCCCAGTTCAGACCCAGCTGTATGCAAATCAGTCTTGATCCTGTGCCTCATGGGAACAGTCCAGCACGAACTGCCAAGCCAGGCCTTCCCTGGACTGCAAACAAGCATCCTTGGACCGGTTTTGGGGGTCACACCCCTCATCAGCCATGCTATCTTGAATCCAGTGGCAAAGTGAGCAAAGGGCCCACATCTGGGCATACCCTGCCAATTTAGGGCAAACAAAGCAAACAGAAGGAGATGATGGATGGATTGCAGAAACTTTTCAGGCACTCACCCTCAGTCACGGATCTGAGTTGAATCCATCATACATTTTTAACTCACTTGGCCACCCCAGTTAAGACCCAGCTATTTGCAAATCAGCCTTGACCCTGTGCCTCATGGGAACAGTCTAGGCCGAACTGCCTAGCCAGGTCTTTCCTGGACCGAATACAAACATCCTGGGACCGGTTTCGGGGTCACTCCCCTCATCAGCCAGGTTAGCTTGAATCCAGTGGCAAAGTAAGCAAGAGTGCCACGTCTGGGCATACCCGGCAAACTTAGGGCAAACAAAGCAAACACAAGGAGATGATAGATGGAGCGCTGAAACTTTTCAGACACTCACCCCCAGTCACGGATCTGGGTTGAATACATTATTGTTTTTTAGCTCACTTCGTCACCCCAGTTCAGACCCAGCAATATGCAAATCAGTCTTGACCCTGTGCCTCATGGGAACAGCCCAGCCCAAAATGCCAAACCAGGACTCCCCTGAACCGGAAACGTGAGTCCCTTGCTCACTTTGCCACTGGATTTAAGCTAGCCTGGCTGACGAGCTAAAGAACGATGACGCATTCAACTCAGATCTGTGCCTGGTGGTGAGTGTAAGAAAAGTTTCAGCACTCTGTCCATCATCTCCTTGTGTTTGCCAACCATATAGCTATATACACATCAATTTGGTCTGTAATCTAGATAATTTAAGGGACATTAAGTTGTCTGTTTCTTTGGTTAATATTAATCCTCAGTGTTTGGTGTAAAAAGTGAAAGCAAGAGGCTAATTTATTTATGATTTTTTTTTATGGGAATTAAACTGGGTTTAAACAAATTATTTAAATAATCTGAAAAATGTATCAGGCTCCATGACTAGCTACAAAAGTGTCTTGAGCGCTCATATTTTTAACTTTTGATGCTCAATGAAGTAACCTCAAATTGTTCTGCTGTACAATTCGGCAAAGCTCTTTGGACCAGGGCCGTTGTAGGCCCATAGTACAAATTAATTTAGTAATCTGGCCTGAACGTCTAGGAAACACCTGATCAATCAGGTTTCTATTGGAAAAAAAAGGGGAGCAAACAATTTAAGCTCTGCAGCAGCAGGTGTTAACTTTACCCTAAACAAACTTGACCACCACCTTCTAATTGGCCTAGATGCTGAAAAGTCATTAGAAGAAGTTCACTGGAATTATCCAACAAAGATTCAGCTTAATGTCATTTTACTCACATTCAGCAGTGTGTATGAATTGCATAGATTTGCTTGCAAGCAAAATATTCATAGGCAAAGGTACTAAAAAGGTGTATCCCCTGTCTCCTCTTCCTTTAAATGTGGCCTTAAAGCCCTTTGCCAAAACAATCAGAGAAAAATAATCCCATAGAACAATAACCTACAGAAGATACGGGCTGGAGCCCAGGAAAACAAACTGCTTTTATTTGTGCTCTTGACTGTCATCAACTTTTAGCTTAATATATGTATTTCGAGGTGTCTACCAGTAGGCAAAATTCTGACCTGCTTCAATGGGCTTCTGGCATCCAACAATTAAAATACCCCAAATTGGGCAATGTCTATATGCTGCCAGTTTGTAATCACTGCACGCCAAGGAAGACTATCAAAATATGTAAAACATAGTTTTGACATACATGACTGTATAATTCTAGAATGTGAGTAGACTTCTGAAAGAAATGTTTGTTGATCTGCGTTGTCAATGAGTCCCTCCACTTCCACCTACATCACACAGCATAGCACTGTTGAAACATTTTTCTTGGCAGGGAGGCCTTATGTGAGTCAGGTGGCAATGATAACTGTTGTTAGATTTGGCACCATTAGCGTGAGTCTCCCTTCCACTTTTGTTACTTTTGCCTCATCTGTTTTTGTTGGTTTAGATGCGTTGGGCACTGTGCCACTGCTGTTCACGACGACTACACAAACTACTGAAATCAACTGTATGGTGATATTATCACTCAAGAAAAATACTTGCCCTGATGAAGTTCTTTCAAGAACGAAACGCGTTGGCTGTTGTTTTACGTTCATGCACTTGGATTTATATGAATAAAGACTTTTTTCTACGAAGGAACTGATCGACCTTCATTATTAATTCTTGAACATTCCGGTAGTGCACCACTCCATTGTCTTTGAAAATGTGTTTCCCGGTTACGGATTGTACCCCTCAACGGTGGGTACAGGAGTTGCGGATGCACACCACATAAATACAAATATTTCAAGTTACTTTGGGAAATAAAAAGAGAACTGTGCGGCACCTGGAGTCCACCGTTGGCCTTCTGCATGTAGCACAACAGTCGACAGTCCTACCCTCAAACGCACCCTGGAGCCTTGAATGGAATTTGGCAGCAATATCCTTCACTGGTTCTCCTTCTACCTTTCCAACCAACATTAGTTTTCTCACGGCACCTTCAGGCTCCAAGAGGTCCCTATCCCCGTTGTGATACAAACTGTCCAGTGTCACCTTCAACCTCAATGTGGAGCTGCTTGATGCCATACTCACAGATGTTAGCTTCAAGATTCTCCAATATGCTGATGACAAACAACTATGCTTAAAAGTCTCCGCTGCTTCAGGCATCCAACGCCTCAAACATTACCTTCACATCATCATCCAGGATGGATGTCCAGCATCTACCAGAAGCTCAACCCAATCAAGTCAGAATTACTGATATTTTCCAAGAATAACAAACAAACATAGTACAAACCTGGCTCAATGACATGAACCTTGGTGGCTGTGAATCCAGTCTGTGAAAGATTACTGACTTATAGAAAGAGACGTCCTGGCTTGTACTTGTACAGTGGCACACTTCTGCATGGTTCTTAGGGGTACAAAATATGTTCTTACAATGGATCACAAACCATAAGTGAGTATGCTTGAACCAGGTGGTTGTCTGGTTATGGCAGAGTGGCCAGGGTAGCAACTAGACTTCAAAATGATCAGTCCGTGATAGAGCATGAGTGAGGAGGTATCTTAAGACAGAGCAGCCTGATGCACATCACAGGGGGTGCAGCCTTTGTAACTCACTGTCTTGCTGTGTCACTTCATTAGCCATAATGTCAGGGAGGGAGGTGTGACCTCTTTCCTGTCCAAGCGTTTGTTTCTGACTCCTGGGAGAGTTCACACCTCCAGGCAGGGGGTCAGAACCCTCCTCAAAAAACCATCGGCCGACCCAACGGACCTGAAAAACTACTGACCCATCTCTCTCCTCCTCTTCGCAGCCAAAGTCACAGAGAGACTCGTAAACACCCAGCTGCCCGCCGTCATAGAAGAGAACTCCATCCTGGACACCTCCCAGTCTGGATTCCGTAGCAACCACAGCACCGAGACTGCCCTCCTCGCTGCCACTGACGACATCCTCATGCTACTCGACCAGGGACACACCGCGGCCCTCATCCTTCTGGACCTCTCCGCAGCATTTGACACCCTCTCACATCGGGCGCTCGCAGCCAGACTTCACGATGTGGGAATACACGGAGCTGCCCTCGACTGGATCCAATCTTTCCGCTCCGGCAGAACCCAGAGGATTCAACTCCCTCCCTTCCTTTCCAAGCCCACGGAAATCAACTGCAGAGTACCCCAGAGATCATCTCTCAGCCACACGCTCTTCAACATCTACATGACCCCCTCGCCGCCTTCGTCAGACAATATGGGCTCAGCATAATATCTTATGCCGATGCGCCCAGCTCATTTTCTCGCTCACTAAGAACCCCCAGGACACCAGACTATGCTTCCAGGAAGGTATGAAGGATGTGGCAGGCTGGATGAAGGACAGCCGCCTGAACTAAACTCAGAAAAGACTGAGGTCCTCATCCTCGGACCCTGCACCCCAACCTGGGACAGCACCTGGTGGCCCTACACCCTCGGGAGCCCACCCACCCCTACGGACCATGCCCAGAACCTCTGCATTATCCTCGACTCCTCCCTCTCCATGAACCGCCAGATCAAGGCAGTCACCTCCACTAGCTTCAACTGCCTATGCACCTTACGTAAGAACTTTAAGTGGATCCCCCCCAGACTGCAGAAAGACCGTCACCTATGCACTCATCACCAGCAGACTGGACTACGGCAACGCCGGAATCAACAAGTCTCTTCTGCATAGGCTCCAGACCATCCAGAACGCAGCAGCCAATCTCGTCCTCAGGACACCATGCCAGGAGCACATGACCCAACACCTACGAGGCCTCCACTAGCTCCCATCGAGAAGAGGGTCACCTTCAAACTCCTCACTCATGCCTACAAATCCCTCCACAACATCGGACCCAAATACCTCAACGAGAGAGTATCCTTCCACGTACCCAAGAGGAACCTCCGCTCTGCCGACCTTGCCCTGGCAGAGGTCCCCCGCATCCACAGAAACAGAACCGGCGGGAGAGATTTCTCCTACATCACGGCCAAAACCTGGAACAACCTCCCTGTGAACATCAGACGCTCCCCAACCCTGCACACGTTCAGGAAGGACCACAAGACCTTGCTCTTCTACTGATCCGGAGCCGCTCCCCCCCGCTAGTGCCTTGAGACCCTTGCAGGTGAGTAGTGGGCTTTACAAACCCCTGATTGATTGATTGATCTTGGCGGTAGCAAGCGCGGGCTGGCAGCCAGAATACAGGAAAGGCTGGGGCAACCGCTAAGGTAGCCACCTGGGTGCATGCCACATCGCCCTCGACACAAGATTTATGTCTGGGGTGAGAAGGCACATTGTTTGATACCAAACATGACATATTTAGGAAGTACCATAATGGAGCAACCAACCTCGGGTTTGCCCTGCTGCCAGTCCATTTTATCCAATAGACCGTCTATCACTTATAGTGCCCTTTAAAAGTAAAGGGCAATACAGGGGCATATGAGCTGGCACTTAAATGTCCACACCTTTATTATAATGCACCCTGCCTCCTGGGCTTAGGAGGATGCCTGGCATATATTAAAAATAGTACATTGATTTTGCCAAACATGGTGAGGGCAAAGTTGAGTTTGAGCAGTTTGCCCTGCTCCTGCAGCCTGCAATGGCTGGCCTGCTTTCAGTAGTTTACTTGTGTCACTCAGGGTGGCACAAACAGTGCTTCAGGCCCTGGTGACCCCTTCAACACCCATGCCCTGAGCACTGCTGGTACTATATACTAGGGACCTATAAGGGGATTAAAGTCCTTGCCAATTGGGGTGAACAATTCACACAAAACAGTTTTAGGGAGAGAGCACTGGCACTGGAACCTCAGCAGAAGGCTCCAGTGCACTTTCAGAGTCATAACCATCAGCATAGGAGCAAAAGGTGGGGGGTGACCATACAAAAATGGCACTTTCCTACACTTCACATACAAGCAGGCTTGCAATATCAACAGCATTTCCACAACCATCACAGTAGCATGCATATACTACCAGAAGCACCCACACAAGCCTCAAAGGCTGGTCTTCGCACACTACAGACAGCACTCAGACCCTTCAGAGAGTAGCAGAATGACACTTTTGACAGATCGCTGACACCCACAGAATAGAAGTCTCATATTTCGGACGTGACTCCCACACCCACCAGAGTAGCAGTCATACTCATACAGAACAACCTCACACCTCTTACAGACTAGTTGTCACACACTTCCAATAGCACTCACACTCCTCAGGGTTGAGCATTTAGACACATCTGACATCATTCTTACAAGATTCACACACTAGCAATCTAACACTACTGACAGTACTCTCACTTCCCTAAGAAGACTAGCAGTTACACAATACAGCTAGCGCTATCACACCCCTCACAGTGTAGCAGTCTCATAATATCAACGTTCTTGCATCCTTAACAAACTAGCAGCCACACAGTACCCACAAGCACTCTCACACCCTTCAGAGATTAGCAGTCAAATATGTTTAACAACACTCTCATACCCCTGAAATAATAGCAGTCACATCCTTCAGGAAGAACTTTTACACCCGCCACATACTGGCAGTCTCGTGCTACCATCAGCACTTTCACACCTATCGCTGTACCAGATTTACACTCTCAGAAGCACTCTCATTGGCTAGATGTCAATCACTGCCAATAACGCTCACACCTTTCTGAGGGCAGTGATGTTATGCTTTTGGCAGCACTCTCACACTTATCACGCACTAGCATTTTTACACTGGTGTGAGCACTCCCACAATCATAGCAGAATAGTTTATTTATTTTATGTTATTTATTTTGATGGTTTTATATAGCGCAGACAAGATCCTTGCGGATATCAGAACTCTTTCCAATAAATAAAGCTAGTTATACATTACAATAACTGAAGGAAAAATCACGAATAGCATAACAAATTATAAAGGAAATTATATGAAGGAAAGATCAAACATGAAATGAACAGTTCATGTACAGAGGAAAAACCGTAGAGTTCATAACAGGAACATTACGGTTGATACAAGTCAAGGGCAGAAAAATGTGACTAGGATGTTTAGTTGGATCCTTAACAGAAGAGTAGACTACTAGTAAGGGTATTATTGAATCTCTAGATTTACTTAGTCTGTACTCAGGTGAATTTTGCGATGAGAATCGCTTTACCTTCCTTTTTGAAAGAGACAGTAGAGGCATTCAATCTGATTTCTGGTGGAAATGCACCACCGCTTTGGTGGACCCGGGTTCTGTGGGTGGTCTGGGGATAGACAATCAGCGCCATTTTGGCTTGGGACGCTGGTCTTTCGGCGGGCGCCATCTTGGAGCGTCCCTGCGCTCCTCCCTCCATTTCTCTGCCTATTTAAGGCGATTTTAGACTAGTGGGCAGCCTGGAAAGGTGCCGCATTACCGCGCCGCGGTTTGTACGCGCTCAGTTTTAATTTTACTTTGCTTTTGAATCACTGGCCGTCTTATTTAGTTTTGCTCTGTTTTAATTGGCAACTGGTTGGGCTCTCTCCCCCCCCTCATACCTGCATATAATTGTTGTAACTGCACCACCGCTTTGGTGGACCCGGGTTCTGTGGGTGGTCTGGGGATAGACGATCGGCGCCATTTTGGCTTGGGACGCTGGTCTTTCGGCAGGCGCCATCTTGGAGCGTCCCTGCGCTCCTCCCTCCATTTCTCAGCCTATTTAAGGCGATTTTAGACTAGTGGGCAGCCTGGAAAGGTGCCGCATTACCGCGCCGCGGTTTGTACGCGCTCAGTTTTAATTTTACTTTGCTTTTGAATCACTGGCCGTCTTATTTAGTTTTGCTCTGTTTTAATTGGCAACTGGTTGGGCTCTCTCCCCCCCCTCATACCTGCATATAATTGTTGTAACTGCACCACCGCTTTGGTGGACCCGGGTTCTGTGGGTGGTCTGGGGATAGACGATCGGCGCCATTTTGGCTTGGGACGCTGGACTTTCGGCGGGCGCCATCTTGGAGCGTCCCTGCGCTCCTCCCTCCATTTCTCTGCCTATTTAAAGTCATTCTCTCCCGCGCAGCGGGAACGCGCAGTTGGATGCCGTCGCTTCCCGGAGTCTTGCCAGAGTCCTGCCCGTCTGCGCCCGTCCGCGCTGAGGACGCGCGTTGGGCGCGGCGGGCCCCTCCCATTTAGCACCTTCTGGGAGGTAGGATGATTGTCTACACCAGTGCATTGCTTCGGGCGATTGGGCAGTCCATTCCACGATGCGTTTTTGCACCGACCCATCCCCTGTCTGGACCCTATCAATGTGCCTGCAAGGGATGGCCTCTCGACCAGCCAACGGGTATTCGGGACTATGACAACACAGCAGCTCTATTGGAAGGCAGAAGTGTGCCTCAGCTGAGCAAGTGTCGTGCTCATGGTCTGCGTATCTTAAATCTTAATACCAGATCTCTGGTCAAACATCATTTGTCTATCATGGACCTTATCACCGACGAGGAGCCAGATCTGTTTATCATCACTGAGACCTGGCTCCAGGACACAGACACAGCCATAATTAATCTGGCTTGCCCTCCAGGATATTCACTCTTTACGCAGAATCGCCTGTCAAGAGGTGGAGGCATTGCCTTAGCTATAAAATCCACCTTTGTGTGCACTTGGACGGGTTTGCATATTGCGGGGTGCGAAAGCGCCCTGTTTAAGATCACCATCAGTCCTCAGTTCACGCTGTCTGGGATGGTCGTGTACCGCCCCCCAGGCAGTGATGTAGCATTCAGGGGAGCATTCCCTGAGGCGGTTAGTACGCTAGCCAGTGACTGCGCCATTTTTGCATCATAGGTGACCTCAACCTGCATTTTGATAATCAACAGACCTCGGCCATCAGTGGTCTTCTGGCGGATCTGGAGGCTCTTCAGCTGACCCAATTTGTCACTCAACCCACACATGTGGCTGGTCACATCCTGGACCCGTTTTTTACTAACTTATCGGATGTCCAGGTTTTGGCTATCTCTCCATTGGGCTGGACTGATCATTTTTTGGTGTCCGTCTGGCTACCTCTCCCCGAACCCCCTATTACTCCATCTCCTAAGTGGATCCCTCGGCGGCACTGGAATAAGCTCAGGCTAGAGGACCTACATTACATCATGGCTGAAGAGCCATTAGGCCCCCTGCTTAATGTCACCTCGGGCTACGACCAATTCTGCAGCTGGACTACCAAGGCGCTTGACAAGCTGGTGCCTATTGTCTCAAGTAAATCTAGCTCCAGGCAGTCGAGTCCTTGGTACGACAGTGCCCTCCGTGCCCTGAAGGGTACATGTAGAAGGGCAGAAAGGGAGTGGCGGAAGACGTATGATATGGCCAAAAAAAACATGTATCTGGCTTCAGTCAAGCTCTACCATCGAGCTATTTGTAGAGCCCGTGCGGCGTTCTATGCGACGGAATTCCGCAACAGCCACAATCCATCGAAGACCATCTTCAAAGCCCTCAAAAATCTGATGGCTAAGAGAGCGGCTCCGCAAGTGGATGGTTCTACCTCCCATTGCGAGACTTTGGCCGCTTTCTTCTTGGAGAAAGTTAAGACCATTTACCAGTCGTTTCCCAGCACGACGCTGCCTCTCATCCCTCTGAATGGCTCTTGCAGCTGCCCGGCATTTCACTCTCTCCCTAATCTGTCTTGGGATGGGTTTGTCAAGTTGGCACAACGAGTCAAGTCCGGCTCTCCTGCGGACCCGCTTAGACCTGCCCTTTTTAGAGATTCCTCTTTTCAGGGGCGTACGGCGGTGTGCTCGCTGATTAACCTTTCCTTGACTTCAGGCACGGTTCCTGCCAAGTGGAAGCAGGCGGTGGTTTCCCCGATCCTGAAAAAACCATCATTGGATCCTTTAAAACCGGAAAACTACCGCCCGATTTCATTGCTTCCCTGGCCGGCCAAAGTCATGGAGGCCCACGTCAACCTGGCTCTGACTGAGCATATGGCCCAGGCCAATGTCCTCGATCCTACGCAGAATGGGTTCCGTGCTGGTCACAGCACGGAGACGGCCCTTCTGGCAATGGTAGAACATCTGCGGAGTGTGTTGGATGCAGGTCAAACGGCAGCGCTTATTTTATTAGACCTTAGCGCTGCCTTTGACACGGTGTCCCATCGCATCCTTCTGCACCACCTGGAGGACATTGGCATCTGTGGCTCTGCTCTGCAGTGGTTCCGTTCCTTCCTTAGCGATCGCTCCTTCTGCGTTGCCACCCCTCCTTTTCAGTCCAAATTCCATCAGCTGGGCCTGGGGGTCCCTCAGGGCTCCTCGCTGAGTCCCACGCTTTTCAACTTGTACGTGCGGCCGCTGGCTGATGTCGCCAGGCAATGGGGCCTAACCATGGTCTCGTATGCCGACGACACGCAGCTAGCGGTCACGATCAGCGGGGATGCCGAACAGGACGCCCCCAGGTTTCGAGATGGGCTGAGAGAGGTGGCCAGCTGGATGAATAACAACTGTCTCCAGCTGAACGCGAAAAAAACTGAGGTGATGATCGTTGAGAAGGGAGCGGACCGCTGGGGAGGCGTTTGGTGGCCTCCGGAGTTAGGGCCGGCTCCTACTCCAGTGATGGAACTTAGGAACCTGGGAGTGTGGCTAGATCACACCCTTTGCTTCACTACCCATACCAAGAGAGTGGCGGCATGCTGTTTTGGTGTCTTGCGTGGGTTAAGGCCGGTGCTCAAATTTTTCGATGCCCCGACGAGACAGCTGATTATTCAAGCGACGATTATCTCCCGGCTGGACTATGCCAGCTCGCTCCTGCTGGGAGTTAACCAATCTGAGATCGTCCGCCTGCAGCGAGTACAGAATGCTGCTGCGAGAGCAGTGGTGGGTTTGCCGAGGTCCTGCCCCACTTCCAATACCCTGCGGTCCCTACACTGGTTACCGATTAAAAGTCGAATCCACTTTAAGGCCCTTAGCCTTGCCTTTAAAATCTTAAAAGGATCGGCACCTGAGATCCTTAATAATCTTTTATCCGCCTATGTCCCGACTCGCTCTCTGAGTTCTCTTGGGCAATCTCTGGCGGTTATCCCGCATTTCAGGCTTAGCCGGATGGGCGGCCGTTCGTTTCGTGTGAGAGCTGCGGCTCTCTGGAACTCCCTCCCTTTGGAAATTCGCTTGCTAGAGGATCTATTGGCATTTCGTAGGGCCGTGAAAACTTACCTGTTTTAATTTCTTTACCCGGAGCTGTACTTCTTTTGCGTTGTGTTGTGTTTGCCTTTTCCTTGCGCCAGGACGCTCCTTAGCTGGAGCATCTGTGCGCAATATATAAATGATAATAACATAACATAACATAACATAACAAGAGTATTCCAAATCCGTGGCGCCATTCCCGAGAATGTTCGTTTATATGTTTTCTTCTTGTTGAATCTTTGAGGTTTCAGTAATAGGTTGTCTTCACTCCTTAAGGACCTTGACCCACCAGAGATTGTCAGTTTCTGTGCGAGGTAGCTGGGTGCATTGTAATGTAACGCCTTATGTGTCATGCATGCTATTTTAAGATGAATTCTTGCTTCCAGTGGGAGTCAATTCAAGGATTTTAAGTCTGGGGAAATGTGGGAGCTTCTTTTTGAGCCAGTGATGAGTCTCACAGCGGCGTTTATTGAGGCTCTAAGGGAAGCTGTCGAAACTTTTGGAAGGCCACATAAAGAGGCACTTCCATATTCCACACGAGGTATAACTAGAGCTTGTACAGCCAGTTTGAAGTCATTGACTGGCAGGAAGGGTTTCAACTTCCTCAGAGTGTTTATCTGGAAGTTTTCTCCCTTTGTAGCATTGCTAATGTGTTTCTGCATAGTGAGATTGCTGTCTAGAGTTATTCCCAAAGATTTAGCTGAGTCAATAATGGTTGGTTGAACATTGAGTGCAGCAAGATGTTGGGTCAAGTCTTGCATAGTGGGAATTTGGGCGGGTGGAGCTATAAGGAGGAATTTGGTTTTTTGAGCATTCAGTTTGATATGGTTTTCTGCCAGCTATGTCTGGGTGTTCGTGAGTGTAGTGTTAAGCCATTTAATGTCTTCTAGGATGTTGATCTTAAGATAAAGCTGTGTATCGTCAGCGTACATATGATATTGCACATTGGAAGCCTGTAGAATTTCGGTGAGTGGCTCCATGAACAGGTTAAACAATGTCTGAGATAATGAGGAACCTTGCGGGACTCCCAACCTTACTGGTACTGGTTTGCACAGGGTGTTGTTGACCAAGAATTTCTGTGTTCGGTTATGGAGAAAACATGTAAACCAATTTAACACTGACCCTGATAGACCCATTCTAAGTTTGAGAAGATCTAGCAGAGTCTCATGTTTGACAGTATCAAAGGCTGAAGAAAGGTCAAGTAGGAGGAGTAAGCATGATCCGTTCTGGTCAAGCATTTGTAGGGCATTGCCGATAATGTGTGTCATGGCTGATTCAGTCCTATGACCAGCCCTGAAGCCTGATTGGTGATAGTTAAGAAGGTCAAAGTGATTAATATGTTTAGTCAGTTGGTGGTGTACACATTTCTCAAGTAATTTGACCAAGGTAGGAATATTGGATATAGGACGGTAGTTGTTAAGGTCCGTGGGGTCCGCTGTAGGTTTCTTTAGGATGGGTGAAACCTGACTGACTTTGAGGGAGTCTGGGATGCAGCCTTGTTGCAGTGAACTATTGATGATTTTGGTCCATAGAGGTAGAAGCCAGGGGGTTAAGTCTTTAACAGTGTTAGCAGGGAGTGGATCGATGAGGTGGTTGGAAGGCTTCAGAGCATTGAGAATCTTGCCTAAAGCCTCTTCAGTGTAAGTATCGAAGGATGACCAGGCTGCTTTGTTCTTAAGGTCAAGCTTTGAGGGGATTTGGAGTGGGGAAGTTGTTAGAGAAGGGGAGGTTTGCGTAAGCGGCACTGAGTACAATAAAAGATAATTTAATAGATCCTTCTCAATGTTATCAGTCTTCTGATTGAAGAAGGCAGAAAATTCTTCACAGTTGGGATGTGGTCGGGCTGCGTCTTGTACCGTTGAGGTGCTTTCTTAGATTGAGTTTTGATTAACTCGACAAAAAAAATGGGCGATTTCTAGCTGCGTCTAGTTGGTGGCTGAAGTTGTCAGCTTTAGTACACTTGATCTTTTTGTAATAGGCATTTCTCTTTTTCCTTAATAACTTAAGGTGATTAGTAGATGGGACTGATCTCCAGTTACGTTTGAAGGTTCTGAGCGACCGACTATCCTCGTGAAGTAGGCCATTGTACCAGGGCTTAGAGTCTTTAGTGGAAACACTCTTTAGTTGAAGGGGGCTACATCATTAATTATCGAGGTCATAGAAATGAGGTAGTGGTTGGTGAGATCGTGGACGTCTGAGGTGCCAGCAGGTGGCCAAAGAAGGTTGTAGCTTGAGAAGGGTAGTGTGTTGGAGTTGAGTCTCTTCAGGTCTCTTTTCCAAATCTTTGGTTTTGTGGACTGAACCGAGCTGAATTTTACTGTTTCCTTGATGAGGAAGCTGATAACATGATCGTCTGACCAGTCGCAGGGTTGGATCTACTCCAACTGAATGACGTCACTTTTGGAGATTATTGATCCAAGATTGAGCCTTTATTATGAGATGGGCTATTGCAAATTTGGGTGAGGGCTAGATCGTCAAGGACTGTTGACCACTGCGTCGTTGTTATTCCAGTGGAGATTGAAATCGCCAAGGAATATTTGGGTATTTTGCCGCCCGTTGTTATTTGAAATCATATCCATGAGGTGCTCGGTGAAGATGAGGTTGTCACCTGGTGGATGATAGACGATATGTAGCGAGCAAGCTGGTTTTCCGTTGCTGCTAATGTCAAGCAACAGTATTCGCAAGAGGAGAAAACCAGGGATATGGATCTATTAACAGTGATGTTGCTACGATGTATACAGGCTATACCTCCCCCTATCTTATCAATTCTGTCCAATGTGATGGTGTTGTAGTTAGGGGTACTAGAATGTTAATAAGTGGGGTGGAGGATTCTGTTAGCCAGGTTTCAGTTAACATTAACAGGTCTAGTGCCTGTGAGATGATGAGGTCAGCTATATCTGACGCATGTCTGGAGGCAGATCTGCAGTTGAGGAGTGTGCACTTAAGATGGGGTGTGATGAGGGAAAAGGAGGGGTCCTGGGTGAGAGGGACACTTCTAAGGTTATCGATGACCCCTCTATTGTTGTGTCTCACGGATCTGAATGGACTGAGGGGGATAGTATGTATGGTCATCTGAGTAGAAGTTAGGCAATTTGTGAAAGAGGGTTCGTAGGAATGTAGGAGAGATAGAAGATCGCTCTCAGAAAACGGATTGATGCTTTGCATTGGGCGCGATGATGTATTGTGGTGGGGAACTGTTTTCCAGCTGGGAGGAGTGGGTTTAAGGGTGCGAGCTATGTGGTATGGGTGCTCGTTCGAGTTAGAGGTTCTGAAGGGAATATTACGCCATGGTTGTCTCAACATCACCTCCTTAAAAGATTGGAGTTCCTTTTTGATTTGGTGAAGAGCAGACATTATTTTCTCTATTATAAGGTCAGGTGTAGTTATGAGTCGGTTTGGAGGCATTGTTATGCATGTGTATGGCTGCAAAGGTGTAGATATGGATATAGTAGGAGGTAGTGTTGTGCTAGGGGGTGGATGAGTGGAGGATGTAGATGGCTGAGTTGAGTGGGTGGGGTAATTGGGAGAGGGGGGTGCTGAGAGGGTAATGTGTCATCAAAAAGGTAATGTGGTGTCGAGATATGAGACATCCCATGACCTCGGAGGGGGTGGGTGTGATGCGGTGAATACTTGTTAGGAGTAGCATTATGAGGCAAGGATGGTGAAACAGGAGAGATGCTGCTGTTAGGGTGGAGGGGAGCTATGATCTTGTGCTGACGTGGTTCAATATCAATAAGAGGGACAAATGCTGTATCGACCATGCTGGGAGGTAGAATGTGTGGGATTGTCGAGGTGTTGTGAGGTGTGTTGTTGGAGGTGGAGGTACCGTAAGAATCCGATGCCAGAAATGGACGGGGTGGACGAGAGGCAAGGATGTCAGACGTGCTAGGTGGTTTTGGTGCGGTAGAGTGAGGTGTAATAGCGGGAGTGGTGAATCGGGTGGAATCGTAGGACTCTGATGTCGGTAGTGGAAAGGGTGGTATAGGGATGTAAGGCGTGCTGGGTGGTTTTGGAGGGGTGAGGTGTGGTGTATAGGCGGGAGGGGTAAACTGGGTGGAAGTATCGTAGGATAAATAAATGTAAAATGTAAATCTGTATTTGTAAAGTGCAAACTTCTCACCCTTACGGGTCTTAAGGTACTGGGGGCCATCGTGGAAATTAAGGGCCAGATGTAGGTAGGACTTATTTACCGATTTTTAATTACCGAATTTTACCGATTCGGTAATTAAAAATCGGTAAATAAGAATGGGGGACATGTAGGAACATCCAGATGTTCCTTTTACCGAATCGGTAAAAATCTGTATTTACCGATTCGGTAAATACCGACCGGTAATGGCCATTCATTCCTATGGGCTTTGCAGCCCATAGGAATGAATGGGCATTACCGATTCGGTATTTACCGAATCGGTAAATACAGATTTCCACAAGGGTGCAGGGGGTGTCACTTTGACACCCTCTGGCACCCCCACAAGAGGCTCGGGTGCCATGTGGCAGGCATACCTGCCCTAAGGGCAGGTCTGCCTGTCATATGGCACAGGTGTGCATGCACACATGTGCATGCACACCGGATTCGGTATTTTACCATCAAATATATTTGATGGTAAAATACAGATTCGGTAAGGGTTGTGGGACTCAGAAGAGTCCCACCTACATATCAAAATTATCGAATAGGTTAAAATACCGATTCGGTATTTTACAGATTCGGTAAATTTACCGGTCGGTAAATTTACCGAATCTGTAAAATATGTGGCCCTACATACCATTTCGTTAATACCGGTCGGTAACGGCCGAAAATACCGATTTTTGGCCGTTACCGACCGACCTACATCCGGCCCTAAGTGAGCTATTGTCCAGAGTCACAGGGTGCTGAGCTGAGCTGAGCTGCCGCTGGAGCCGAGGATCGAACTGTGAATCCTGTGATTCGAAGGCAGCTGCCCTGGCTGCTGCACCACACCTCTCCACTGCTACCAATAGCACTAACATCCCTCAGAGAATATCACTCAGACACTTGTGACAGAGGCCTCATACCACTAACACACTACCAGTCTAACACTAACAGCAGTACTCTCACATCCTTCACAGGCTATAAACCACACTCTAGCAATAGCATTCTCACACCTAACAGAAACTAGCAGCAAAGGTAATAAATAGGTCTGTCTGATGACGGAGTTTGAGGTTATGATATTGTGGATGAGCAAATGGATGATTGCAAGTTTTAGTCAGTGGGAGGAATAGAAGGAGCAGTGCATTAGTGATGAATGATTGCCTAAACGGATGGAAGTGGAAGTATTTGTTCACTTTCATTTATAAGCCAGATCTATCGGCTTTGATCATTATGATCACGTTCTCTATTTCAGATGGAGTGATGTTTTCAATGTTAAATTCTTGTAGAATGTGTATCTCTTTTGAACCCAGGACAGCGAACACTGGCAAAGGGATTATACAAAAACCTTCGCCCAGTTATCTTTACATACAGAAAATTGCATGTATGTAAAAAGTCAAGACAAAAATCACATTTGATATTAGGAGGCACATGTCACATTATGAATACTCACATGCTATGTAAAATGCATAGTAAATTGTTCAGGAGTAGCCCAGTGAAAATTCACTCCCAAAATAAAGTTTTCTTCGTGAGGAATATTTTTTTCACTTTTAGCTATTTTCAGTTTGCATGAGTTCAATTTTGACCACGGTACCAATTATCTGTTCACTTGGGGCTACTGGTCTACCACTGCTGCAACCACTCTATTAATTGGCCATTCATTAGGGAATATTACTTCATTAACATCCCCTAACACTCGAGCTACAACAATATACACTAAATAATCAGCTGTAAAGTTATCCTGACATTCAAAAATACAGTGTGCCCGTGCGTGTGAGATTTCCTGCAAACCATGAAAACGTGGGAAACGTGTCGCGCTAAAAGGTGAATTTCACAGACGCCTCGATGTGATAACATTAATGATCAGACTGTTTTTAGAAAAGCAGAGGAAACTGTTGGCAGATTTGCAAATCTGTGTCACTTAGGGTACCGTTTTAAATGTACTTACTGTTTATCAAAGCACCATTCTTGGAAAAAGCCTTGGTCCTTTTAATTAAGCACTTAATTTATATTTTGAAAACATTACTCACACAGCCACACTTGTTTTAAGTGACCAAACTGAGAGAACAAGTGTATCTGAGAGTGTGTGTATGTGGGTGTGGGTGTGTGTGTGTTTGTGTTTTGTGGGCGTTGTGGCCCACGTGGCAAATCTCCCAGGAGCTGAGTTGGGGCTCTGACCCTTACTACCTTTTATTGATTGTGAATGTGTACTTCTGTACATTTCCTAAATCGTACCTGTTACTACATCCAGCACTGGTGGCCCATTGTTTCTGGAATTCATAAATCTAAGGCTGTTGTCCTATTATGCTTCAATCTAAAGTCTCATGCAGTCCCTCTATTGAATGCGCTAACATTGTGTTATTGTAGGAGGGTCAGCAAGCAGATAATGAATGAAAAGGCTCTGTTCACAAACTAAGCATAACTTTAAGTCTCAGGCTCCTTCCATTACTGTTTAGAAATTCGCTTCCTCTCCTTCCATCTTTATTTCATTGTGCATTCCTCTATTCAAGGCTCACTCCTGTTCCACTGTGCAGGTCCCCGAACTTCACCAGGGGTTAAGGTATGCCTCGGGAAAACACAGATATCTATAAATAAGAATGCGTTGCTTTTCCCTTTCATTTCTGTTGTACGTATCTTGTCTCTAAATATTCCAAATGTCCTCCTTTCTTTCTCGCCTATATTTTAGAACTCTCTCTATAAGCTTCTTAACCCATCTAAAAACCTTTTGAGGTTGCCTGTATTCTCACATATCTCAAAAGTTAAATATGTGATGGAACTCTTTCTGTCCCTTTGTCATAAAAGGAACCAACCATCCTTTGTTTTGATAGCTTCCAGGGTCTGTACTAAGAGTCCCATATTCAACTTTAGCTTGAGAAAGAGCTGCATTCCAATCTAATCGGTACCTAAGGAATCCACCCCAGGGTTTTGGTTTCCAGTGGAATTTACACACAAAGAAAAAAAATAAGTAGCCTGACCTGAACCTCCTTTTCAAGAAAACCAAGCTAAAGAGAAAAACTAAACACCCTGTGACACTCCCAACTTCCTTTCACTTCCCTCGCCTGTCCACGCCCCATTCCTGGGTCATGGTGTTGAGTACACGGGCTTCTCCTGGTGAGTCGAAAGAGACTGCAAATCTCTTCCTTGACAGTCGTCCTCGCTGTAGTTGGTGTCTTAAGTGTCACTTCTGTTGGCTGCAGTTTTCCTCCGTGTCTGTGGGCAGTTGCATATGTCAGTTATTACCTGGTGTGCGGTCTGAAACTCCTATTTATCTTTTCTGAGGCTTGGAGGTTTCCTCATAGCCATCCATCCCTCTCTAGGTCTTTCTATTCTATGTCAAGAAGGGAGGCAAGAATGATGCATAAACTTCTTCTCTTTATTATAGCCTTATAGCCCGCCGTAGAGGGCTATACCGGCTATTAAAGGCCCTCTCCAGCGTTAAAGGCCCCGAGCCGAAGGCGAGGGCCTTTAACAAGGGAGAGGGACTTTAATAGTGGTATAGCCCATCTACGAAGGGCTATAAGGCTATTAGAACATTCTGTCACTAGAGGACAGAATGTTCTAACAAAAAAAAACGAAGGCTTTTGGAAGCGTGAGGGGATTGGAATCCCCTCAGGCTCCCTGAAGCCTTTGTTCACAGCCAGAGCTGTAAACAAAGAAACATTGGAATGTTGGAGCTCCAGGCTTATACCAGCCATTATAAGCCCGGAGCACTTCATTGTTTTCAATGGAGCTCCCAACATTCCAATGTTCTAATAATACAGTAGTTGTTCCCAAGTTGATTCCTTTAACAGTCAAAAAACTGCATTTCCCAGTAGCCTCTTGGAAATCATGTAGCAAAGTAACCCTAATTCTACCAACCATGTAATCTTATACCCTCATATGAAATCATTCCCTCTTCTGGTTTCTTCACTGCTCAGCTTAGTGGATGTTAGGATTTATTTACTCTTCTAACAGTGTTATACCTGTATCTGACTTACCCTGTTTGGATATACGATCTGTCCCAGCTGGTTGTTTGACTTTGCACGTGCCACAGATGGACCATAGGCCCTGCCCTTGGAAGTCCAAGATCCTAGGTTCCCTGTACCCACTCTAGATGGCACTGTTCTTCTGACTAGAGGTCTTCTTCAGCGCACACTGATTTATTGTGACTGCTGCAGAGAACAGGATCCTCTCGCTAGACACAGCATGTTCAGAGCAATTCCCCACTGGGCTGACTAGTGGCCACTTGTGTGTTTCCCTCCTTCCCCACTCACAAGACACCACTTGGGAGTATGGACAAAGTTCCACTGTGAAAATAATTTATACAGTAAGCACCTGTGAGTGGAGCTCTTCAAAAGACAAAAGACCAATGGTTATGTAGTGAAAACTCAATAAAGATTAATTAATGGTGATACAGGCTCACCTGCTGTGATACAATGCAGTCCTTTAAGAGACTAAGGGGCCCAATAGGATGACGGGCGGACTTTGTCTGCCCGTCATCCTGTCGTGTGTAGGGACCGCCCGCCATAAGGGTGGGGTTCCCGTTGGGGGTATTAGGATGTGCCCGCCACAGTGGCGGGCGCATCCTGTATCTTTAGAGAAATGTTGTGCATTACAAAGCGCAAAGTGACAGGCACCGCGCGGTGCATGCCACGTTGTACTTTGCAATGCTGGGGGGTACCATAGGTACCCCCATGTGCACCCCCCACTCCTCGGAGTCCCTGGGGGCCCGCAAACGGGCCCCCGCAGGGTGTCTCCGCATGCCTTTCCGTGGCAGCATTGCCACCACGGAAAGGCATTGGAAAATGTCCATGCTAATATGGCTGGCGGTGTCTGATAGACACCGCCACCATATTAAACCTTTTCCGCCCTGGCCGCAAGGCGACCGTGGCGGAAAAGAGGCGGCCGGTCTTTCCGCCCGCCGCGGTTCCCCCGCCATACTAACATGGCGGGGAGTCATTCCGGGTAGGATGGCGGGCGGATCGCCCCCACCAGGCCGGCGGTGGCTATCGCCAGCCTGGCGGGGGTGATCCGCCCGCCATCCTAATGGGCCCCTAAGTTTTGAGGTCTGCAGATTCATACAATAAGTCTCCACAATAGAATGATGGAAGGCTTCAAACACAGACATTTATTTATTGCTCACAAATGTAGTAGGCATCATGGGCCAACACGTGTTTCACAACAACAGGTTGCTTCATCAGGGTTGATATGCACTCACTTGGAGCTGATGACGCCGGATCCTATATGAATTTTTTAACCTTAACTTACCAATTCTCAAATCCTCCTTCTCCGGACCTTTCTTGTCTGCTAGGAAGTGTAAATGGGAGAAACACTTTCCAATTGTAATTTACCATTGACCAAATCAATCTGATTCAAGAAACTACTGACTACGGAAATAAAGTTTTGAAATTGATCACAAAGACAAAAACAATTGGACATACAAAAACCTCAGCAACAGGTTAAGAAAATAAACTGGCACTAATACAAACATAATCCTACGCAAGAGTCTCATCCGACTCAAGATCATAATAAGCGTCACTTCTAAAAGCATCAGGAAAACAATTACATTCTATCTACTTGGCGAGTTGACTGCATTGACCTAAAGAAAAGAAAGATTATTAATCTGTCCCTACACTAACACTAAAGTGGCATTCCTACTTAGCATCATTCCCAGGCAAGAGAAAAATGTGTCAGCAAGGAAGACTTCCTCAGAAGTACACTCATTTTGCAAAGATAAGTAGTCAAAGCTACAGAGCTCGTTCTAAGATGCTCCTTCTTGCTTCCCTTCTAGACCCCTTCTGCTCCACCCTCGGGGTACTGTCCCTAATACAAAATCCCAAAACAGCAAGGCACGCCCCCTTCGCACACCCCTTCAGGCAGGTCCGCTCTCAGTAATTTTCCATCGAAACACTGACTTCATCCAAGAACCGTTGGGTCGACCTTGAGTTCCAGACACCATCTTCGCTTATAAAATACTATCTGCATTTCAGTTGACTCCCACAGCGCCTGTTCCTACCATCCTTATTTCTAAAACAAAAGGGTTATTCTGCCTAACGAGACGTGTCCTTGCACCAGCAACTGGAAACTTGTAAACAACTTGACCTTGCACACACACAAGTTTCACTGTCTACTTTTAAATAAAGAAAAGAGCCTTCCCAAGGAAAATAAATGTCGGGCCTACATCTTTTGGCTAACATAAGAAATCACAAATAGGCCACTTTTTGTACTTATATGCGATCAGGCCTTTATACATTCAAACACACATTTTCTAATGTCACGTTATAAACATTACATTTACGATCATCTAAGGCATTAATTTTCGATTAACATAAATAAGCAAACCTAAATGTGCAACTTTAATATGGTGCATGTTCAATCCTAATGCATCACTTTATATGTAACCTAATACTTTCTACATGGTCTAAAGCACATTTTCGACTAACTTATACTTTGATCTGCATAAACTACATGATTACATTTTTAAGCACTCTCACATATGCAATTTTAGCACTACGTTCTAATTATTACATACTAATACAGTCCTCTAAATATGCGGGTGCTAACTATCAGTGATTATGATGAACCCCCACAAACTTCAGAATAACATGGCGCTCTATCAGAGCATTTGGATATACATTATCACAAGAAAAAGGTGACAAAGAGAATCAGAAAAAGAGTACAAGAGAAAAGAATAAAAAGGAAGGGATATGAAAAACATGAGAGAATCTATTAATTAAGTAAACAGTTATCAAACATGAATTCAAAAATAAAAAAATACACAAAAAAGGAAGAGGCAAGGGAATATAGATTCTAACTAGATACGGAAGCACCATAGTGATTACTGAAACCGTTTGAATCCATATTGCCTTGTCTCTTTCTTTTTTGTAATAGATTCTTTCATTTTATTTTTCTTGTCTTTTTCTTTTTATTCTTTTCTCTTGTGCTTGTTTCCTGTTTATCTTTGTCACCTTTTTCTTGTGATAATGTATATACACACACTGTGAGAGTGAGCATATATTGGCCCTGATAAAGCAACCTGTTGTTGTGAAAGATGTGTTGGCCCATGATGTCTACTCCATTCGTGAACAATAAATACATGTCTTTGTTTGAAGCCTTCCATCATGCTATTGTGGAGCCTTATTTTATGAATCGGCAGATCACAAAACTCAGTCTCTTTTTTTGTATTTTTACGGGATTGGAGGGTTTGCCCTGTAAGCACCTTTGAGGTTAGTATGTTGAACCCTTGAAGGACATCTGTTTCCCTCCACTTCTCCTTGTGGCAAACAGTCCTTTAAGGACAATGTCCACTCTCACTATTATGAGGGAGAGGAGGAGAAATGGTCCTCTGCAGAGATGGTTTGCCACAAGGAATGGAAAGGTCTCGCTCCTTGGCAACATTAGAAGCCGTTTAGTGACCAGCTAAATAAACAACATGTTTGCATGATTTCCAAAGCCTATGGGAGGGATCCATCCATCAGGCACAATGTCCTTACAAGGGTGTGGGTCTTGGGAAGCAATGTCCTATAAAAGCGATTGGGAAGCGTGGATCTTGGAAGGTTTAACACAATTTAGAGAAAGCCTTCAATAAGAGTCACTTTTGAGAGGTGGTGCTGCCCAAAAACATAGGTGACTTTGCCCCTTAATCATTGACCATGATATGGGTTTCCCTATTCCAGTGATAGGCTGTACAAATGAGGATGATACTCCTCAGGCGAGGACCCTGGGTGCAGCAGACCCTGGTGGCCTGGAACCTCTCCTACAGAAGTGTCTGGGAAGGAGGTCCACCTATCAGAAATGCTCAAACCTGACCTAATATATCATCTAAGACCCTTGAAGTGGGTTAAGGACCAGAAAGTGATAAATGTGTCACCAAAAAGATTAGACAACCTCTACAAAAAGAGGCTAGGGAGCGATTGAGGACAGAATAACTTTGACCCCTGACATAGACCCGAAAATGTGTATCTTCTTCACCAAATACATGAAAGACCCTAAGAAACGTATCAATAGCACATGGCGGGCCTGTCAATACCAGTGGCTTGACATCGTGGGGTCTCTCATAGCAATCCTGGAACTAACAGAGGAGTCAAAAGTAGATCTATGTCCACAGAAGTAGTGTCAGCATGGGCATACAGGATGGTGTGCATGCTGGGTGATACCAATTGCACACTCTCAGTCAAACAAACATAGGCCCATTTTGATAAAGATCGATCCTGAGATGGGGATCTCTCAACATTAGAGGCCGGTACCATCCCTAGGGTAACCTATTTGGAGACCCCTTTGTGAAAGAATGGCCAAAATTCATAGTAACCTTTTCGGCCTTACATAAGGCACAAATGTCCATAAAAAAGATATTTACTGGGAACGGTTTCCCAAGGGCTGGTAGAAGCAGGGCCCTTCTTCTGGCTGGTATATTTCAACATGGTTCATTTCGAGGAAAGGGAAGGAGTAAGAATGGCAGGTACGATGGATACCAGACAGGTACTTTATAGCCCTCCAGAGGATCAGCTGAGGCAGGGTCTATGGAGGCAACATAAGAGGTAGAAACATACTTCCCCTGATGATGGTCTGGTAAAGAGTATACATTTTTGCATTCTAGAGCCAGAGGATACATTGAGATGGTTTACAAACAAATGGAGTGAAGTCACATCTGACCCGTGCTGGAATCAATTCAGGGTTTTCACATAGAGGTTAATCGGTCAGCGATGCAGATTTCTCAACCCAGGGTACTGGGCTTTTTGATCCAGAAAATAGATATTACAGACAAGGGAGTGATGCAAATGGAGAACAATGGAACGATTTACAGGTAAGTGGATTACCCAAGCAGTATTCTGAGCAATCTTTTTCCAGCATAAAAAAAGACAAAGCATTCAGACCCGTGATAAACTTGAAAAAAATCAACGAGTGACTCATTTACTACCACTTCAAAATGGAAGGGATCCATGTTCTAAGAGCCGTCCTCCTTCCAGGGGACGGTCTGGTCAGATTCAATGTGAGGGAAGCCTATCTGACAGTCCCCATTCATGCCTCACACAGGAGAGTACTGGAAAGTTTTTTGGAGGTTGCAGGTATATGATTTCTGGCTCTGTCATTTTGTCTGTCATTGGCTCTGTGGTACTTTACCAAGCTCCTACAACTGGTGGTGAGAGCAATGGGCATAAGGTTAACAATCTATTTGGACAACATTCTTCTGATGGACCATCAACATAAATTTTGCTCCAACCACAACTATTGTCTTATCACAGCAACTAGGCTTTGTGATAAATCAAGCAAATTAAGATTTGGTCTTGAGTCAAGCCCTGTTTTTTCTGGGTTTCGTAATAGACTCAGTAAAGGCAACTATAAGACTTTCAGAGAAGAAGATGTCTAAGATCAAGAAGGAACTAAAGGTGGCCATAAAAATGGACATGATTTCTCTCAGACAATTAGCCAATATTGTGGGTCTACTATCATCAATATGAGTGATTTTCCCGCAACAACTGCCGTTACAGAGCTCTTCAAATAGACAAGGTGTCTAACCTCAGAAGAGAAATGGTCTACTCACAACTATAACAGTTATCACAAGATGTCAGGATCCAAATCCAAGGGTGGCTGGATCACATGGGCCTTCCTTAAAAAGAAATGGTTTGAAACATTGTATGGTTTTAATTAGAGTAGGTCCACGGCATTGATTAAAGTTGGCAGTATTGCCAGTGGGTCCTATTTCCTTTTTCAGCTTGGAGAAGCAAAATATCACATTTCTTCTTTTCACGATGGAGTCACCACAGGGCAGCACATAATTTGCGTGTGCAGTCTATTTTTGTTCACACAATATTAGAGAGTCCTAGCTTCACATTGATTTATTTTTTTTATTTTTTTTTAAACATAATTTTATTCGTTTTTCTTGAATAATACAACACAGATTGTTATAACTTATACAGTAACGTTTGCAAAATATCTTCTCATCAGAAACAGTTTCAAGTACAATAAAGCCACCAATATACATTAGTCCAATAGTTGAGGTCAGACATTTCACAGCTCTTAGTGTGTTCATGGATCTAGTCCGAATCTGTACTATCATCCTCATTATCTGATGGTGGTTCGCAGATATTTCCTCTGTAGGCATTCCACGCCCCCCAAATTGTCTTCCATTTATTGGGGCAGCCCCTGCTGTTAAACACCGTCCTTTCCGTTTTCATGGCCGCATCCATATCCCCCCTCCATGCTGCTAAGGTAGGTTTCTCCGCTCTACCCCATCTCTGTGCTATGTTTCTTTTAGCTACCATCATACCCAGTGTCGCCCATTTCTGTCCTGAACATGTGAGATCATGGGTCCCCATATATTTAGAAGACAGCGCCTGGATTCCGGCAGCAGTGAGACTCCCTCTGATTGGGACATAGTCCTTGAGACCTGTGTCCAATATTCAGCTATTCTGGGGCAGTCCCATATGGTGTGATAAACGGTCCCCTCCTCACCACATCCCCTCAGACAGTAGGGATGATCTATCCGTTCTATTTTGTGTAGAGTGCTTCTAGTGTAGTAGGAGCAGTGTAGTATGCGCAATTGCACCAAACGGAGAGGTGAGGGAATGCCCACTTCCTTCGGGGATGCCAGCGCCTCCTGCCATTCCGATTCATCAAGCTCCCCACAATCATGAGACCATTTTTCCCGTAGGCTTCCCGTTGGGTTAGGTAAATTATTTACTAATTTACGGTAAATTAGGGAGGTCGCCCTCTTTGGCATGTAGTCAGTCAGTAGCCTGTCCTCTAAAGGAGAAGCCTCTGGGACTTCCGTGCCAGGTGGTATCTCTGTCAATAATGCATGTCGTATCTGCACATATCTAAACTGTTCAGTGGGGGCTAGGTCGTATTGCTGTCGTAGCGTATCAAAGGAAATTACTTCTCCTTTCTCCCACATATCCCCAATCGTCGATATTCCTATAGTATCCCAACCATCGAAACCCTTTGTGTGCCTAAGTTTTCCCAGCCACTTTGCGTCCCATAGTGGAGTAGGCTGCGTTAACACCCCCTGCCACCCTAACTTTGCCTGCGCTGCATGCCATAGTGTAAGCGTGTGTCGCAGTGGCCCAAACTTTGTTAGAGATAATTTTTTATTGTAAAGAGGAGCTAGTATACCAGACACTCCTAACTGCTCCCTGTCTGCTATTAGCGCCGGTTCCAATTGTGGTAGATGTATCCATTGATTAATTACTTTTAATTGTGCTGCCCAGTAATAAAGGTATGTGTCTGGAAGCGCTATGCCACCATCATACCAACTTCTTAGCAGCTTGGCTTGTGCTATACGTGCAGGCTTATGGCCCCACAAATTTTCAAATTAAAATTAAAATTTCTTTATTCGGTACTTAAAAAGATACCATTAAAGAACATGAAAATACATACATACAATGTTTAAAAAGCGTTTTAAATAACAGTTTTAAAAAATTTCGATTAAAAAGTAAATTTAAAAAAGGAGAACAATACATCATTCAACATTCCTCAATAGGGGTCTCATACTGACAGTGGTTCAGTCTATGAAATGGTGGTGTGGACAGTTGTTTCCCTGGTATTCCTAAGTCTTTTGGCAACCTTAATGAAGCTTATAACACATAACAAAGTATATGGATCTGGGGCTTTTTGTAAAAAAAGAAGGGCTACTTTAGCATTTTTCAGTCTTTGGTTTTTCAGAATCCTTACTAAAAACTTCCTTTTAGGCTCTGAATAAAAAGGACATAATAAAACAAAGTGAAGGGTATCCTGCGGAGACCTAGTGTCGCAGCCGCAGGTACCCTTCAACTCTACCGTACGTGTGAATCCTGCGGGAACGGCCAATAAATGGTGAAGGAGATTCAGACGGAACCTGGTCATATAAAATCTTTCCTGCGCATTGTACATTACCGCTAGGTATGGTTCCATTCTGTATATTGTGGTTGTTAATAAGCCATGGGCCACCACAGATGTTTTCCTATTTTCAGCGTGGGCCCTTCTGGCTGTTACCCATGCACTGAATAGATTTTTGGCCAGAGTTGTGTTCTGGGCGGTCATCAACTCCGGCTCAAAGAACAGGTTCTTGCAGCCAATACATTCCATGGTGTCCTTTACATATTTGAGCCATGGAATCTACCCCCCTCTATCCCGGCTCAGGCAATCCTTGATGATCTGTCTGCTAATGCTGGCCTCGGGGTTTGTTCAAATCTTAATCCAGGCCAGGATGGGTCGAACCATAATTTTGTCCTCGATATATGGCTCGCCCAATTCCATATGTGTTATGTGTGAGGGGGTGCTTTGAGGAACCTTTAATAATTTTTTGAAACATTTATTTTCCTCAGCTTGTATCTGGTATACTTGATTAGTTTTGCAACCCCAGACTTCTGCTCCATATGACACCTTAGCGCAGGAGACCGCCCTATAAAGGTTCAGTATCTGTTCTGGTGACCATCTACCTAGCCTCCTTCCATAAGCCATTATGGCGCCCGTTGAGGCCACCAATTTGGTTGCGTGTTTTTCCGCCAGGTTCTTGAATTGCAATTTCTCATCAAAGAGAACACCTAGGTAAGAGAAGGACTTAACTCTTCCTAACCTGTGTGAGCCTATGCTATGCGAAAAGGGCTTTTTTGAGTTTAAGCCTATGGACATGACAAAAGATTTGTCCAGATTTGCTGAAAGGTCCAATTAGTTCATAAAATTAACAAAACCATCGATTAACTTTTGCAGACCCAATGGAGTGCGGACTAACAGCACCGCGTCGTCCGCGTACAAAAGGACGGGTACCGAACGCTGGCCAATCTTGGGGGAATCCACTCCCAACTTTATAAGATCTTGATCCAAATTGTTAATATATAAAGAAAATAAAAAAGGGGCTAAAATGCAGCCCTGTCGCACGCCACTTGTGCAGGGGAATAGCTCTGTCTTCATTCCTTCTTTATTGTAGCGAACTGCAGCTGTGGTCTCCCAGTGTAGTGCCTTCAAGGTGTCCACTAGTCCATGATCCACCCCCAGGGAGGTCATCAGGGCCCATAACTTCTGTCTGTTGACGCGATCAAAGGCCGCAGAGAGATCCATAAACCCCATATGAATAGTCCCCTTAGCGGCAATGGTGTATTTGGTGGTGAGGAGATACAGGTTTAGACATTGGTCTGTTGTAGATCTCCCTTCTCTGAACCCATACTGTACATCTGTTAAAATGTGATTGTCCTCTGCCCAGACTTGTAAACGATTTAAAATCACTCGTCCCAGAACTTTAGCCGTGACGTCTATCAATGAGATGGGGCGGTAACATTGAGGGTCGTCCCGGCTGCCCTTTTTGTGAATTGGGACAATAGTTGCCGAGGACCAAGAGCGGGGCAGTCCTGCCACTACTGCCTCGTTCAAAACTCTAGTAAGTATAGGTGCCCATAAGTCAGTGTTACTCAGGTAGAGGTCGGGGGGGATACCGTCGGGGCCTGGCGCTTTGTTTTTTGAGAGTCGTTGGATAGCTGATTTTATTTCACCCAGCGAGAATTCTAGGCTTACGGATACTGCTGGTTTTACACCTTCTTCTTGTGATGCTATCCCAATGTGGTTATAAAGATTATACCATTGATTAGGGAGAATGGCATTCACTATGTCTGGCCCCCTTGGATCTTTAAAGCATGGGTCATTTATAACTCTCCAGAAAGCCGTCATGTCGCCCCTCTCTGCTGCTTCCCTTAAATCCTCCCATGCTTGATTTTGTAGGGGTTTTTTGCGCATTTTCAGGGCTTTTTTGTAATTGGACCTGCTCCCTGCTATTGTGGCCTTGTCCTTTGGTTTATCAGTGAGGCATTTCTTAAGGTCTTTCAGTGCCTTGGTGCAGTCGTGATCAAACCAGCGTGGGGTCAAGGACCCTGTAGTTCCTTTTCGGGGGGAGGATTTCAGTAAAGTATCTACGAGTTGGGCGATTTCTTCAAAAGCCCTAACCACAGTTAATCCACCCATATTTTCATCCAGGCATACTTGTATTTGTTTTTGGCCCTTCGTTACAAGGTTAAAGTAAAACATTTCTCCATTGGTCTTAGCCCACTTCAGCCTTCTTCCTTGAGCTGTCACCTGTTCTATGGCCTCGGGTACACCCTCTGCCGTTCTGAGGTTCATACCTTTGAGATCCAATACCAGTGGATTATGATCGCTAAAAGGGCTAATTACGATTTCAAAGTTTATAATCCATTTTTTGAGTGTTGGGGACATCATGACAAAGTCTATGTAGGAGTGGCAACCCCTACCTTTATAAGTTGGGTTAGGTTCCCTTGTATTGCCTATCATTATTAAATCCATTGTAAATGATAGGTTATGCCTCTTCATAAATTTCTCCATCTCCTTGCCTTCAACGGTGTGAGCAAAATGTGGCCCCTTTACGTTCGTACACCGTGACCAATCCTTGTTTATTGGTCTTAGTTTTTCACAAAGGTGGCAGTTAAAATCTCCTGCTAGAATGGTATATGGTGACCCCTTAGCATGATTGATTGAGAGCATGTTTTGGAAGTGGTCATCTAGTTCTTTCATAGTGTTATTTCTGCAACCTGGGCCCACTGCGTTGTACCAGTTTATCAGTGTGATTTTTAGGCCCTTGTGGGAGAAGCCAATCGCTTGCATGTTTGTGGAGTCCCAGCTCAGATTTGTCCAATGCCCCTGGATCCGAAGATCTACATATGTGATGAGACCGCCAATAGCTCTTCCGGAAGGCGCCCTTACTGCGGGGACCCCAAAACTTTTGAACCCTTCCAATAAAAATTGATTGGGTTCAACAGCCCAGGTCTCCTGGAGGCAGATGATGTGGAAACTGGTTATGAAATCTCTTCACTCCTTCACATTGTATTTGGCTGCCACCCCTGCAATATTCCAGGATATAACTCTTATGCCAGACTCGGACTCAACCTTATTTGAGCCAGCCGCCCTATTGCTGCTGACTAGTGCCTCCCCCCCTGCCACTGAGGTGTCCATCTTATCTAGCAAGAGTCCATTCCTTGACTCGCTTGTCTGCCCAGACCTTAATGTGTCCTTTGTGTCAAGTACTCTTGGTTCATCGGTGGATACCATCAAGGCACTGCCTATCTCTACTGGGGTAGTAAGTGGCGAGCGCTCTAATTCTCGGGTTCTATTCGCTGAGCTACCCTTGATCGAATGAAGTTGGCAGTTACTATTCCATTCGAGTCAATCGACATTATCCAAGGCAGAGAACCTATTCCAGTGTGCATGCATTACAGCTACAGGATCGTAAAGGGGGAATGCCTGCCATGGAGTCTGCCAGTTATCTGCTCTATATGGCCCCGAAGGGTGTGGAGTTCTGTTTGCTCGAGCCCTGTTTGGTTGAATTGGTCTATGTGAAGATGGCAAGGGATAGAAATAAGATAAAGGTAAGGGGTATATGTTGGTATGTGGTCCCACCGAGGGAGAGTTACATATATAGGTAACTACAGAGATATCCCTGAAGTTAATTGTGATAACGTCCCCCGCGATAGTTTTCGCACCATTTCCTATCCATTGCCCCTTCTGACGGACAGTATTTCCCCAGACATATGTGAAGGTAGTGGCTGGTTAGATCTTACCCATTGTACGCACTTGTTCCTCAGCTCTACTTCATTTTCTCTTTTTCCTTCCTTTAGGGGCGGTACACCCGTTAGCACAACTACATATGGTAGTGCTTCCGGCGGTAGATGAATTGAATGGAACCACATTCCCGTTTTAACCCTTGCTGCAGGTATTGGTATAGGGGTCTTCGCTTGGGTGGAGTTCCCTATTTTTGCGTTACTTTCAGTATCCTTGCCTAGTGGTGGGGAGCTCTTTCCTTGCTTGTTACTTGCCTGCGGGGCTGTACCATTTGCGCTAGGGAGTGGATGATCATGAGTTTTCGCCGGCGTTTTATTTGGTGGGGCACCGCTTTTATTTTGTTTAATAGAATTTTTATCAGGCGCTGTCTTGCCGTTATTGTCAGACTTTTCAACCCCTCGTCCAGCCTTATCCTGATTGCCTGGTATTACAGTTGGTGCTTGTGTCACCGGTCTAGTGGGACCTAACACTCTGTTGTTTATTACAGATGTTAATCTATCCAGTTTCGACATTAGGGGCTTAAGCTGCGCGCTAATCGTCTCCTCCAATTCTGTCTTGAGATCTGACACCATATTGGCTACCCAACAGGGTATGCCAAATGAGGTGTTGGCCATTGGGGTTGTAAGATTGTGAATGGGCTTTGAATGATCGTTCCCCCCCTTTTTGCTAATCTGCTTGCCAGCACTGTTCTTCCTAGACCTCTGGGCAGTTTTACCTGGGTTTCTAGATTGTGGGGCAGCTCGGGGTGTCTGCTCTCGAGTTGCAGAATCTGCCTCTCTAGCTGTGTTTATGGGCGTGTCTTTGTTTGGCTGTGCACATGGGAGATCTGCAAATGAGGATGTTAACGAAAAACTTGTATCCGGTTCATCTGTTAGAGTTATCACCGGACCATCCTCTATGTCCTGAATAGCTACTGTAGATGCTATCGACAGTCTCCTTTCGGTATTTTGGATGGCGGTTGCCACGACCCCGATAGTCTGTTGCAGCATTTTATCTATCGCGGTTAAAGTTGGTCGTGGCTGCGACTGTGGTAGGTCGACTTTCTGTCTAGTGTTGGATCTCAACGTAGGCATTCTGTTTGTTTTTGTCCCCCTCCTCATGATTTGAGAGTCGGTTGGTCAGCAATATACACGGGTCGCACACCTCTACTATGTGAACCTAGTAATGACAAATAGGTTTATATCAGTAGAGTTCGGGTGCGAGGGACAATGCCGCTTCCGTCTCCCCACGCGCTTTAATAGTGAACCAAACAGTACCTTCAATGTAACGATTCCTGGCAGGAGGACAGAGATTGGTGGTATGGCCCAGCCCGGTCTCGTTTGGCCTTGGAGGGCCGTAGAGGGCCCGCCCTTTGCCCGGGCTTCGCCCGGCGCTCCCGCGACGCGGGTGGGGCTGCTCTGTTTTATGCGCCAGCAGGCGCGCTCTCTCGTCCCGCGGTCTCTTCCGGGCCACGGGGCACCTGGGAAGGGTAGTTTTACTAACCCTCTCGGTCCCCCCCTCTCGGCGGCTGCTCCTCGAACAACGGCAGAGGGAGACCGGCGCGGTACACCCGCAGGGGCTCCGCCTCCAGCAGCACCACGCCTGGGAGCCTGGAAGATGTTGGCTTAATCTCGGCAATTCCTGGTATGAGGACCCCGCTCCACCGATGGGGCTGCTCTGTTTTATGCGCCAGCAGGTGCGCTCTCTCGTCCCGCGGTCTCTTCCGGGTCACGGGGCAGCTGGGAAGGGTAGTTTTACTATCCCTCTCGGTCCCCCCTCTCGGCGGCTGCTCCTCGAACAACGGCAGAGGGAGACCGGCGCGGTACACGCGCAGGGGCTCCGCCTCCAGCAGCACCACGCCTGGGAGCCTTGAAGATGTTGGCTTAATCTCGGCAATTCCTGGTATGATGGCCCCACAAGAGAACCGAGACCTGCTCCGCAATTGTTTTGAAATAGGAAGCTTGCAGGGGATATGGTGTATTTTCCAAGATATAAAGAAAGCGAGGCAGAGCCATCATTTTAAAAAGCTTTGCCCTTCCCAGCAGGGTCAGTGGCAGCGATTCCCAGTGTCGTATGTCTCGCTTGAGACGGTCAAGTGGTGGCTGTAAATTCCGCTTGTAGAATTCATCAGAGTTAGTTGTGATGTACACCCTAAATATTTAAACGTGTTTTCCACTGTCTGTAGTGGACAGCCGTTCGGTAGGTGCGGTGGTGGACCCTGGAGTACATACATGGTGGATTTAGACCAGTTGATAGAATATCCGGATGCCCGCCCATAGGCCGTGCACACATCCAAAAGTGTGATTATAGAACGCCTAGGGGAAGTAAAATATAGCAGGATATCATCCGCGTATAGGGAGATTTTATCTTCCCAACCATCTGTCAATTTGAGGCCCTTAATAGTCGGCTCCCATCTTATCCACTCCGCCAGGGGCTCCAATACCATGGCAAACAATAGTGGTGATAGCGGGCAGCCCTGATGCGTGCCCCTAGCCAATGGAAAATCTGCAGATATATGGCCATTAGCTGTGACGTGTGCCATGGGTTTCTTGTACAGCAGTCGGACCCAAGCACAGAACTTCGGTCCAAATCCTAAATGGCGCAGCACCGCAAATAGAAAAGGCCAATGGACCGTGTCAAATGCCATGTGTGCGTCCAGTGAGAGTATCACTGCCGGTTCCTGCAAATATACTGCACGGGCCATCACCCCGTGTAGTCTTCTTAAGTTTACCGCTGTGCTTCTGCTGGGCATAAAGCCGGATTGGTCCCTATGCACTAGCTTAGATAAGTGGGGTGTGAGTCTTAGCGCTAATAATTTGGCGAGGATTTTGGCCTCAGCATTCATAAGAGAAATAGGCCGATATGATGTACATTGGACCGCTGGTTTCCCAGGCTTTAAAAAATAGCCACTATGGTGGCCGTGCGTTGGTCCGGTGGGAGTTCTCCTATCTCCAGACTTTCAGCAAACATGTTTAGCAGGTGAGGTGCGAGTGAGTCAGACATTTTTTTATAGAATTCAACCGGTATGCCATTTAGTCCCATCGCCTTGCCCAATTGTAATGCCTTCATGGCTATTGCTACCTCCTCTGTCGCGAGGTCTACTTCTAATAATTGCGCTTCCTCAGAGGTCAATTTGGGCATTTTAAGGTCTTTTATGTACGTTAGAGCTTCCTCTTCCGAGATTGTAGAATCTGAGGAGTATATTTTTAGGAAGTGTCGTGCTAACATGTTCACTATTGTGTGTGGTTCCGTAGTGAGTTGTCGTCCCTCCCCTGCAAGCTGCGCTAGCCATCTGTCCCTTTTCTCCCTTTTATCCAGCCACGCCAATAGTTTACCTGCCTTATCCCCAACATCATAAATTTTATGTTGTGTGTTTGTAAGTTGCTGTCTGGCCACTTCCGGCAGGTATTCCTTGTGTCGGCGTTGTGTAGTCTGCAGATTACGTGCCGCGACAGGGGTTGGGTCATTAGTGTGTTGTGCCTCTGCAGTAATCACCTTAGACTCTAAAGTTTGTAGTTCCGACTATCCTTCTCGCTTATGGATTACAATGGAGGCTATTGCCTGCCCTCTGAGAACTGTCTTGTATGCCTCCCAAAGTGACAGAAGAGGTTACAGAACCAACGTTATCCTAGAAATAATGCTTCATCACCCTTTTAAGTTCCCTTCTAATCTTGGGATTGTGAAGATACCCCGGGCGTATTGGATAAGTCTGACGCCTTTTCTGCTGGTGATGTATGTAGCTAATTAGTAGTGGGGAGTGGTCGGATATGCCCCGTGGTTTGATTTCGACACTGTTAATATTACAAAGGCTGTCCATGGATCCCATGAAATAATCAATTCTGGTGAGGCTGTTATGAACACTGGAGTGAAAGGTAAATTGGCGATCCAAGGGGTGATATTTCCTCCAAATATCCGCTAATCCCATAGCTGCCATGAAGCTCCCCAACCGGGACGCCCCTGATATGTTTGCTCTTAGAGGGAATCTATCCATTGAGTCATAGGCCACCAAATTAAAGTCCCCCCCAATGAGCAGCTCACCCTCCGGCAATTCCAATAAAAATGCACCAAGATCCGGGAGGGCTATCGCCTGTAATGCTGGGGGTATGTAAAGAGAAACAATATTTATAGGTCTCCCTTCCCACTGCGCATGTATGGCGGCAAACCTACCCGCATCATCAGATTTAACGGTGCTGACGATCAAAGGGAACTGCTTCTTTACCAATATACCGACTCCCCTAGAGCCTGAGGTAAATTCGGAGTGTGCCATCATTCTATAACACCATCTATCCATAGCCTTAGTAGATGTGCCCGTGAGGTGTGTCTCTTGTAGTAATACCACTGCTGCGCCTCCCCTTTTTATGCACTGCAAAACCAGGCCTCGTTTAATCTTATCGCCTAGTCCGCGGACATCCACGTGAGTATGGACAGAGATGGGATCACGGCATCTGAGCGCCCCTGCGAGCTAGCTAGTCTGTCGTCCCCCATTGGCATGTTCAAAGGATCTAGAACTAAAAGTGACTTGTCCTACAATAGGGCTAATGTGTGTTTCTGTGAGTAGTGACATCGCGCAACAATATTCACATCTGTTCATCGTGCATTCATAAAACAAAAAACATGTATAACTTCCCTCCCCTCCATCCCCCCTCCCTGCCTCCCTGCCCGACGGACTCAGAACTGCCCGCCTCCCCAACTTAGCAGAGTGCTCAATCCCAACCCCGATAAGGTACTTGCGTGAAGGGGTAAGAAGTCCAAGGAGAAGCACAGCCCTTCCTTTCCCCCCAAGGACTGCCTCAGCCTAGTGTCCAAAGCAGGCGCGGCTGCATTACTGTCCAAGTACATTTTCCTACATGTCGGTCATATTCCAGTTGCCAAGTTCCTTCTCAACCGAGATCTTCAGTTTCAGTGTGTTGCGAGTGTTCCTTGTCTGTCCGCCGTTGATCTTGATCCTCTGCGTCTCCAGCCTCACCCCGACGGCGTTGGCCTCTGTTCCCGCGTCTTGACCCACCTACTTGTCGCCAGCCTTCGAGCCAGTCATGTGCATCCTCTGGTGTCTCGAAAAACCATGTCTTGCCATCCGCCACCACTCTGAGTTTTGCCGAGAACAGCATTGAGTAAGGTAGATCTTTGGCTCTCAGTTCTTTTTTGACCTCCAGGAAACTGCATTGGCGCCTTTAGACCGCCGTTGTGTAGTCTGGAAAGAAAGATACCGTTGAGTTCTGTATTTGAATCGTGGGGCCACTCTGGCAGTTTGAAGTATTGCGTCCCTGTCGCGGAAGTTAAACAGGCGAGCGAGTACAGGTCTAGGGGGTGCCCCAGGCTTAGGCCTCCCCCCCGGTACTCTGTGAGCTCTTTCGACTGAGAAAAAGGTTGACAGTCCCTCTGGTTGTAACCGGGTCTTTATAAGTTCCTCCACATAGAGGTCCATCGCCGGGTTCCCTTCACTTTCCGGAAGTCCAAGAATGCGTACGTTGTTCCTGCGGGAGCGTCCTTCCTGATCGTCCAGCTTCGCCGCCATTGTTTTATTCTCAGTCTCAAGCCGAGATACTGTCCTCTGCAGGGCTGCTGTATCAGTTACTAGAGTTTTAGTTACTTGTTCGACCTCTGTGACCCTGGCTGACATTTTTTTAAAGTCCGCTCTTAATAGAGATACATCCGAGGAGATTGAGCCCACTGTGGCCTGGACATTAGTAAGGGTCGCCATTATGTCTTCCAACGTTACTTTCTTGGAGCCCTCGTCCCCGGGGGCTTTATCTGAAGGATCCTTGCGGTCTGGGAGTGGTGGAAAGTCTTTCCCATATGCGAATTTGTCAAGTTTAGATTGCGTGACCTGAGTCCGTGGGCCCCTGCCCGCCATTTTCTCTCAGAGGTTATCGGGGCACCCCGGTGTTGTTCACTGCTTGTTGTCGATATCCGTCCACACGGTCCTGTGTTGTTCTCAGGGCCCCCTGCCAGGTATGATATCACCCCCCAGTGGCTTAGCGAATGTGGGGGTGGGGGTTATCGTTATTCTCCTAGAACTGGCACAGTTATCCCCTACAGTTACCAAGAATGTTCTCTTGCTCAAGTGCACATCAATTCCCCTTCTGCACATGGATACATTCTTGTAGTTATCACCCCCACATTCCTGCCGTGAACGGGCACCACTTGTATGAAAAAAGGGGGGGGTTCTTTTGCGCCAGGCCACACTCCTTCTGCACTGGGCGCCCGAGGTACCTCAATAATAAAGTCCCCGGCTTTGTTCCTGCTGATAGGCCTCGCACCTTGATTGTCCTATCACGGATCAAATTTACGGTCCGGTAGATCGTCCGGTTCCGCTGCCCTTAGGGGTGTCTCCGACTCGCTCACATCAGGCCGCACCGTGCCGCTGCCGTCATGCCGTGTGCCGAGCGTGTCTGATAATCTAGCCCCCGGCCTCAGTAGGCTCCGTAGGCCGCCACAGTCCGCTCTCGGAAGTCGCACTATCCCGGTGTTGGATTGCATCCGGAGTTACATATGCAGGTGCCGCTCGGTCCCAGGCATCAGCGAAGGTCCTTGGAGCAGTGATTTTTATCGGATAACTGGCCGGATTGTTGTGGAAGGCTACTGCTTCCCCGGAGCTCTTCTAGTCAGCAGCCATCTTGCTCGGATGCTAGCCACGCCCCCCCCCTTCACATTGCTTTTTGACATAGTTAAGAAAAAATTGGGTCTTGAAAGTTACCGATGATGAAGACGTGAGCACACTGTTGAGTACCAACCAGCAGATCCGTGGGTGGTGCTTCCGTGAGGTGCTTTCAGACTGTCACACATTTTTTTCATATATTTGTTTTCATATGAGCACATGTAATGGGATACAAGTAGGAAGATAGACACACATTTTTCTTAAATAGTGGACAGCAAAACCCTGACTGGGATAGCATCTTAGCAGATGCCCATTGAGTCCAATTTCTTAGTTTAGCTTGTCTAGGGTTTTTGAAAGCACTAGTCCAGTAGTAGATCAGGCTATATTGATATAAGTGGATCACGTGGAGGCCTGGAATGAGAGACCAATGTTTAGATCCTCCCTAGATATGATTAAAGAAAATGTGATGCCTGCTGGTGGGCTTGGGTGTCTCAGATATGGAGCTCTAGAAGGATGCTTCACTATCAGGCTAATGACGAAAGACAGTGTTTTGCTACTTGCTTCTCAAGATGGACATAGTGTTGGCAGTAGGATATATGACCCAACTGGGAGGCAAGAGATCAAGGAAAATATCAGAAATGGTGAAAGACTTCTCCCACTTTTGGCTGGAAAACCCGATATTCGTGATGGCAGTATACTTTCCGGGATGTCAGACCAAAGTGGCAGATTAGAATTCCAGGTATAGCTCAGACACCAGTGAATAGCATACCAGATGTAGACCATGCAACACAGATCTGTTCACACGTTTAGGTTAAACAATCAACTAACTATAATATACGTATGCTTCAGCTGGAGACCATATTTGGAAGCAAATGCAATGGAGACATTCATACAGGATTGGTCACACATCCAAAACTATGCCCTTCCCCCATTTTCTGCGATGTCCAGAATGTCTGCACACGTCATAGGATAGACAGCAACTTTGATTCTATTGACTCCCATTTGGAAATTGCAAGTTTGGTTTCCTATGCTGATGGAAATATCATGTGACCTCCCAATAGCCTGCCAGTGGGTCCTGACTTCTTACTACACTGCTGCGAGCAACCTCATTCCATTCTGATGCATCAACATCTCTAGACCTCGTAAGGCCAACCCTGAACCACTGTTCTTTTCTAAACATCTGGACATATCAACAGGCGCGGTTCCTGCATGAGGGCGTATGGGGCGGAGCACCTCCAGTCTCAGAAGAAGGAGAAAGAGATTGAAAGGAGACTGGTCTGAGGCTGCGACACTTATACTGTCTGGTAGCAGTGCAGCACGGCCGTCTACAAACACACCCTGCACATGTGTGGAGGACGACTTCAATATCGCCCAAGTCACGCATGTGCAGAGTGTGTCTGTGAGGCAGTGGTGAGGGCAAGCAGGTGCTACCTAAAGCAGCTGGTTTTCCAGGACTTCGGTCTGGATTTCGGTTCGCCCGGATCTCTGACATAGTTCAAAAAATTCTTCTAGGATCCTGCCTCCTCCTCTGACTGAATGACCATTGATACAGTCAACTTATCACTATAGGAGGCATGATTTCAAGTACTGCTTCCTGCGCTGGATTCGTATTTCCCTCCTTCCTTCAACCAGCTTCAACCCGGTCCAAGAGAAACCCCGTGATCAAGCTGAAAACAGTGAGTACTCATTTGTCAAGTTGCCTTAGAAGCCTGGCGCGCCTCATCTGCCTTCAATCGGATCATCAAGCCGGATCCAGGAAAGAAGAATGTTACTTTATTTAATACAGGCAGTCCTCTTCTTCTGCTTGTCTGTTTATGTATCCATGTGCTTTTGGTAACAGTGTACTCAGTCAGTAGATAGTGTAAAACGCACTCAACTCACTGCAGAGTATACATTGAACTCGCCCTTCTTCAAGGTGTGGATTGCATAGGGTTGCTCTCACCCCACTGCACAATCAAAATAAATGTAGTCAAAAGCAGCGCTGACAATGCACTCACCCCACATCAGGATGAACCGGTCGCTTATTCCAACACAGCAAGGTGCACGCAGCAGACCTGACGATACAATTGTACAAAGCACTTCACTCACACAACAAGAATGCTGGTTCACCCGCACCGTAGCATGGGTGTACAGTGCACTCACCCTGCTGCATACCCGGCAGTGCAGTGCCTACTCAGCAATCCTGCAGTTGCGACCACCCTCCTCAGCAGTGTGTATTGTGCACTGACCCCAAGGAAGGGCGAACAGCATATAATTACCTATATCGGGGCTAACATTGAGTGCAGTCATCCTCTTAGCGCTGCACCATCCATGCACGGCTCAGGGGAGTCTATAAACCACTCACCTCCACAGACCTGACATTGCAAGGTGAACAATGCAGTCTCCGCACAGTTCAGCTGGAATCACAGAGCACACTATTTCACAACTGACAACCAAACGTAAGATATAGTGAGCCCTACAACAGGCGGACAATGCAGTAGACACACAACGGGGTGACAGTGCATCTCCCCACAAAAAGGTATGGAGCGTTAGCACAGTCCCTCCAGGCACAGCGCACTAAACCCGCACAGGGCGACCCTCTGGGTACGCAACGTGCTTGACCTTTAGCTTGAATTGACAGTTCCTCTCTCCATGCCTCGAGCCGCACTTCCTGAATCCTCTGCGGTCACGTGATGGGCCAGGGCGAGCTGCTAGTGCTCCAAGCATCACTCTTCCTGGAGTCGGAGCCTCCGCAGCAGAAAAGTGTGGCTCGGTGTGGATCGGGGGGGCTGTGGGTGCTCTGCCAGCATGGGACATGTGAATACATTGGCTCTCTGAGCAGCGGAGGTTTCAGTCTGTTACATCTGTCATCGGGGTGGACTTTCGACAGCTCAGTGTCTGTCCGACTTGAACTTTGGTTTGAAATGCATTGGGCTGGGTGAACATCGCCAAAGAGCATAACAGGAAGCTCGGACAGGTCCTCTGAATTATTTCCACTTGAGACATAGGCGCGGAACCTGCCACTGCATGGTGTTTTTGACTTTTGAGCATCCGAGATCGGTTAATATAATGAGCAGGTGAGGCGTGCAAGGAAGTGAGAACTGTGAGTACCTGGGATGCGTGAGTACCTGAGATGTTGTATAAAGTACATACCACATGTGACGGTTGTGAAAATAAGTGTGAGACTGCAGTCAGGCCTGTGTGCTGCATCCAGGGTGTGCCAGGGTTTGAACCCTCAGTGCTGTGCTTGTTCTAGTTCTGTTTTCTGTTTTTGTGTGGGTCTTGCCAATAGTCCCGATATAGTGATAAATGTAATATGTATTGCAGGGTTGATCAGTGCACATTCTACAGACATAAAACGTACATATCAATAGAATGTCCCCGATCACCTCCGTATTACAAATTTCAGCATGTCCTTCTTTCCAAAATTATTTCACTTTTACGTGCTGCACCAGCCCCACCCCTTTCAAAAGTCACCAGGCGCTACTGCATATCAGACTATGGTCCTGGAGAATTTCAGGTGAACATGGGTGAACAATGAACTTTCAGAGGTTGCTGCAAGTTTCATCAGGGAGATATGGACAAAAGGTACAGTGGAGAGTTACTGGAGATGGTCTTGTTAGTGTATGGAGAGACATCTGGATCCAGTGGGAACAAGAATTGTCTAAATCCAGAATTTCCTTTCGGAAAAGGCCAGCGTTAGAGTAGCCTAGAGGACAGTCAATAAATTGAGATCAGTAGTCCCCATGGGTCATAAAGCAGTAAATGAGACAGCAGTAAGGGTACACCATTGTGTGTGCAAATAGATAAAGGGACCAAGATTATCTAATCCTCCAGAACCTTGATATTCCAGTGTTTGGGACATTGACATTATCCTAAATATGTTTCTCTCCTGGCAGAATAATGATCGTCTCTCCAGAAAGGAACTATCTGCCAAACTGGCTATGTGATTGTGTATGATGCAAAAGAATATCAAATGTTCGGGCACGGGACATTTGGGGCGTATTTTTACACCTGGTAAGACACCTTTACATTGATAGGAGGATGAAAACAAACATCAGACAGATTTCATATACAGCCTTTCGAGATAATCCACAACTGAGTGTAGGTGGATGTATTACAATGTACAAAAATATGAAAGCAGAGGCAATATCGGCAGGGGAAATACAATTGCTTATCTCCTTAAAGAAACCTTTTAAGCTTTTTCATCACTGTCTGTTGCCATGTGAGTAAAGTGGACCATGCAGGAAGATGGAACAGATCCACCCATTTCGGAGGCCCAGTAAACCCATTCGGCTAGAGGGGCAATGGCTGCTAAAGCGATGCAGTTGGGTGAAAACTTGAGGACATTATGAATGCCGAAGATTGGTCGTCCAATTCGATCTTCAAGAAATTCTACTTTAAAAGCAAAAATAGTAAGCAGATTTTGAACATGCATAACCCTCACCTCCAGTGCTGGCATACATTGTAAAATATTCTAGCTATCCAGAAGGAAAGTTTACATTCTATTAAGGGCATGGTGCTAGGGATTATCCCACCTGAGAATCTCTAAGAAGATTCAGAGATCTCCCCAGGAGAAATAATGATTAAAGTACGTAAAGAGTTTTCTCTGTGTATTGAAATTGATGAAAGATTATTAGAACGTTTTTTTCTTCATTACCTTCAAACTTCTTGTTTTATTGCTAGACAGACTAAATTATGTTGTGCACTACTGTTTTGTATCAAGCAAAGTAATTAATAAATGTTTTCCAATACTGTTAATATTGGTCTTTTGAAAAAAACTGGATAATGGATTTTACAATGATTCTCTAAGTACAGACCACAAGGGTGACAAATAGAAGAAACAATGGTATACCAAACAACCTGTATTTTCATACACGGGTGGGATAGGGTTATGTGGTTGGTGAACTTATGGTTATTTTGTTACTTGATTTCCCTATGTCCACTGGGAAATGTAGTTTTGTATATGGCAAAGTAATGAATTTAGAAACGACTACTATGTTATTAAAGTGAAGAATGTTATACATAATCTTCCCATCTGTATCCTTAATAGAATTTACATTTTCCTTCTCAATAGCAAGACATTTTTACACTATAATCTCTAGTTTGGTGCTCCTCTTCCGGTTTTTGCACTGCCTCTTACCTCTCCTAAATGTTTTAAGCTTCTCTAGCTAGTCTCTATCTATCTGATTGGTCTGTTTATTTCCCCATCCAGCCTAACTCTTTCTCTCCTTTGTGTTAGGTGTCTATATGTTAGGACCGGCATCCTCTGCATAGTTTCCTGTGTCTTATTTCCTCTACCCCCTGTATTTTTTGACTGTATGATGGACTACGTTCTTGCTGGTGTTTGAACTCTGGATACTTTACCACTGCTACTCAGTGCTAAAGTGCCAGTGCTCACTGTGTAAATTGTGATTATGATTGGTTTTCCATGATTGGCCTATTTGATTTACTGGTAAGTGCCTAGTGAAGTGCACTGTGTGTGCCCAGGGCCAGTAATCAAATGCTACTAGTGGGCCTGCTGCACTCATTATGCCACCCACATGAGAAGCCTTGTAACCATGTCTCATGCATGCCACTGCATGTCTGCATGTGCAGTTTTAAACTGCCATGTCGGCCTGGCAAGTGCACTCACTAAGTTGTGGAATACTAACAATTTCAGATATGAGATTTGTACGCAAATTGTAGTAAAAAAATTAGGAAAGAGGTACGCAGTGAAGGTTGGTTGAGGTATGGTAACCACGAAGTGTTGAGAGCCTCAATGTAATAGGACCTTTAAAGGCTGTAAAGTCTGCCAACAATAGAATGTGAGAATGTATTTACACCAGTGGTCCAGAGTTTAATTAGTATTGGCCATAGCAAGAGAGGAATTAGGTCATTGCATTATGTGGACCACATGGGATCCGATAGTAACTGCAAAAAATTGGGTTTATGGTTGAGGGGTGTGAAACCCTAATCATGCAACAACAACAATCCTTTTCAAGGTAAAACACATAAATCACTAAATTAACCTGTGCTCAACCCTCAGGTAGCTTGGCACAAAAGCAGTCAAGCTTAAATTAGAGGCACTGTGTTAAGTATTCATGCGGCTCACAAACAGTAATAAAGTCGAAACACAACACAAGAAAAACCTCAAACCAATTTTAAAAAAATGTATTCATTTTAATACAAAAAATTAGACCAAAACAATAAATATCCAATCAGTAGAACCGGAGATGTGCAATTACAAAGCTTTAAGTAAGTATAGTGCCTAAAAACAATGGAGTGCTAGCTATATACAGGGACCAGTTAGTCTGCTCAAAAAGTTACCTTCTCAAAGTCAAGCATGAGGAGTACCATTCATGGTTGGGTAGGGTGTGAGGAGCAGGGAGAGCGGTGTAGATGGCTGTCGCTGTAGTACAAAGAGCAGGATGGGTAGCGCGGGCTGTCGTCACTTTAGCAGAAGAGCTGGTTGGGCATTGCAGACAGTCATTGCTGGAGCTTTATATTGGCGGTCAGCATGGACAGGCTGTCATTGCTGTAGCGCGAAGTACATATCTCACCTTGCCAGTCGTCGCTGGTGGTCACTGTATTGCAAAGAATTGTTTACACCGAAGCTTCATGTTGGCGGTCGTTTGTATGTATGCTGGAGGTAGCACTTTGAAGTGTAAGGGAGGCAGGGTATAGCTCCAGCCCCAGGCAACACCTAGTCCCCATTTGTCTCACTGTCGCAAAGGCAGTTTGTCACAATGTCACTAATACGAAGGCTTTGAAGAAAGCAGGTCCACCAGAGAATAGGCTCTTAAGTAGTGATTTATTCAAATTGGTAGCAACAGAAGTCAGGTTTATAAGAAAAATGAGGAGGGTTATTGGTCATCCGCTGGCTTCCTCTGAAGTCTTCTACTTTCAGCGGTGTTCCTGGAGGGGGGTTCCGGATACTTCTCCGAAGCTCGGGCTCAGGAAAGAAGAGAAAATAAATACCCCAAGTTACTGGTGGTGCTCTCGGATATAATTTGAGAACGAGAAGGGAAGGGGCGTGAGGGGATCACCGGGGACCATCACTCGTTGTAGACACTTCAAAAACAAACTTTGCTATATCGAGTGATAAGGAAGTGAAAAAACGGAGAACGTAAAGAGCCCCGTGACCGCCTTCACCCTCCCCTACCCAGTCCCACCCCGTCAATAAAGAAGTCCCCTTAAACGGCCCCGTACCTTGTCCAGCCACACTTCTCCAGAAGTGCGGCGGGGAGGCTCGCGGTACCGGTGGCATCCTGGCTTGACAATCTCTCCGGTCGGGTCCTCTTCCACGTTCAGCTCCGCCACAGCAGCAACGCCTTCCGTCTTCCTCTCTTCCGGGGCACTGTTAGGGGTGCTACTGGTCGTCTTACTTAATGCAGTGTAATTTTAGTTCAGTTCATGTCTAAATTAAACTTTCAGTTCAATTATTTGTTAGTGTGAAACACAGGAGTAGTTTTAAGTATGTAACTTTTAATTTTAGTCCATGTAATTAGATGTTTAGGAATTTGCATTAGCCAATGCTTGTTGATTTTTAGTTCATGTGTATGTCCTTGAGGTTTAACTATTAGATTGTGCGCTCTAACGAGAGGCTCGCGCGGGCTCTCGTGACTGTGCTTATTAATGGAGAGAGGGCTCGCGCTGCTCTCGTGACTTTGCTTGGTCTATAAATAGACATTCCTCCCAACGGTCGGCGCTTCGTCTCTCGTTGGTTTCCTGACGAGCGCTTCTGCCCTTGTGTTGCAGGATCGTGTAAACGATCATAAATCCTTCTTCAAATCCACTCCTGAGTTTAAAGAACCCAACTATTATTTTCCCAGTCCCTCGACGAGCTTATAATTAAGCTGTCACTTTCCTGTTGTTTCCGCGGCTTCGCGGAAGCCGAAGCTCCGAGAAATCTCCTTCGAGTCAGCTGGTATCGAGTTTCGTTTTCCCTCGCCAGCAGGCAGTTCGAGTCTCCAGTCACCGAGTCCAGTTCAGAAAGGACAGTAAGATTTACTATTATCAGCTAAAAAAAGAGCTGAAGAATTTTAGCGCTACTCAAGAACTAATGCTAATTAACTGAATCTGAAGTCCAAAGTTGTTTTTTAATGCTTAAAGGTTTACTATTGTAGACAGAAAGAAACAAACCTTGGCAAAGTCAAAGTTTTAACATTGTTAAATAAACAACTGAGTTTAATTAAGAGTCTACCAAGAACTGTTAAGACAAGAGACTAGACTCCGGTAAAAGAAACAAACCTTAGCAAAGTCAAAAGTTTTAATATTGTTAAATAAACAACTGAGTCTAATTAAGAGTCTACCAAGAACTGTTAAGACAAGAGACTAGACTCCGGTAAAAGAAACAAGCCTTGGCAAAGGCAAGGATCAAATGTAATTTATCAGATGTGAAGCTCTTAATGTGTAAATAGGAAATTTGTATTAGACTCAGGAAAGAAGGCTTTATGTTTTCAAGAAGCTACCTGGTTAGAAACTTAATAGCAGTTGTTATAAGGAGTAGGTTGTTGTATTTTCTTCTATCATCCTACTGCAGATATTCATTGAATTGAAGAACTGCTGAAGACTCCAGGTATGAATCTTGCATGATAGAAATCAGTTCAGTTCACTAATCTTATTAACTAACTAACGCATGTTACAGTGAGGTTTTTACTGATTCATGTCTTTCATTTAAAGGAGTCTTGAGTTGAGGCTGAGCAAATACCGAATTCAAATTGAGTGTGATCAAGGACCACTAAAACCTATGGTCAGTAGTTGGTGTGTTTAGACATTTTCTGAGTTAAAGAGGTAGCTAGGAAGTTTTATTTATTGTTAAATTTGAACTACAGAACTGCGTGGAACCAGTGAAGCGCATCCAATGAATTGGTCAGCGGCCTGGAACACTGTCTAGAGAAACAACAGCAGAAGCCAATGTTTATTTACATGTTGTTAGTTTCTCTGTCCACTTCCCCTTTCCCTTAGGGAAAAGTTAATTCAGTCAGAGTTGAATTCCTGATTGCGTTGACTGATCCTTGGGGGAGTTGGGAGTTTTCAACTTCAAGAGGAAACGTCAGGAGTGACTCTCAAGACTTCTCAACAGTAGACAAAGCCCTTTTAAAAAAAATCGTTTCCTCTTGGGTTTGTAAACTCACCCTCATGGATGTTTCACAGTTGTCACAGTTAGTGCAGAAAATGACAGTGGAAATGGAAATTTTACGATTGGAGAATCAATCGCTTCGTCAAGAGTTGGATGAAACTAGAGCGGGGTTTTCTGTTTGGAGGGATCCCTCAAAGGAGAGAAAACCAGTTTTAGCGCCAACTAGATTTCAATTGCATTTCATGTGTAAACCTCAAATTTTTTCTTCTGACACAGCTAAGGTAGCATTTATAATTTCTTATCTTGGGGGGGTGGCTGCGAATTGGGCAATGCCTTTGGTAGATAATAATGACCCTTTGCTTCATAATCTGCAACATTTCAAAATAGCCATGTCCAACTTATTTGCAAAGCATACCTTAGTTCAGTCTTCAGATAATGAGTTATTGAGTCTTCGTCAAGGGACCAAGGATCTCATTTCTTATATTACTACCTTCAATAGACTTTTGACTGAAACTCATTGGCCTGAAGAGAAAAGAATTTCTTTGTTTTATAGGGGTCTTAAGGATGATTTGAAAGATTCTCTTGCACATATAGTTAATTTGCCTGGGGATTCTAAGGAATTTCAGGATTTAGTGGTTAAGCTTGATCACAGGTTGGGTGAGCGTAAAAATGAGAAAACAAGGAGTGATTTTAGAAGTTCACAATTTAGAGTAGAAAAAAAAGAGACAGAAGTTAAGAATACTTTTGTTGAACCTGTTTAATCGGGAGGTTTTAAAGGACCTTTAACATCTGAGGAAAAAGAACGAAGACGTAAGGGTAACTTGTGTTTATACTGTGGCAAACCTGGGCACTTTGCTAAGGATTGTACTCTTAAACCTGCTAAAAAGAAAGCCCTAGTTATTGAAACCTTTTCAACAAATTTGTCGGAAAACTAGAATTCTCGAGGAAAGCCGAGATCGTTTCTTCGAGTAAATCTTCGTCTAAGATCTCTCAATTTGTCACTAATGTAACTACACATATTCCTAAACATTTTACTATTCGGATGGTTTTTATTTTAACTACTCTTCAAAGACATAGTATTCCTGTACTTTTGGATTCTGGGGCCACTGGGAATTTTTTTCAATTTTGAGTTTGCCCATAAATTAAATTTAAAATTTGTTGCCAAGGAGGAACCGGAGCCTGTGAGAGCTGTTGATGGTTCGGTTCTGTCTTCTGGTATGATTCGATTTAACACAGAGCCATTGACTCTAGTGGCAGACAATGGGCATACTGAAAAGGTGGTTTTTGATCTTATTGATGCACCAACCTTTGGAGTGATCTTGGGTATTCCTTGGTTGGAATTACATAATCCAAAAATTGATTGGATTAAAAGAACTGTTACCTTAGAATCATCTTTTTGTAAGTTGCATTGTTATCAAGAGACCAGAGACCCGGTAATGCCTCTTTTTTGTGCTACTATGAATCCTGAAATAAATAGGCTTCCAGTTGAGTATAGGAATTTTTCTAAGGTTTTTGATTGTGTTGAAGCAACTAAATTACCACCGCATAGAATTTTTGATTGTAGGATTGACTTAGTACCTGGTGCTGTTCTACCTTGCAGTAGAATTTACGCTTTAACGGAACCAGAAAATGATTATCTGAAAAAGTATCTGGATGAACTTTTAGAACTAGGTTTTATTCGGCATTCCACTTCCCCAGTCTCGTCTCCACTCTTTTTCGTTGCGAAGAAGACAGGTGATTTGAGGGCTTGTATTGATTATAGAGCAGTAAACAAAGCGATAATTAAAAATAGATATCGGTTACCTTTGATTTCTGTACTTCTTAATCAAATTAAGGGTTCCAGTATTTATACCAAGCTGGATCTTAGGGGAGCATATCATTTGATTAGAGTCAAGGAAGGTGATGAGTGGAAGACCGCTTTTCGTACGAAATTTGGTCTTTTTGAGTATACTGTTATGCCGTTTGGTCTTTGTAACGCTCCGGCAGCCTTTCAATATTTTATTAATGAGGTCTTGCATGATTTGTTGGATGTCTGTTGCATAGTTTATATTGACGACATCCTAATTTATTCTAAGAATACTGAAGAACATGTGCATCATGTTCAATCTGTTTTACAGAGGTTGAGGGATCATTCATTATTTGCTAAATTGGAAAAATGTGTCTTTAATGTCTCCAAGGTGGAATTTCTTGGTTATTGCTTGTCACCCGAGGGGATCCTTATGGATCCTAAGAAGGTAGAAGCAATTTTAAACTGGCCAATTCCTGTTTCAATTAAAGACACACAAAGAATTCTTGGATTTGCCAATTTTTATAGGCGATTCATTTTTAAATTTTCTGAAATCATTACACCCATTACTCAGTTATTGAAAAAAGGTAAAACCTTCTCTTGGACTGAGGAAGCTGATCAAGCTTTTTCTTTGTTGAAAAAGGCTTTTACCTCTGCTCCTATCTTGGTTCATCCTGATCCTGATAGGCCATTTTTTGTGGAAGCGGATGCTTCACAGACAGCTATTGGTGGAGTATTGCTTCAAAAGGATTCAAATACTGGTCATTTACATCCCGTCGCTTTCTTTTCTAGGAAGTTATTATTAGCTGAGCAGAATTATACGATTGCGGAACGAGAACTGTTAGCTATTAAAGATGTGTTTCAGGAATGGAGACATCATCTTTTGGGGGCTAAACATACTATCACCGTATATTCTGATCACAAAAATTTACAATTTTATTCCACTGTAAAGGCTTTTACTCCCAGACAGATGAGATGGCTACAGTTTTTTAGCGAATTTGACTTCTTAATTATGTATCGGCCTGGAAATAAGCAGTTGTTATCAGACACACTTTCACGATTAGTTTGTGAAAAAAATGTTCATTCTGTTAAAGAACCGCCCAGTATTCTGCCCATGGAAAAAATAGCTGCAGAGATCCATTCTGAAAGTTTCTTAGACTCTGTTAAGAAAGAATTAAAAACTTTTAATTTTCATGAATGGTTATCAAAGGAAGGGAATTCTATCAGAGAGGGTCTTTTCTATCACAACAATAAATTATTTGTTCCCACAAAAGATTTACAAGATAAGGTTATGCAATGGAATCATGATTTGGCAATTGCTGCACATCCTGGTATTAATAAAACCTTGGATTTATGTCAGCGTCATTTTTGGTGGGAAAAGATGATTCCTGCAATTCAGCAATTTGTGAAAGCTTGTCCAGTTTGTTCACGGCAAAAGGCCTTACATGCAGCTCCTATGGGTTTACTTCGTCCAATGACTATTCCTCCTCAACCTTGGCACACGATCAGTCTAGATTTTATTACTGATCTTCCTAAATCTAATGGTTATACTACGGTTCTTGTAGTGGTAGATTTGTTATCTAAAATGGGACATTTTATTCCTTTACACAAAATTCCATCTGCAGCAGAATTTAGTGATGTGTTTTTATCTAATATTGTAAAACTTCATGGTCTTCCCTCAAAGATTATTTCAGATAGAGGTCCTCAATTTATATCAAAATTTTGGTCGCAACTCAGTAAACAGCTAGGTATTGAGTTAGCTCTGTCCTCCTCTTTTCATCCACAGACTGATGGACAAACTGAAAAAGTTGATCAGCATGTGGAACAGGGTTTAAGATGTTTGTTAACAACTTCTTCTAGTCCTTGGGATGAAGTTTTGCCTTGGCCGGAATTTTCTTATAATAACACCACTCATTCGGCTTTGGGTTGTTCTCCTTTTTATTTTCTCACTGGTCAACATCCAAGATCCCTTCCTATTCTCTTACCTGAGGATCAGCAGTCAATGCCAGCAGTTATCGACAGGTTGACATCACTGATGGTTATTCAGGAAAAGGCTAGAAAACAGTGGATTAAAAGTAAGATGACTATGAAAAGAACAGCCGATTCTCATCGTAGACCTTCTCCGTTGTACAAAGAAGGTCAGTTAGTTTGGCTATCTACTAGAAACATTCAGTTAGTGGGTCCTAGAAAATTGAAACCTAGGTATTTAGGGCCTTTTCAGATTGAGAAAATTCTGAATCCTGTGTCTGTGAAATTGGTTTTGCCTGATGAATATGCTATTCATCCTGTATTTCATGTTTCCCTTTTGAAACCTTTTGAACCTTCTACTCGACCTGATAATCCACCTCCGCCAGTGGTAATTGGTGATCATGTTGAATATGAGGTTAAATCTATTTTAGATTCTATGAGGATACGGGGTACCTTGTTTTATTTGGTTGATTGGAAGGGTTATGATCCTTCTGAGCGATATTGGGAACCTGAGAAGAATGTTCATGCCCCTAGACTTGTTAGGTCTTTTCATGCTTTACATCCTGACAAACCTCGACCTGTAAAACGACCTTTGGGGGGAGGAACTGTTAGGGGTGCTACTGGTCGTCTTACTTAATTCAGTGTAGTTTTAGTTCAGTTCATGTCTAAATTAAACTTTCAGTTCAATTATTTGTTAGTGTGAAACACAGGAGTAGTTTTAAGTATGTAACTTTTAATTTTAGTCCATGTAATTAGTTGTTTAGGAATTTGCATTAGCCAATGCTTGTTGATTTTTAGTTCATGTGTATGTCTTTGAGATTTAACTATTAGATTGTGCGCTCTAACGAGAGAGGCTCGCGCGGGCTCTCGTGACTGTGCTTATTAATGGAGAGAGGGCTCGCGCTGCTCTCGTGACTTTGCTTGGTCTATAAATAGACATTCCTCCCAACGGTCGGCGCTTCGTCTCTCGTTGGATTCCTGACGAGCGCTTCTGCCCTTGTGTTGCAGGATCGTGAAAACAATCATAAATCCTTCTTCAAATCCACTCCTGAGTTTAAAGAACCCAACTATTATTTTCCCAGTCCCTCGACGAGCTTATAATTAAGCTGTCACTTTCCTGTTGATTCCGCGGCTTCGCGGAAGCCGAAGCTCCGAGAAATCTCCTTCGAGTCAGCTGGTATCGAGTTTCGTTTTCCCTCGCCAGCAGGCAGTTCGAGTCTCCAGTCACCGAGTCCAGTTCAGAAAGGACAGTAAGATTTACTATTATCAGCTAAAAAAGAGCTGAAGAATTTTAGCGCTACTCAAGAACTAATGCTAATTAACTGAATCTGAAGTCCTACGTTGTTTTTTAATGCTTAAAGGTTTACTATTGTAGACAGAAAGAAACAAACCTTGGCAAAGTCAAAGTTTTAACATTGTTAAATAAACAACTGAGTTTAATTAAGAGTCTACCAAGAACTGTTAAGACAAGAGACTAGACTCCGGTAAAAGAAACAAACCTTGGCAAAGTCAAAAGTTTTAATATTGTTAAATAAACAACTGAGTCTAATTAAGAGTCTACCAAGAACTGTTAAGACAAGAGACTAGACTCCGGTAAAAGAAACAAGCCTTGGCAAAGGCAAGGATCAAATGTAATTTATCAGATGTGAAGCTCTTAATGTGTAAATAGGAAATTTGTATTAGACTCAGGAAAGAAGGCTTTATGTTTTCAAGAAGCTACCTGGTTAGAAACTTAATAGCAGTTGTTATAAGGAGTAGGTTGTTGTATTTTCTTCTATCATCCTACTGCAGATATTCATTGAATTGAAGAACTGCTGAAGACTCCAGGTATGAATCTTGCATGATAGAAATCAGTTCAGTTCACTAATCTTATTAACTAACTAACGCATGTTACAGTGAGGTTTTTACTGATTCATGTCTTTCATTTAAAGGAGTCTTGAGTTGAGGCTGAGCAAATACCGAATTCAAATTGAGTGTGATCAAGGGCCACTAAAACCTATGGTCAGTAGTTGGTGTGTTTAGACATTTTCTGAGTTAAAGAGGTAGCTAGGAAGTTTTATTTATTGTTAAATTTGAACTACAGAACTGCGTGGAACCAGTAAAGCGCATCCAATGAATTGGTCAGCGGCCTGGAACACTGTCTAGAGAAACAACAGCAGAAGCCAATGTTTATTTACATGTTGTTAGTTTCTCTGTCCACTTCCCCTTTCCCTTAGGGAAAAGTTAATTCAGTCAGAGTTGAATTCCTGATTGCGTTGACTGATCCTTGGGGGAGTTGGGAGTTTGCAACTTCAAGAGGAAACGTCAGGAGTGACTCTCAGGACTTCTCAACAGGCACTTCCTCCTCTGGCATTCGCCCTTTCGTCGCTGCGTCCAGCTTCCTTATCCGCCTTCTCTCCCTCGGATTGGCTCCCCAGAGACGACGTCAGGGAGGGGGGTGTGGCCACTGAAGTAATCCAGGCTGCATTAAAGGGGCCGTCGGAGTCCTGCGGACGGGTGGAAAGGAACAGTTGTTAAAGTCCACACCCCGTCCGTCAGTGTCACCGACCCCGTGACACATCCCACCCCCGAGATTTTCCCGATCGGGGGAAATTGGAAAGCGGGAAAGGAAGTCCACGTTCCCTTGGTCCGAGCCCTTACGATGCCGGACGTCAATTTGAAAAGGTTGTAAGGCCAAAAACCAGCGTAGTATGCGATCGTTATGGCCATGATTACGTTGGAACCACGTCAGGGTAGCATGATCGGTATAAAGAATGAAGGGCCTTCCGTCCAAGTAATACCGAAGCTTCTCCACCCCCCACGTAACAACCAGACACTCCTTTTCTATGACTGAGTAAGCCAATTCTCGGGGAAAGAGTTTACTGCTGATGTACAATACCAGTCTCTCTGCCCCTTGTTTATCCTGCTGAGAAAGAACAGCTCCTATACCCACCCCTGAGGCGTCAGACTGTAAAATGAAGGGTTTCTGGAAGTCAGGGGAGACAAGTACAGGGGATGAGGTGATAGCCGACTTTAAGGCCTGAAAGGCAAAGGTTTCTTTGTCAGAAGGAGTAGGTAATGCGGAAGACCTGTGGGACTTACGGAGCAGATCGGTGAGAGGTCCTGCCAGGTTAGCAAACTGGGGGATAAATCGGCGGTAATAACCCACCAGGCCTAAGAAGGCTCGAAGATCCTTTTTAGTGGCAGGGTAGGGAATGGATTTTATAGCCTGCACTTTCTCAAACTGTGGCTCAATATGGCCTTCTCCCAGAAGATAGCCAAGATATTTGACTTTTCTAAAGGCAACTCTGGATTTTTTCGCATTAATGTGGAGATTGGCAGACTGTAGACTGGTAAGTATCTTCCCCAAGTGTTCAAGGTGGTCCTCCCAGGTTTTACTAAAGACTACGATGTCGTCCAAGTAGGCCGAGGCATAGTCCAAATGAGTGGATTACACAGTGTCCATGACCCTTTGGAAGGTCGCTGGGGCCTCATGCAGACCAAAGGGTAGGACCGTAAAGTGAAAGTGACCTGAGGGGGTAGAGAAGGCTGTCTTTTCTCTATCCGCGGGAGCTAGGGGTATTTGCCAATACCCTAGGTGAGGTCGATGGTCGTGATATATCGGGCCTCACCAAGACGCTCAAGCAGTTCATCAACCCTCGGTAACGGATATGCGTCTTGTTTTGACACTCGATTAACAGCTCGGAAGTCTATGCAAAACCGGATGCTGCCATCCGGTTTAGGCACAAGAACCACTGGCGAGCACCAGTTGCTGTGGGAGGGCACTATTATCGCAGCCTGTAACATGCTTTGTACCTCCTTCTGAAAGGCTAGGCGTCTAGCCTCAGGAATGCGGTCTGGTTTTTGCTTTACGACAACCCCGGGAGGGGTTGGGATGGTGTGTTCGGCCAGTGGTGTCCTTCCCGGTTGGTCCGAGAAGACCTCGGAATAGCGAAGGAGGAGAGACAGAATCTCTTCTTTCTGCTTCTGTGAGAGGTCTGTGTTAATTGGGGTGTCTCTGACGGTATGTGCTGATGTCGGCTTTGTGGAGATGGAATTGATTGTTTGTGGGGGTTTTCCGAGCCATTTTTTTAGAATGTTTATGTGATACATTTGGCTTTTTCCCCCAGCCAATTGTAGCACATAGGTGGTAGGCCCTATCTTCCTAACAATCTTAAAGGGTCCCTGCCACTCCTTTTTTAACTTATGAGTAGAGGTGGGCAGTAAAACTAACACCCAATCCTCCACACTGAATTCTCTCCACTTTTTCCCTCGATCGTAAAATGTCTTTTGTTTCGCTTGGGCAATGGCCAAATGGTCATGAGCAAGGGTTCGTAACTTGTGAAGCCGTGTTTGTAATTGTCGAGTATAGTCTAACAAGGCTTCGGCTTCATGAGCTCCCTCGGTTTCCCAACTGTCCTTAGTGATCTCTAGTAAGGTTCTTGGCTTACGTCCAAACAAAAGTTCAAACGGATAGGTGCCCAGACTAGACTGTGTCTGGCTGCGGAGCACAAAAAGGGCAAGAGGCAAAAGCTGGTCCCAATTTTTTCCGTCCCCAGACAGTAGTTTTTTCAGTGTTAGTTTCAGGGAGCCGTTGTAGCGCTCAATCAACCCGTCTGTCTGGGGATGATATACGGATGTTTTGATGTGTTTCAGTTTTAATTGCCCACATACCTGTTGCATTAAACGGGACACAAAAGGGGTGCCCTGATCGGTGACAATCTCTCGAGGGAATCCCATGCGAGAAAAGACTTCTACCAGTCTCTGGGCAATGGCTGAAAAGGTAGCTGCTCTAAGAGGAAAGGCCTCCGGATAACGAGTAGCGTAGTCGACCAACACTAGGGCATACTGGTGCCCTCTTCCTGATTTGGGTAAGGGACCTATTAGGTCCATCCCCAGTCTATCGAAGGGAGTGCCTATGAGAGGTAAGGGATTCAAGGGGACTTGAGAGGGAGTGTAGGATTGCGTTTTTGGCATATCTTGCATTCCTGACAGTATTTCTGTACTTGGGCGTATATGCCAGGCCAAAAGAAATGACGTAATATTGCCTGACCTGTCTTCTCTGCTCCGGAATTGCCAGCTAACAAATGTGCATGTACAAAGAAGAGAATCTGATCACGGAATCCTGTAGGTACCAGCAATTGGGGTTCAGCACCTGCTTTGGCTAGTCTATAGAGGAGCCCGTTCTTCTCAAGAAATGTGGGATATGTTCTTGTTAGGGATGTCTGACCAGCCCGGGCGGCTTGCCATGCATTCGTAAGACTTGCATCATTTAGTTGGGCCGTTCGGAAATGGGTGTCTCTAGCCCAGGGTTCTGAGGACAGGAAGGAGTCGTGTGTTTTTCGCAGGTGTTGTAGTGCGTCTAGTATGAGTATGTTAAAGGAAGGATTGTCCACCCCTATGATGACAGGCTCTGGAAGATCTGACATAACCCCAACTAGCACTTCAGTCCCCTTTCCTGTGGTACTGTATAGGGTGACCTTAGCTACAGGGTACTCCTTGACGTCTCCATGGACACAGAGGATATGGACAGACCTTCCAGGTATAAGATAGGAAGGTGTAACCAACACTTGTCGCACCACCGAGTGCTTACAACCGGAGTCCAATAGAGCCCTAATGGACACCCCGTTTAAAGTCACACTCACATAGAAGACAGTTCCTGTTTCCTGTGCATAAAGAATGGACCGTGGGGCATAGCTCACATCCATAGGTTCATCTTCCTTTTCCTTTTTCTTCCTGCAGTGCCGGGCTATATGGCCCCACTCTCCGCAGTCGTAAGACTGGGGCCCAGAAACACTAGAAACGTCCGGTCGTTGAAAACGAGGACGAGGTGGTTTGGCTATCTGTTTCTGTGGTTTCTTTTCTCCCTTCAATGGCGTCATGCTCTTCGTTGTTTTTTCAGGCTCCTTTACATAAGGACTAATCTGTGCTCGGGCATAGCAGGTGGCCATCTCTATGGCGTGTTCCAAAGTCAGGCCAGCGTGTTGTTTGAGCCATCGTTGGGTGCTATAGGGGAGAGCCTCGAGGAACTGCTCTAAGTAGATCTTGTTCATGACGTCGTCTATATTGCCTTCTTGAGGTTTCAGCCACAAATCGGCAGTTTCCTTGAGTTTGAAGAATAAGGTTTTGGGCAGGTCTCCGGGGGTCCCTCTTCCCTGGCAAAACCTAAGCCTATGGGTCTCCTCATCTACCCCTAATCGGTCAAGTATGTACTGTTTGACCACAGCATAGGCAGTCGTCCCATCTCGGTTAAACATTTGGTAGGCTGCTTGGGCTTCTCCCGTTAGGAGGGGAGCGAGGTAGAAGGGCCACGTGTCCCCTGGCCATGAACTGGCTCTGGCGGCTCTTTCAAAATTCAAGAAGAAAGCCAAGGGATCTTCTCCAAGGGAAAACTTCTGAAGGGGAACTAAGGTGCCAGGGGGTGGAGCACTGGTCCGTCCTTGTCCCAGAACCGTCAAGAGTTGTGTTTGTCCCTCGGCCAATTTCATGAGGTTATCAGCCTGATTCTGTATGGCCTGAGTGAAGGCCGTCCGGTCAGCTGCAGCCTGGGTAGTACTTTGTTCCATGGCCCATTCTAACTTAGCCTGTCCCTCTTTCATCTGAGTGATTAATTGCTCCATCCTGTATCGAATGGTGGTTCTTCAGCTCCTATCTGGCTCGCCACTTGTCACAATGTCACTAATACGAAGGCTTTGAAGAAAGCAGGTCCACCAGAGAATAGGATCTTAAGTAGTGATTTATTCAAATTGTTAGCAACAGAAGTCAGGTTTATAAGAAAAATGAGGAGGGTTATTGGTCATCCGCTGGCTTCCTCTGAAGTCTTCTACTTTCAGCGGTGTTCCTGGAGGGGGGTTCCGGATACTTCTCCGAAGCTCCGGCTCAGGAAAGAAGAGAAAAGAAATACCCCAAGTTACTGGTGGGGCTCTGGGATATAATTTGAGAACGAGAAGGGAAGGGGCGTGAGGGGATCACCGAGGACCATCACCCGTTGTAGACACTTCAAAAACAAACTTCGCTATATCGAGTGATAGGGAAGTGAAAAAACGGAGAACGTAAAGAGCCCCGTGACCGCCCTCACCCTCCCCTACCCAGTCCCACCCCGTGAATAAAGAAGTTCCCTTAAACGGCCCGTACCTTGTCCAGCCACACTTCTCCAGAAGTGCGGCGGGCGGCTCGCGGTACCGGTGGCCTCCTGGCTTGACGATCTCTCCGGTCGGGTCCTCTTCCACGTTCAGCTCTGCCACAGCAGCAACGCCTTCCGTCTTCCTCTCTTCTGGGGCACTTCCTCCTCCGGCATTTGCCCTTTCGTCGCTGCGTCCAGCTTCCTTATCCGCCTTCTCTCCCTCGGATTGGCTCCCAGGGACGACGTCAGGGAGGGGGGTGTGGCCACTGAAGTAATCTAGGCTGCATTAAAGGGGCCGTCGGAGTCCTGCGGACGGGGTGGAAAGGAACAGTCGTTAAAGTCCACACCCCGTCCGTCAGTGTCCCAAATATTTGCTGAGCGCCCTCTAGGTAACTTGTTACCAATTAGAATAATTGTTTTGTGTCAGGTGGGGGCAGCCGCTGGGGTAACTATGAATAGGGACAAGGAAGTAAGAAAAACAACTGTAAACAGAGGGTCTCGGGGACTGTATTTACCGACCTATCAAGCTAGTATCCCTTTCAAACTATATTATAACAACAAAAGCTTGACGGTCTGTGAGGCTGAGTGAGAAAAAACACCAAAAAAGAGATACACAAACTGTAGTGCCAACTCGCGGTGAAGGACCATCAAGTGTAGATAAATCCTTTCAGCCCACCCATCTGGCGGAACATCGTCATCTAGGACCTTTGGAACAGGCTCTTTTTGACTAAGCCCAAGAGTAGTGGCTTTCCGTCGGTAGAGCCTTGTTCAAGGCAGAGATGTGTCCTCATCGTGAGTGGCACTGATCAGGTGCAGTGCTCAAAAAAAGGGGAAATTATGGCGTGGTGTTTTAAAATGGCGGACAGGGTAAGAAAAAATTGTTTATTGGTATCTACCTTGACGCCAAGTTTAAAAACAGTGTAATGACAGTGTGAAAATATCACTGTGCAGTAAGTTTGAAATTCTGGGCCAACATGTTTCTGCCGTCTCGGTATCAGTTTACCGGCATTCTTCAGGGCCAAGCTGGAAAATAAGCTACTGCAAAATACACCATGAGTTAGTGTGAGAAAAAAATATATATACAATGAATTAATCAAAAGACATGATTTCAGGAAAAAGAGAGAGAGAGGTGTGGCCAACTTGACCACCCTACCGTATCCTCGTAATAATCTGTCTTTACAAGGAGTCCTTTCCTGTAAATATCAAAAGAAGTTTCATGTCACCAAAGTGTTGGTGGCATTGTGTAACAACAAAGATGTGAACTCAACAAAAGGTAAATGCCCTCACTCAGCATGCCAGTCATAATTGATGACGACAAAATTAAATTAAACACTGTGCACTTAGAATAGTCACATGCAGCAAATCTGTCTGGAAAAAATTATTAAAATTGACATACACTTACCCAGTTTTGTGTGGGAAAAAGGCCTCACCTCACCCGGCAATCGGCTCGGACAAAGAGGCCCCGCTCTATTGAACATATGAAGGGGGACATTTTCAGAAACTGATAACTGTCACTCTATGTATATGTTCTACATTATTCAACAAAAAAACGAAAACTTGGTTGATCAAATCAGCCCATGAGGTCTAAAACAGGATGTATAACGCACGGATATGGCCACATCTATTTTAGTAACCCTTTAACATCAGCACATCCTTTCATGAGACTCACAAAGTTAGTGATGTAGAATAACGTGAGTGCTTGAAGGTCAAAATAAATATCTCTATTTACAAGTCTAGGTTTACTGAGCTCGTATCAAGTTGTAGCCTGCTGAACCAAATACGGGGACAAATCTTATGGCCGGCTCACTCTTAACAACAGCTAGCTTTGAAAGGCAGCCACTGCTAGTGGCGTTGTTACAAAAGAAAGCATCTGAACGCTCATGAACTAGTACCCGCATCCTTACCTGTCCGTCGGTACCTCCGGAAGTGTTCCTGAGCCGCATGGGAGGTACCGATGGGCGGAAGGAAGTGCAATTTTATACTCCTGTTAATTGGTGCCTTAATCATTCATCGTTTGCACCTGTGCGCGACGTCAGGGGATATGGCAGAACGTCCAGTTCTGCGAGGTGAAAACATAACACATCTGCGCATGCGCACCTCTCCGTTCCACTATCTCGCTATGCCCTCAGCTGTCTCTGCATCGCGCATGCGCGTCTGAAGCGATTCAGAACGCTACATCCGCGCATTGTTGTAACTGGAGGATGCGGTTTATTTAATAGGTATGGTGATGTTTGTGTTACAAAAAGAATCTGTATAATTAAGGAAAAGCCTGGTCACTAAAAAATAACGGATGGTTAAATACACAGATATCGTAGACTGACAAAATACAGGTGCCGTTTCTTAGTGTACCTAAGGTATACACAGGAACTGTCACAGAAGGCTCACTGTCTAAGAGTATGGTGGTTTTTATGTTGCCCGAAGAATCTGTCTGCTAAGGGGAACTACGTAACTCGAGAAGACAGGTGGTCGGAGACTCTAGTTTATAGAGTGGTGGGCCACAAATGTCTCTTATGGTTCTATTGTCTTCCTAGTGTGAAAAAAGGAGGAACTATCAGTGGGGGATCACTATTTTGGAATCAAGTCATCCTGCACTTCTTGTGAGGGAAAAAAATGAAAGCAATTGGAAGTGACCGTGTTGGTGCCTGTTATTCGTGGTATGGGTTACATCCACAAAGAAGTATTAGTGCCGGTTTCGCAAAAGCCAAATCATAGAATACAGGGTGATTCTCAGATCGAAACCCAAGGTATGTTGTCATTCAACCCTTTGACATCCGTTTTAAGTTTGAATATCTCACTCAACAAAAAGCACAGAAGTTCCAGAAAGACCTGAAACGCTTCTCCTTTAAGAAAGCCTATCCGTACTCTGACCCGGAATATAAGGCCCCTACAAAAGCTGATCAAGACTCTGATGCCTCTAGTAATAACTCTTTGTCAAGCAATTCAAGCACAGGGAGTACGAAACAAAGAGGAAGAGGAAGAGGCAGGGGACGGAATAGAACACAAAATAACTGGACCCCCTACCCACCAATGATGCAGGGTTTCCAGGACCCATTTGCTCCTCCTCCACAAATATACGGGTGGCAACCCCCTTTCCAGCCACACTTCTTTCCACCTAACAACTACCGGCCGCCTTTTTTAGGCAGGGGCCGGAGGGGAAGAGGAAGACAAAAGACACCCAACCAGGTCCACTGGGCGAACGAGGACCCAGTAGGGCACCACACCAGGAGCAAGAATCCACAACCGGGTCCGAGCAACAGCACGACCTAGTCACTAATCTAGCCACCAGACCATTGTCAACTATTGAAATAGAGGTCCTCAGTAAAGGACTTGGCTTTGTCCCGACACCCAGATTGGATAAATTTCAGTTACATTGCGAACTGGCTACCTTCTTTAGGAAACTGAAGTTGAAAGCCTTCTTCGAAAAGAAATCGGACAAACCCTCGACAAACGAGGATCCTAATGAGACTGGACTGCGTATAAAATCTACTTTTGTACCCCCTCCACATACAACCCCAGTGGAACTATCCGCGTTTGTACAAGCAGTGTTCAACGATATTGAGAAACTACAACCACCTAAACCCTACATCAATCTCAATAAAAATGAAAAGAAAGCCTTGGAGGAACTTAAAACCTGTGACACAATTGTTATCAAACCAGCCGACAAAGGCGGTGGGGTAGTTATACAAGACAAAACCATGTACCAGAACGAATGTCTCCGCCTACTAGCAGACGAACGAAACTACCGCAGACTACCAAGCGACCCCACACAAGATCTGAAACAAGAGATAAAATCCCTTGCTGAACATGGTGTATCCATGAACTTCATCTCTAAACAAGAAGGGGATTTTCTGTGCAATAACGCAGGAAGAACTCCATATTTTTATACATTACCGAAAATGCATAAAAATAAGCACCCCCCCCTGGTAGACCGATAGTATCCGGTATAGGATCACTACTGGAACCTCTGTCCCGCTTTTGCGATGCTTTTCTGAAACCAATTGTACAAAAGACTACTACATACCTACGGGACACTAAGAATCTTCTCCAACTTCTGGATCAAATTGATGTAGATGAAAACTCTCTACTCGTAAGCTTTGACATAGAAAGCCTCTACACCAGTATACCCCAAGATGATACCCTTAAAGTGCTTGAGCGAGTACTCAACAATGAAGACTGGACACACCGAACACCCATAAATTTCATTTTGGAGTGTGCCAGACTGGCCCTCAAAAAGAACTTTTTCGAGTATGAAGGAAAATTGTATTTACAAACAGGTGGTACCTCTATGGGCAGTACATTTGCCCCATCGGTGGCCGGGTTATACGTATATAACTTCGAACAACAATTCATCCTTAATGCAGACAACCCATTCGGTTCCAATATAACGTTTTGGAAACGTTACATAGATTACATTTTTGTCATCTGGCAGGGACCTGAAACCACTCTTGAATCCTTCTTTGAGTGTCTCAACTCCAGGGACAACAACTTGAGATTCACTTATACAAAGGACCATACAAATATGTTCTTCCTTGATCTGGTCATCACCAAAGAAAATGGACGACTACGCACCAAAACCCACTACAAACCTACAGCAAAAAACAACCTGCTGAGGTTCGAAAGTTTTCATCCGCGGCCACTAAGAGAAAATTTGCCATATGGGCAATTCCTTAGAGTACGCAGGAACTGTAGCAACCTGAATGATTATCGAGATCAAGCAAAAGACCTCACCTCTAAATTAGTGTCCAGAGGCTACCCCAAAAAGGATCCTAAACCAAAGTCAGAAAAGAGCAAGGAACCAGCATCGGGAAACACTTCTAGAGGATGTCATAAAGACCAATGACCAAATCCCCCTGACCTGTGTAACTACCTATAGCCCGGCATCCAATCATGTGACCAAAACCATCCAGAAACATTGGAAGATACTGAATAAGGGCAATTTAAAATGGGATAAACCCCTCTTTTCTTTCAAACGGGCCAGGAACATAAAGGACGCGGTCGTCAATACCAGACCAAAGAATCAGAGCACACCGTCTCCAACAGTGCTAAACGCGTGGGGTCTCCCCCACGTTATCGGACACTTTAAGTGCGGTAACTGCAGTGTGTGCCATCTGACGGAGAACACGAAAACCCTTTCCCTGGAACCAGGAAAAAGTATGGACCATCAGGGCCCATACTAATTGCAACAGTACAAACGTCGTGTACCTTATTACCTGTCCTTGCAACCTACGCTACATTGGCATGACCAGTAGGAAGGTGAAACAAAGAATTGGCGAACACAGAAGCACTATCCGGTGCAAAAAATCGATGACCAAACTGACTGAGCACTACCTTTCTATGAATCACATGCCTAATGATATGACATGGACTGTCATAGAACAACTGACACCAGGCGAGAAATTATCACAACGACTCTTTGAGAAAGAGCAACGTTGGATATACAGATTGTCCACCCAGAACACAGGGCTTAATGACAATATCCCGTGGAATTCAGTGCTTACCAATTAATTTCAGCCACATACCTCTGGGTGTACTGTTGTACTTATGAGGAAACTGTTCATCTCCCCCAAGAATCCGCCAATTTTTTAAGTATCCGTTCAGTAACAGTTCTGTCACACAGCCCCTTCTGATTATAACTCCTTCCCTCTACCGATGCCCCCAACATCACGCTGACGAGCGTTTTCATTTTTTAATTTTAATTTCCTCTGATGATAATCCTGTCTTAGCGCACCCATCTGCGGCTGCGCGCAACTAGCGTTGGTCTCTAGCCTGGTTCCCCTTAGCAACGTGGCCCCACGTGACCACGCCCCGCCCCGGCCACTCGGCAAACACGGAAGTCTTTTTCTAACTGCACGCCAGAGCCCGCACCTCACTCCCGCGGAGCTCCCGACAGAACTGCTGCTAGGCTAACCGTCCTGATCTTCCCAAGCCGCAAGTAAGTCCGGACAGATCCTAAACAGTCAGATCATGGTTCGACGGAACCCTTACGGCCCTCTCACCCCCTCGCCCCTCTTCATTTTAGATGGCGGCTGCACGAGCAGGGTCGGCGAGCTCATGAAGCCCTAAATCAGCGTGCTTCTAGTAAGAAGATTATTGTTTGAGTATGCTCTATTGCGAATGTTGATTGTGCTACCTGTATGTGTGTGTGTGTGGTTTTTAACGAGATCAACATTCGGCACTTGGAGATCTCTTTTTTGCGCCGCATCACGTTATTTTAATTACTAAATTGAGCACAGCACCCTCCACTGTTGGAGCCTTTTACACAGCTATTCCCACATGGGTCAGACTCATTTTTTCCTCACACTCACTGGAACAGCGGCCTCTTGGTATCTCAATATTGTGACGATACTTCATAATTAAGTATGATACTCAACACCCTGAAGACAGTGATTGCGTGCGGCTCCCTCACAAATAGCACGTAAATCTGCTCATATTTACAACTGGTAGAGCCCGAATATGGGTATTGGTTCACAGAGTACACTTTTATGTTTGTACGTTACCAGCATGCCTTACCACAACCCCCTTCCCCCCCTTTTTCTTTCCACAGGTTTTTAATCGAAAATAACCGGAGAGCAACACCTTTTTCAGAAATCGCCTATTTGTGATTTCACCTGTACCGTAGGCTTGGACTGGATACACCTTAGCGTGTGTAGACCACCCAGCCTACATCCACACTGGTCCTGACGAAAACCTCCGTAATCACACGTAGGTTGAAACATGTAGACCTCCTTCCTTTTTAACACGTCTCCTTTGACACCACAGCCTACCTAATAAGGCAAAGGTGCCCCATATAAATACTTTTGTATATATTTTAATGGTTGTCCAACCACTCCAGAATAAAATCGTCGAGTGGGTAGTGTTGAGACAACTTTTTAAACACACTTATCTATCCTTATCACATATAAAAACGAATAACCCGCTCCACTGTAATCAGGTGTCGCAGCACACCTGGACGGCATTCGGCTGTCCGGGTGGGACCCCGATGATGAAGCATGTCACCAACTAGGTTGGTGAGTGAGGGGTCTTCAAAGGACAAAGGATTGTCCCACTTTGGGTCGTAAGGCATGCTACCCACAAGCCTGTAATAATTATACAGGTATTCAGTACCACTAGTGGTCACTCCTTCTTATGTTAAATTAGTATACCCTAGGGGACCAGGAGTTCCCACTTGACCTACTGGTCGAATTACCCTTACTCTCCCCTCTGTTTACATATATTGGGCAGCGCACAGCTGCGAGAGTTTGTGTCTTTTAGACTCCCCACACACACAACAAGTAGCCACCTACAGTCACCATGAGCGAAAACAAAGGCCTTTCATACTCCGAGGCTGAAGTGGATGCGATAATGAGTGAATTATCCATCTTTGCAGATGCTAATATATCTCAAAGCATCTCACAAACAACAGAATGGGAAAATTTGACAGAACTGAAACGGAACAGAATAAGAACGATTTTACACGGTACAATCCTAAAAGAATATCTTAACAACAATATGGCACCAAAGGGTCTACTTGTGACCAATGCTCCCCGAATTTTTCTTGATGATGAAACATTCAGAAAAGACTGGTCACAGATTGCGTGGCACTGCACGCATGACTGGATTGTGTTGATCCTAAAGACAGCAGTCCGCCTCTCTGGGTAAAAAAATCCAAATAGAGATACAACAAACTGAAGGACAAATGAAAACCACTATTACAGGCTTCAAGAAGAGACTCGACGAGATCAACAAAGAAATGACTGAATACAGAGAGAATCTCACTCAACAAAAAGCACAGAAGTTCCAGAAAGACCTGAAACGCTTCTCCTTTAAGAAAGCCTATCCGTACTCTGACCCGGAATATAAGGCCCCTACAAAAGCTGATCAAGACTCTGATGCCTCTAGTAATAACTCTTTGTCAAGCAATTCAAGCACAGGGAGTACAAAACAAAGAGGAAGAGGAAGAGGCAGGGGACGGAATAGAACACAAAATAACTGGACCCCCTACCCACCAATGATGCAGGGTTTCCAGGACCCATTTGCTCCCCCTCCACAAATGTACGGGTGGCAACCCCCTTTCCAGCCACACTTCTTTCCACCTAACAACTACCGGCCGCCTTTTTTAGGCAGGGGCCGGAGGGGAAGAGGAAGACAAAAGACACCCAACCAGGTCCACTGGGCGAACGAGGACCCAGTAGGGCACCACACTAGGAGCAAGAATCCACAACCGGGTCCGAGCAACAGCACGACCTAGTCACTAATCTAGCCACCAGACCATTGTCAACTATTGAAATAGAGGTCCTCAGTAAAGGACTTGGCTTTGCCCTGACACCCAGATTGGATAAATTTCAGTTACATTGCGAACTGGCTACCTTCTTTAGAAAACTGAAGTTGAAAGCCTTCTTCGAAAAGAAATCGGACAAACCCTCGACAAACGAGGATCCTAATGAGACTGGACTGCGTATAAAATCTACTTTTGTACCCCCTCCACATACAACCCCAGTGGAACTATCCGTGTTTGAACAAGCAGTGTTCAACGATATTGAGAAACTACAACCACCTAAACCCTACATCAATCTCAATAAAAATGAAAAGAAAGCCTTAGAGGAACTTAAAAACTGTGACACAATTGTTATCAAACGAGCCGACAAAGGCGGTGGGGTAGTTATACAAGACAAAACCATGTACCAGAACGAATGTCTCCGCCTACTAGCAGACGAACGAAACTACCGCAGACTACCAAGCGACCCCACACAAGATCTGAAACAAGAGATAAAATCCCTTGCTGAACATGGTGTATCCATGAACTTCATCTCTAAACAAGAAGGGGATTTTCTGTGCAATAACGAAGGAAGAACTCCATATTTTTATACATTACCGAAAATGCATAAAAATAAGCACCCCCCCCTGGTAGACCGATAGTATCCGGTATAGGATCACTACTGGAACCTCTGTCCCGCTTTTGCGATGCTTTTCTGAAACCAATTGTACAAAAGACTACTACATACCTACGGGACACTAAGAATCTTCTCCAACTTCTGGATCAAATTGATGTAGATGAAAACTCTCTACTCGTAAGCTTTGACATAGAAAGCCTCTACACCAGTATACCCCAAGATGATACCCTTAAAGTGCTTGAGCGAGTACTCAACAATGAAGACTGGACACACCGAACACCCATAAATTTCATTTTGGAGTGTGCCAGACTGGCCCTCAAAAAGAACTTTTTCGAGTATGAAGGGAAATTGTATTTACAAACAGGTGGTACCTCTATGGGCAGTACATTTGCCCCATCGGTGGCCGGGTTATACGTATATAACTTCGAACAACAATTCATCCTTAATGCAGACAACCCATTCGGTTCCAATATAACGTTTTGGAAACGTTACATAGAAGACATTTTTGTCATCTGGCAGGGACCTGAAACCACTCTTGAATCCTTCTTTGAGTGGCTCAACTCCAGGGACAACAACTTGAGATTCACTTATACAAAGGACCATACAAATATGGTCTTCCTTGATCTCGTCATCACCAAAGAAAATGGACGACTACGCACCAAAACCCACTACAAACCTACAGCAAAAAACAACCTGCTTAGGTTCGAAAGTTTTCATCCGCGGCCACTAAGAGAAAATTTGCCATATGGGCAATTCCTTAGAGTACGCAGGAACTGTAGCAACCTGAATGATTATCGAGATCAAGCAAAAGACCTCACCTCTAAATTAGTGTCCAGAGGCTACCCAAAAAGGATCCTAAACCAAAGTCAGAAAAGAGCAAGGAACCAGCATCGGGAAACACTTCTAGAGGATGTCATAAAGACCAATGACCAAATCCCCCTGACCTGTGTAACTACCTATAGCCCGGCATCCAATCATGTGACCAAAACCATCCAGAAACATTGGAAGATACTGAATACGGGCAATTTAAAATGGGATAAACCCCTCTTTTCTTTCAAACGGGCCAGGAACATAAAGGACGCGGTCGTCAATACCAGACCAAAGAATCAGAGCACACCGTCTCCAACAGTGCTAAACGCGTGGGGTCTCCCCAACGTTATCGGACACTTTAAGTGCGGTAACTGCAGTGGGTGCCATCTGACGGAGAACACGAAAACCCTTTCCCTGGAACCAGGGAAAGTATGGACCATCAGGGCCCATACTAATTGCAACAGCACAAACGTCGTGTACCTTATTACCTGTCCTTGCAACCTACGCTACATTGGCATGACCAGTAGGAAGGTGAAACAAAGAATTGGCAAACACAGAAGCACTATCCGGTGCAAAAAAATCGATGACCAAACTGACTGAGCACTACCTTTCTATGAATCACACGCCTAATGATATGACATGGACTGTCATAGAACAACTGACACCAGGCGAGAAATTATCACAACGACTCTTTGAGAAAGAGCAACGTTGGATATACAGATTGTCCACCCAGAACACAGGGCTTAATGACAATATCCCGTGGAATTCAGTGCTTACCAATTAATTTCAGCCACATACCTCTGGGTGTACTGTTGTACTTATGAGGAAACTGTTCATCTCCCCCAAGAATCCGCCAATTTTTTAAGTATCCGTTCAGTAACAGTTCTGTCACACAGCCCCTTCTGATTATAACTCCTTCCCTCTACCGATGCTCCCAACATCACGCTGACGAGCGTTTTCATTTTTTAATTTTAATTTCCTCTGATGATAATCCTGTCTTAGCGCACCCATCTACGGCTGGGCGCAACTAGCGTTGGTCTCTAGCCTGGTTCCCCTTAGCAACGTGGCCCCACGTGACCACGCCCCGCCCCGGCCACTCGGCAAACACTGAAGTCTTTTTCTAACTGCACGCCAGAGCCCGCACCTCACTCCCGCGGAGCTCCCGACAGAACTGCTGCTAGGCTAACCGTCCTGATCTTCCCAAGCCGCAAGTAAGTCCGGACAGATCCTAAACAGTCAGATCATGGTTCGACGGAACCCTTACGGCCCTCTCACCCCCCTTAGATGGCGGCTGCACGAGCAGGGTCGGCGAGCTCATGAAGCCCTAAATCAGCGTGCTTCTAGTAAGAAGATTATTGTTTGAGTATGCTCTATTGCGAATGTTGATTGTGCTACCTGTATGTGTGTGTGTGTGGTTTTTAACGAGATCAACATTCGGCACTTGGAGATCTCTTTTTTGCGCCGCATCACGTTATTTTAATTACTAAATTGAGCACAGCACGCTCCACTGTTGGAGCCTTTTACACAGCTATTCCCACATGGGTCAGACTCATTTTTTCCTCACACTCACTGGAACAGCGGCCTCTTGGTATCTCAATATTGTGACGATACTTCACAATTAAGTATGATACTCAACACCCTGAAGACAGTGAATGCGTGCGGCTCCCTCACAAATAGCATGTAAATCTGCTCATATTTACAACTGGTAGAGCCCGAATATGGGTATTGGTTCACAGAGTACACTTTTATGTTTGTACATTACCAGCATGCCTTACCACAACCCCCTTCCCCCCCTTTTTCTTTCCACAGGTTTTTAGTCGAAAATAACCGGAGAGCAACACCTTTTTCAGAAATCGCCTATTTGTGATTTCACCTGTACCGTAGGCTTGGACTGGATACACCTTAGCGTGTGTAGACCACCCAGCCTACATCTACACTGGTCCTGACGAAAACCTCCATAATCACACGTAGGTTGAAACATGTAGACCTCCTTCCTTTTTAACACGTCTCCTTTGACACCACAGCCTACCTAATAAGGCAAAGGTGCCCCATATAAATACTTTTGTATATATTTTAATGGTTGTCCAACCACTCCAGAATAAAATCGTCGAGTGGGTAGTGTTGAGACAACTTTTTAAACACACTTATTTATCCTTATCACATATAAAAACGAATAACCCGCTCCACTGTAATCAGGTGTCGCAGCACACCTGGACGGCATTCGGCTGTCCGGGTGGGACCCCGATGATGAAGCATGTCACCAACTAGGTTGGTGAGTGAGGGGTCTTCAAAGGACAAAGGATTGTCCCACTTTGGGTCGTAAGGCATGCTACCCACAAGCCTGTAATAATTATACAGGTATTCAGTACCACTAGTGGTCACTCCTTCTTATGTTTAAATTAGTATACCCTAGGGGACCAGGAGTTCCCACTTGACCTACTGGTCGAATTACCCTTACTCTCCCCTCTGTTTACATATCATTAGAATTGTCTCAGACAATGATTACTTTGTTGAAAAAAGGACTAGGTTTTTCTCCTTCCAATTTACCAGATTGGTATATGACGAAAATTGATATATATAAGTTTGTCAAACTTTTGGAATTGAAGTATTTTGTGAATGTACCAGAGGGATCACTGACATAATGTAGAAAGCCAAAATATCGACCTACCAAAATATCGAGGTAAAAATATAGAATACCAAAATATCGACCTCCTTTCTCCAAACAGGTAAGTACAAAAATATTGAATCAAAAATATCGATGTCAAAAATATAGTTAGCCGAAAAATTTTGAATTTTTTAAAATGCTGTAAATTAATTAAAAATTATTGAAATAATAAATATAATTAACTTAAACATTCTTAAAATACTTAAATAACCTTAAAATTATTAAATAATTAATGTAAGTAAAAAAAAACATACAAATTGATTTGTTAATACTTATATATATATAAACGTAATATTAATAAAAAAATTACAATATTTTTATCCTAGGATAGCGGAAAGGGTAAAATTTACTATTACCACTCCAGTGAGTGCAACAGTAGTGAAAGCATTGGATAGCGTAGGGGTACAAATTACTATTCCCACTCCAGAAAGTGCAACAGTAGGGAAAGCGTTGGATAGCGTAGGGGTAAAAATTACTATTCCAACTCCAGAGAGTGCAACAGTAGGGAAAGCGCTGGATAGCATATGGGGTAAAAATTACTATTCCCACTCCAGAGAGTGCAACAGTAGGGAAAGCGTTGGATAGCGTAGGGGTAAAAATGACTATTCCCACTCCAGAGAGTGCAACAGTAGGGAAAGCGTTGAATAGCGTAGGGGTAAAAATTACTATTCCCACTCCTGAGAGTGCAACAGTAGGGAAAGCGTTGGATAGCGTAGGGGTAAAAATTACTATTCCCACTCCAGAGAGTGCAACAGTAGGGAAAGCGTTGGATAGCGTAGGGGTAAAAATTACTATTCCCACTCCAGAGAGTGCAACAGTAGGGAAAGCGTTGGATAGCGTAGGGGTAAAATTTACTATTCCCACTCCAGAGAGTGCAACAGTGGGGAAAGAGTTGGATAGCGTAGGGATAAAAATTACTATTCCAACTCCAGAGAGTGCAACAGTAGGGAAAGCGCTGGATAGCGTAGGGGTAAAAATTACTATTCCCACTCCAGAGAGTGCAACAGTAGGGAAAACGTTGGATAGCATAGGGGTAAAAATTACTATTCCCTCTCCAGAGAGTGCAACAGTAGGGAAAGCGTTGGATAGCGTAGGGGTAAAAATTACCATTCCCACTCCAGAGAGTGCAACAGTAGGGAAAGTGTTGGATAGTGTAGGGGTAAAAATTACTATTCCAACTCCAGAGAGTGCAACAGTAGGGAAAGCGCTGGATAGTGTAGGGGTAACAATTACTATTCCCACTCCAGAGAGTGCAACAGTAGGGAAAGCGTTGGATAGCGTAGGGGTAAAAATTACTAATCCCACTCCAGAGAGTGCAACAGTAGGGAAAGCGTTGGATAGCGTAGGTTTAAAAATTACTATTCCCACTCCAGAGAGTGCAACAGTAGGGAAAGCATTGGATAGAGTAGGGGTAAAAATTACTATTCCCACTCCAGTGAGTGCAACAGTAGGGAAAGCGTTGGATAGCAGGAGGGTACAAATTACTATTCCCACTCCAGTGAGTGCAACAGTAGGGAAAGTAAATACTTCATATATAAATAAAAATAAAATAAATATTAATACCAATTACAAATTAATTAAAATATTTAACACTTTTATATAATATATTAACTAATCAATTACAAATACAAATAACAATTAATTATTAAAATTAATTACCTACTAATACAAATTATTTACCAATTAACAATAAATTAATTAACAATTAAAAAATAATTAAAAATTAGATTAAAAAAAAGAATTTAAAAATAGCATTACTTACAATTAAATTACTCCCCACCCTATTCCCCTATAAACCCACAACGCACTACAGAAAATAAATTAATACAATTAACATAATTATCAAATACATTAATTAAAATTAATCACCCATTATATTTTAATTAATTACCAATTAATAACTAATTAACAATTATTTCAAAATAAATACAAATACATAAATTAACATATGTAATTATTTATAATTAAATAACTTCCCACCCTATTCCCCTATAAACCCCAAACCCGCTACAGAAAATAAATTACTGAAATTAACATATTTATCAATTAATCTAATAATTAAAATTAATTACCAATTATATTTTAATTAATTACCAATTAATAACTAATTAACAATTAATTCAAAATAAATACAAATACATAAATTAACATATTTAATTATTTATAATTAAATTACTTCCCACCCTATTCCCCTATAAACCCACAACCCGCTACAGAAAATAAATTACTAAAATTAACATATTTATCAATTAACTTATTAATTAAAATTAATTACCAATTATATTTTCATTAATAATGAATTAACAATTAATTCAAAATAAATACAAATAAATAAATTAACATATTTAATTAATTATAATTAAATTACTTCTCACCCTATTCCCCTATAAACCCACAACCCGCTACAGAAAATAAATTACTAAAATTAACATATTTATCAATTAATCTATTAATTAAAATTAATTACCAATTATATTTTAATTAATTACCAATTAATAATTAATTAACAATTATTTCAAAATACATACCAATAAATAAATTAACATATTTAATTAATTATAATTAAATTACTTCCCACCCTATTCCCCTATAAACCCACAACCCGCTACAGAATTATATTACGCAAAAATTAAATACCCTAAAAATAATTAATTAATATAAATAATAAAATAAATATACACTTTTCAAACATATACTAACATAAAAAACACTTTAAAAATAGATATTAACTTACCTCAATTTTGATATTTTTGTAGTCTATATTCTGTCCATTCTATATTTTTGTAGTCTATATTCTGCCCATTCGATATGTCTATTCAATATTTTTTTATTCGATATTAATGCTATCCTATTCAATATTTTTGTTGTCTATATTCTGTCCAGTCGATATTGTGTCCATTCTATATTTTTTAATCGATATTAATGCTAATCGATATTAAAAACTCGATATTTTGACTGTATACCGTACCGGAGAAAGCCAAAAGTATGGGAACAATAAAGAATGTAAGTGACTTGGCGATTGAAGGGATTAATGCTACGAGGATACTTCTGTCTTTGACTGAAAATGAAGAGGATCCAGTAATGGTACCAAAATTATTGGAAGAATTAGAGGTGAATAGATATTTGAGTGAGAGCAGCGGCCTTAAACTAAAGTCCAAGTGGACACCACAACTAACAACGGGGCACACTATTGATGCCTTCTACAGGTCTGTCAATTATGATCTTGATAAGATTATTGATAGGAATAGGAGTACAAGACCTGATAGAAGGAAGGATAACCTAACGGTGGGAGAAAGGCAGGCACTAAAAGAATTGGCTTCTAATAGAGATGGAACAATTCGTATGGCTGATAAGGGGGAAACATCGTCGTGATGGACACGAAGGAATATAATGAAGACACTTTGTCACAACTTAATGATGAGGAATATTATGAGCTTTTAAACAGTAACCCCCTTGGAGAATTGTCAGATAGACTCAATAGACAACTCAAGATATGGCATGACCAAACACTTCTAGACTTGGATGAATACAAATATTTACTGGTATACTCTCCTGGAGTACCATGCATGTACACTTTACCAAAAGTGCATAAACATAGAGAGAAACCTCCTGGGAGACCCATCATTTCGCGTATAGGAGGACCGACGGAGAGATTATCTCAATATATAGATACTTTTTTGAGACCATATGTGCAGAATCTCCCGTCTTTTATACAGGATACGAAGTATGTACTGAACATTATGAGCGATTTAACATGGGAACCGGGGATGTACTTGGTGATCCTAGATCTTGTATCACTGTATTCCAATATTCAACACCATTTGGGATTAAAGGCACTTCTAAACAAAAGACCGGCAGAGTTTTATGACCACACTATGATGATTCTACAGATGACAGAGTTGGTACTTAAAAATAATGTTTCTTTGTTTAATAGCAAGTCGTATAAGCAGTGCCTTGGTATGGCGATGGGTTCCAGATTCGCTCCGTCTTTTGCCAACCTCTTTATGGGGTGGTTTGAGGCGGAGTGGATCTGGGGCCGTCATGGACATAGGTGGGTAGAATATATTCACTACTGGGGTCGTTTTATAGACGACTGCCTGAAGATATGGACCGGTTCAGTGGACAAACGTAGGGACTTTTTGTGAGTATTTGAATGATAATGATGTGAATTTACGCTTTACTACCCACTATGACCTAAAAAGGATAACTTTTTTGGATATAGAACTTTTTGTCTATGGAAACAAACTGTGCAGTAAAATGACTAGGAAGGAAACAAGCTGCAATGCACTGCTACACGCTAAGAGCTGTCACCCAAAGAGTCAGATTAATACGATACCTTTTGGTGAAATGGGGAGAGACAGAAGAAATTGTTTGAATGAAAATTATTTTGTATGGAATCTGGAAGATATGTCACGGAGATTTGTGTCAAGGGGTTATGACTGGACAGTGATTAACAAAGCAAGAAAGAGAGCACAAGATCTGAAACGGGCACAGACACTGATGCCCAATGAGACAAGTATTAAGAGTAAAGAAGGGAAGAAGATATGTTTAATCACGCATTATAGTACAGAGAGTTCTAGACTGTATTCCATTCTGAATAAGCATTGGCATTTGCTGAAAGCTGATAAGGATTTACTGCCCTATATTGGCTAGAGACCAAGTTTAAAATTTAGAAAAAGGCAAGACACTGGGAAACGCCGTAAGTCCCAGTTACCCGGGCAGGGAGGAAATAACATGGCTGAGTAACAAATTGAAAGGTTTTCATAAGTGTGGACGTTGCAGCTCCTGTAGGTGGGCTAAGAATAGAGTGAGGACCTTCAGGTACAATGAAACAGGAACATATGAGATTCATGTTTTTATTAATTGTGACACCACATATGTGGTATATGTGATAGCATGCTCATGCGGTAAAATATATGTGGGCAGTACAATTAGAAGACTGCGAGACAGAATGATGGAACATTTCAGGGCATGGAAAAATGGAGATACCAGATAGGCAATTGCAGCACATGCCGTTCAGAACCATGATAACCAAGATGAACATGTATTTAGTTTTCATGGAATTAACCATGTTAGCCAGGACCCGGGAGGGGGTAATAGACAATTGAAATTAAGGCGAAGAGAGGTCCTGTGGCTTATGAAATTGAGAGCGGTGGAATGTGGTATGAATATCGATAATGAGTTCCAATACTTTGTGGGACAAGAATGAACAGAGGGATATACCTTATGTCTCATTGAGTATAATGTTGTATTATATCTATGATCAATTTGTCTGACTGGAACTTTTTATTGATCTGCCCTTTTCAACTAAATTCAAGATACTAAAGTATGTGGCTCGCTTTAAAACAATTATGATATATGGGATAGAAAAGAATAATGTTTTTTGACATATGTACTGAAATTGTACAAATTTTCCTACAAGATATGTGAAATTAACATTTGTACATGATGCTGAGATATATTTGAATTACTGATGGCTAACCTTGTTGCATAATTGGAAAGAAGAAATTTTTTTTCTCATTATATTGTTTTGAAAATGAGTTATAATGGTTTGACTCTGTATTTGATATTAGGGTAGTACTTAACCACTTGGATGCTAAGGCACTCTCAGGCTTTTACTCTAATTTCCATTGAAATGAATGGGCACACCATGACGAGTTACCCTTGTCATTAGCATCCAAGTGGATGTTGAGTACTATCTTTTTGACTGAATATTGATATTCACATAGTATTATTTTAAATGATTGTATACCTATTTTGTATATTTACCTCTTCTTTCTGATTTCCCTCCTACGTTATCACTTCATTACTTTTCTTGAATTATCATAAGGTTTTGTCTCTAGGGGAAGAGACGTGATTTTTGTGTTTGTGACTGCGTGAGTACAGATCATCCCATGGGGCTAGAGTAGGAAGTGTGTGAATCATTATTTTGATATATATACATGCTGTGATCTTGTTATCTGCATGTTCATGTTTATATGTCGAGAGACATGCATATAGATTGACAGTTGTCGTAGCGATATGACTAGGACACGGTACTGCATATATTAAGTACAGGACAATGGAGAAAGGAATACCTGTTACGTTTGTTTTCGTGGGTTAAGATTTAGATAGGCATTTAACCCCTTCGGGGCTGATGACGAGCTGGGCTCGTCATGGCGCACACCGGTCGTGCGCTGATGACAAGGCCAGCTCGTCATCAGCCCCACCCTCGGGGGAAGCGCTGGCGCTCCCCCCGAGGGTCTCCGATCTTGCTCGTTTGGCTGGGGTTGGCAGCGGAAGAGTTTCCGCTGCCGCCTCCGCCCCCCCCCCATGGGAATCCCTGATGATGTCAGCGCGCACAGCGCGCGCTGACATCATCAGGGATTCCCAGCGCTCGGGAAGCCATTTGCTTCCTGAGCGCCGGTGAAGAAGCTGAGTTTCTCGTGGCTGGCGGGGGTTTGGGGCCGCAAAGAGGCATCAGGGGAGAGGAAAGAGATTTTCCTCTCCCCTGATGTCTCTTTGCAGGGCATTTCTGCCTCACGATCGCGCACAGCGTCGCGATCGTGCGGCGGAAATGCCCCCACTAGCACCAGGGATTTAAATTTAGTTTATAGGAAGCGACCCCTTGGGCAAGGGTCGCTTCCAGGCGGGGTGTAATTATCTTTACGTTTTTCTGCCCCCCCTGGGGGCAAATCGGACCGTTTTTTTGGCCGTTTTGCCCCCAGGGGGGGCAGAAATTCCCCACTAGCACCAGAGATTTTTTTGTAAGGCAATATGGCGGCCATCTTTATTGTTTACGATTTTCTGTCCCCCCTGGGGGCAAATCGGCCCGTTTTTTTGCCGTTTTGCCCCCAGGGGGGGGCAGGAAATGCCCACTAGCACCAGGGATTTTGATTTTAGCTTTTAGGAAGCGACCCCTTGGGCAAGGGTCGCTTCCAGGTGGCCTCACAATTAACTTTTTGTTTTTCTGCCCCCCCTGGGGGCAAATCGGCCCGTTTTTCGGCCGTTTTGCCCCCAGGGGGGCAGAAATTTCCCACTAGCACCAGGGATTTTTGTTGGGGCAATGTGTTTGTTTTGGGAAGCGACCCCTTGGGTAAGGGTCGCTTCCAGGTGGCCATGATTGTGTTTTTGTTTTTCTGTCCACCCTGGGGGCAAATCGGCCCGTTTTTTTTGCCGGTTTGCCCCCAGGGGGGGGCAGAAAATGCCCACTAGCACCAGGGAATTTAAATTTAGTTTTTAGTAAGCGACCCCTTGGGCAAGGGTCGCTTCCTGGTGGCAAGTAATTATGTTTTTGAATTTCTGCCCGCCCTTCGGGCAAATCGGCCCTTTTTTTTGACGTTTTGCCTCCTGTTTTTTGGCCCACTAGGCCCTAGGATTTGAGTTTTGTTCCAATGTTGGTTTTAATTTTGGTTGTTTTTTACTGTCCACCTCCCTTGGTGCCGGTTGGTCTTTTTTTGTCCTTACTGCCTTGGCTGGCGGTGTGTGTGGAGTGGTGCTTGCCTGGCGGTGTGTGTGGAGTGGCGCTTGGCTGGTGGTGTGCGTGGAGTGGTACTTGGCTGTCTGTGCACGGAGTGGTGCTTGGCTGGCGGTGTGTGTGGAGTGGCGCTTGGCTTGCAGTGTGCGTGGAGTGGTGTTTGGCTGGTGATGTGTGTGGAGTGGCGCTTGGCTGGATGGTGTGCGTGCAGTGGTACTTGGCTGTCTGTGCACGGAGTGCTGCTTTGCTGGCGGTGTGTGTGGAGTAGTGCTTGGCTGGATGGTGTGCGTGGAGTGGTACTTGGTTGTCTGTGCACGGAGTGGTGTTTGGCTGGTGGTGTGTGTGGAGTGGTGTTTGGCTGGCGGTGTGTGTGGAGTGGTACTTGGCTGGATGGTGTGCGTGGAGCGGTGCTTGGCTGGCGGTGAGTGGCGCTTGGCTTGCGGTGTGCGTGGAGAGTCTGTGCACGGAGTGGTGCTTGGCTGGTGGTGTTTGTGGAGTGGCGCTTGGCTGGTGGTGTGCGTGGAGTGCTACTTTGCTCTCTGTGCACGGAGTGGTGCTTGGCTGGCGGTGTGTGTGGAGTGGCGCTTGGCTGGTGGCGTGCGTGGAGTGGTACTTTGCTGTCTGTGCACGGAGTGCTGCTTGGCTGACGGTGTGTGTGGAGTGGCGCTTGGCTGGTGGTGTGCGTGGAGTAGTACTTGGTTGTCTGTGCACGGAGTGGTGTTTGGCTGGTGGTGTGTGTGGAGTGGTGTTTGGCTGGTGGTGTGTGTGGAGTGGTACTTGGCTGGATGGTGTGCGTGGAGCGGTGCTTGGCTGGCGGTGAGTGGCGCTTGGCTTGCGGTGTGCGTGGAGTGGTGCTTGGCTGGCGGTGTGTGTGGAGTGGTACTTGCCTGTTGGTGTGCGCTGAGTGGTGTTTGGCTGGCGGTGTGCGTGGAGGGGTACTTGTATATCTATGCACGGCATGGTGCTTGGCTGGCGGTGTGTGTGGAGTGGCGCTTGCCTGGTGGTGTGTGTGGAGTGGTACTTGGCTGTCTGTGCACGGAGTAGTGCTTGGCTGGTGATGTTTGTGGAGTGGCGCTTGGCTGGTGGTGTGCGTGGAGTGCTACTTTGCTGTCTGTGCACGGAGTGGTGCTTGGCTGGCGGTGTGTGTGGAGTGGCGCTTGGCTGGTGGTGTGCGTGGAGTGGTACTTTGCTGTCGGTGCACGGAGTGCTGCTTGGCTGGCGGTGTGTGTGGAGTGGCGCTTGGCTGGTGGTGTGCGTGGAGTGGTACTTTGCTGTCTGTGCACGGAGTGGTGCTTGGCTGGCGGTGAGCGTGGAGTGGCGGTTGGCTGGTGGTGTGTGTGGAGTGGTACTTGGCTGTCTGTGCACGGAGTGGTGCTTGGCTGGCAGTGTGTGTGGAGTGGCGCTTGGCTGGATGGTGTGCGTGGAGTGGTACTTGGCTGTCGGTGTGCGCTGAGTGGTGTTTGGCTGGCGGTGTGCATGGTCTGGTGCTTGGATGGTGGTGTGGGTGGACTGGCGCTCGGCTGGCGTTGTGTGAGTAGTTACTTTCTGTTGGTCACTACACACACTGCTAGTTGAGTGACACTCTACGCAGTCCATCATTTTCTGTAGTTGCTGTGTCAGATATGTGGGCGTGTGAAAGTGATGGGCCCTTGAATGGCGCTGGCGGCTGGCGGTGTGAATGTTTTGTATGTGTCACACTTACAAAAGGTGTATGAATGTCCTTACTGCCCCTGTGTGATGGGGGTACTGGTAGGAGCAAAAGACTGACTGGCACCTAAGGGGTCAGGCAGTAAAAGAAATTCAAAAAATTAACCAGTGTCTTGATGTTAAACCTCATCTAATCCCAATTGGTCTAAGCCCTATTTGATGGCCCATCTGCCCGAATTTAAATTTGGGGGGCAAATTTGTGTGTTGTTGTTTTAATTGTTATATTGTTTGTGAAATGTGGTAGTAATTTTATTTTCTTCTCTATTTTTGTCTTGTTCCAGGCTTTTGCTGTTTGGATTGTTGTAGGTTGCGGGTCTGTTTGCAGCTTGTGTAGTTGCTTGTGCTTGGTAAGTGAATGTATTTTGTACTACTTTCCCTTGATGTTTGTCTTTTTGAAAAAGGTTGTACTTATAGCAGTTTGTGTGGCTCTGTGTTTTTTGTTGTTGTTTTTTTTCACCATTAGTGTTTGATGTGCACTTTGTTTTCTAATCTGTCATTTCTTTTTTTCTTTCTAGTGGGATATCATTTCTTTTTGCTGTGTCTCAGCAGAGTAGGTGCTGGTGAGTGTAGCTATATTTGGTAAGAGTGAAATTGTTTTGGATTGTATTTATCTTTTTGTGAAAGCCTTACCTTGTTTTCTTCTTACTTTGCACAGTGTAGGTTGTTGTTCACTTGTGTGTGCAGTCTTCTTGCTTTGTAAGGATAATAGCTAGACACAGGATTACTGCTCAGCAGGTTCTTGGTTTGCTTTTTGAGTCTTCCTCTGACCATGGTTCAGAGACTGAGTCCGATTCCGACTCAGAGGTAGGAGCAGAAGATTCAGGCAGTGAGTTTTCTCTTCGCATGGAATCATCATCATCGGATGATGAATCTTCTTCTAGTGCTGATGAAGGGCCTATGGTAGAGGAGGACATTGATGTGCCGGTAGTGGGCCAAGAGGCATCTGTGCTGCTGCCTAGGGCCGCAAGGTTTCCTTTCTTTTTACGTCGGCAAGAGGCATGTGGGCTGGAGCCTGCGCCCAAAAGGCTTCACATTGCTGTGGTGCGCAAAGAGGCATCTGGTGCTTTTCGTCTTCCTGCTGGTGTAGTGCAGCAAGAGGCATCTGGGACTGTTAGGCTTCCTATTGGTGTAGAGCGGCAAGAGGCATCTGGGCCTGCTTGGTTTCCCGGTGGTGTAGTGCAGCAAGAAGCATCTCAGGCTGCTGGGCTTCCCGTTGGTGTAGCGCAGGAAGAGCCCCCTGGGGATGCTATGTCTTCTGTTGGTGTTGCGCAGCCAGAAGTATCTGTGGCTGTTAGGCTTCCCGTTGGTGAACAGCAGCAAGAGGCTTCTGGGCCGCAGGCTGGGGTGGCTGCTCCCCCCGTTGATAGGGATGGCCTCTGGGTCCCCCCTGGCATGGTGCAGCCGGCATTGCCAGAGTTCACTGGTGTTCCTGGGTGAAGAGTGAATACTGAGAATTTTCTGCCAATACATTTTTTTCAGTTGTTTTTTGACGATGTGTTTTTGCAAGAGATTGTTGATCAAAGTAATTTGTATGCAGAACAATTTTTGAGGGCCAACAGTGCCCGCCTTAAGCCCTATGCTAGAGCAATCCGGTGGACTCCCACAAATGTTGAAGAGATGAAGAAGTTTTTGGGATTAACTTTTTTGATGGGCTTGCTAAGGAAGCCATCAATGTCTTCATATTGGTCCACTAGTCCCTTGATGGCAACAGCTATATTTCCAGCAGTCATAAGTCGTGATCGGTATATGCTTTATCTTCGGATGATGCATTTTGTTGATAATGGTTTAGCGTTGCCACGCGATCACCCTGATTGTGACCGTTTGTTTAAAATTCGGCTTGTCCTTGATCACTTTGTAGATCGTTTTTCTGAGATCTTTGCCCCTGGTAAAGAAATTGCAGTGGATGAGTATTTGCTGTTGTTCAAGGGCCGCTTGGTTTTTAGGCAATACATTCCTAGTAAGAGGGCACGCTATGGAATCAAACTGTATATGCTGTGTGACAGTGAGACTGGATATGTCTACAATTTCAGGGTGTACACTGGTAAGGAGTCCAGCATTAACCCCTCCTGGTTGTCCTTCTACTTTTGGAGTGACTGAGAAAATTGTGTGGGAACTAGGTAGAGGATTATTTAACAAAGGCCATCATTTATATGTAGATAACTTCTACACTGGTGTGCGGTTGTTCAAGGAGTTGGCCAAAGTGGGCACTGTTGCTTGTGGCACAATGCGCAGTAACCGTAAAGGTTTCCCAAAGGAACTTGTTTGCAAAAAGCTTGTGCGGGGACAGTCTAGTGCATTGCGATGTGGGGAGCTTCTAGCTGTGAAGTTTTCAGACAAGAGAGATGTGTACATGCTGACTACTATCCACGATGAAAGTACAGAACATGTGCCTGTTTGGGGTCAGGGTGCTGAAGTGCGCAAACCTGTGTGCATTTTAGCTTACAATAAGTTCATGGGTGGTGTTGACAGAGTAGATCAGAGGTTGGAACCTTATGCTGCTCTTCGAAAGGCTTACGTTTGGTACAAGAAGTTGGCTATCCATCTGTTCCACTTGGCATCCTTTAATGCTTTTGTTGTGTACCAGAAGTCTTGTCCTGAGACGAAGATGCCTTTTGTTAAGTTTCAGGAGTCTATAATAGGCAGCCTTGTACTTGTGGAGCAGGCAAGTGTTCCTAGATTTGGAGTGGTGGAGGAAGTGGCTAGATTGAAAGATCGCCACTTTCCTGAATCTATTCCTTCCACTACCGCAAGAGACTTTCCGACTAGAAGATGCAGAGTCTGTTGGCGAAGAGGCGTGCAGAAGGAGTCTCGTATATACTGTCCTGACTGTCCTTCTAAGCCTGGATTGTGTCTATCAGCTTGTTTTAAATCGTACCACATGCAAAAGAAGTTTTGGGAGTTTTAATGAGCTGTAAAGTGAATTGCCTGGTCTGCTTTCTGTAAAAAAAATTAATTTGTTTCAAGGATTGGCATTAGTGCAAAGTGTTTAGTTTAAGAATTTGTGTCAGCTGATTTGTAGGTATTTCCATTTGTTTAGTGTTATTTTGAAAAAAATAATTCTAAATGTATTTGTGGTGTGTGCCGGCTGGTGCTTGGCTGGCGGTGTGTGTGGAGTTGCGCTTGGCTGGTGGTGTGCGTGGAGGGGTACTTGGCTGTCTATGCACGGAGTGGTGTTTGGCTTGCTGTGTGTGTGTGGAGTGGCGCTTGGCTGGTGGTGTGTATGGAGTGGTACTTGGCTGTCTGTGCACGGAGTGGTGCTTGGCTGGCGGTGTGTGTGGAGTGGCGCTTGGCTGGTGGTGTTTGTGGAGTGGTACTTGAATGTCTGTGCACGGAGTGGTGCTTGGCTGGCGGTGTGTGTGGAGTGGCGCTTGGCTGGTGGTGTTCGTGGAGTGGTACTTGGCTGTCTGTGCACGGAGTTGTGCTTGGATGGTGGTGTGTGTGGAGTGGTACTTGGCTGTCTGTGCACGGAGTTGTGCTTGGCTGTCGGTGTGCGCTGAGTGGTGTTTGGCTGGCGGTGTGCATGGTCTGGTGCTTGGATGGTGGTGTGGGTGGAATGGCGCTCAGCTGGCGGTGTGGGAGTAGTTACTTTCTGTTGGTCACTACACACACTGCTAGTTGAGTGACACTCCACGTAGTCCATCATTTTGTGTAGTTGCAGTGTCAGAAATGTGGGCGTGTGAAAGTTATGGGCCCTTGAATGGCGCTGTTTGCTGGTGTGAGTGTTGAAATGTGATGGGTCCGCGGCTGGCGGTGTGAATGTTTTGAATGTGTCACACGTACGAAAGGTGTATGAATGGCCTGTAAAGAGGTTGGTGCCTTGACGTGGCTTTACAGCTCACGAGCTGTGAGTCAGTGGTTCAGTTAATCATACTTTCAATTATACGCAGTGTATTTAATTTTCTGTGAAATTACTTGCGAATACAATTGTATGTACTGAATCATCACTCACCCTCGTGCCAAATTCAACCAGTATGTGTGTGTGTGCTTGCGGATTAGATGGCTGTGCAGTAATATTTGTGTTTTTTCTCTTTCTGCAGTAGGGTGTACCTTGTCCCTTATTGTGATTGTTGTAATGTGTTGCTTTTCCTTCCAGATGGTGTCAGTGGTCTGGTTTGTATCAGGTATGAAAGGTGCGTGAATGGCCTGCAAAACGGTTGGTGCCTTGTCGTGGCTTTACAGCTCACGAGTTGCGAGTCACTGGTTCGGTTTTTATGCATTTACTTATTAACAGAGCATTTCATTTTTTTGAAATATCATGTTAATAAAATTTTATGTACTGAACCATCACTTGCCCTCGTGCCAAATCCAACCTGTATGTGTGTGTCTTTGAGGAATAGATAGCCGTGCTTGATTCTTTGTCTTTTGAGTAACTCAGTTATAGTGTATATTATAGCTATAAATAACTTTCTAAATTTAGATATTATTGTTAATTCATGGTAGTATATGGTCATGTCTTTCTGGTGAATTCTATTGTTGTTTTTTGTCCACAATCTCTTGCAAACTTGAAATTGTCTGTCACAATTTTCATGCGATATTGTCCCCTGAATCGCACGTTCTCCAACTGAAAACTTAATTCATTCAAAACAATTTGGTTTTGCAAGGGGGTTCCCATGAGTTTTTGGCCCGGGGCTTGGCGGGCATCTTTGAAAACTACCAAACCCAAACAGTTCTGAAAACTAGACACCCGGGGGAGTCCAGGGAGGTATGGCATGCGTGGGTCCCCCAATGTTTTCCTACCCAGAAACCCCAGCAAACCTTAAATTTAGGTTAAAAAACCCACTTTTCCATACATTTTTGGGTGGGATCTCCCTGCCGGCACATATGTCCTACCACCCAGGTTTCCCCTTGTTCTCCCGAATAAAATTATACCTCACTTGTGTGGGTGGGCCAAAGGCCTGTGGCTAAGGTAGGGGGGCTTAATTTGTCAAACTTAAATAGGACTTTTTAAAAAATTCATTTTTAGCCTGTTCTGCTTTGGGGCACCCACACAAGTGAGGTATCCTTTTACTCGGGAGAACAAGGGGAACGCTGGGTGGTAAAACATTTTTGCCGGCACGGAGATCCCACGCAAAAAAGTTTGGAAAAGTGATATTTTTACCTAATTTTAAGGTTTGCAAGGAATTCTGGGTAGGAAAACATTGGGGGACCCACGCATGCCATACCTCCCTGGACTCCCCCGGGTGTCTAGTTTTCAGAACTGTTCCGGTTTAGTAGTTTACAAAGATGGCCACCGAGCCCGGGCCAAAAACTCTGGTGCCCCCCCCAAAAAAAATCAAGGTTATGTAGCTATAGGGTATTTTAAATTCACCACCGTACGATTTGGACCTTTTCCTGTTACAGCCACTATGCCTACCCACACAAGTGAGGTACCATTTTTATCGGGAGACCTTGGGGAGCGCTGGGTGGGAGGAAATTTGTGTGAGCCCAGTAATGCCACGCTTTCCCACACAAAAATGTGTGAAAAATCTGATTTTTTTGAGCTATAATCGAGATTTGTAAGGGATTCTGGGTAAAGGAACGTTGGAGGATCCACGCAAGCCATACCTCCTTGGAAGCCCCCGGGTGTCTACTTTTCAGAAATGGGTGGGTTTGGTAGGTTTCCCTAGATGGCCGTCTAGCACGGGGCCAAAAACCCAGGTAACCCCTCTTGCAAAAGCTGGTGGACTTGACATTGTCACGATTGTCAAATCCACCAGCTTTTGCAAGAGGGGTTACCTGGGTTTTTGGCCCCGTGCTAGACGGCCATCTAGGGAAACCTACCAAACCCACACATTTCTGAAAAGTAGACACCCGGGGGCTTCCAAGGAGGTATGGCTTGCGTGGATCCTCCAACGTTCCTTTACCCAGAATCCCTTGCAAACCTCAATTTTAGCTGAAAAAAATCAGTTTTTTCACACTTTTTTGTGTGGGAAAGAGTGGCATCACTGGGCTCACACAAATTACCTCCCACCCAGCGTTCCCCCAGGTCTCCCGATAAAAATGGTACCTCACTTGCGAGGGTAGGCATAGTGGCTGCAACAGGAAAAGGCCCAATTCGTACTGTGGAGACCTAAAAATTACCTTTAGCAAAACAATCTTATTTTTTGAGGGGGTCACCTGAGCTTTTGGCCCGGGGCTTGGCGGGCATCTTTGGAAACTACCAAACCCAAACAGTTCTGAAAACTAGACACCCGGGGGAGTCCAGGGAGGTATGGCATGTGTGGGTCCCCCAATGATTTCCTACCCAGAAACCCCTGCAAACCTTAAATTTAGGTTAAAAAACCCACTTTTCCATACATTTTTGGGTGGGATCTCGCTGCCGGCACAAATGTCCTACCACCCAGCGTTTCCCTTGTTCTCTCGAGTAAAATGATACCTCACTTGTGTGGGTGGGCCAAAGGCCTGTGGCTAAGGTAGGGGGGCTTAATTTGTCAAACTTAAATACTACTTTTTTAAAAATTAATTTTTAGCCTGTTCTGCTTTGGGGCACCCACACAAGTGAGGTATCCTTTTACTCGGGAGAACAAGGGGAACGCTGGGTGGTAGGACATTTTTGCCGGCACGGACATCCCACGCAAAAAAGTTTGGAAAAGTCATATTTTTATCTAATTTTAAGGTTTGCAAGGAATTCTGGGTAGGAAAACATTGGGGGACCCACGCATGCCATACCTCCCTGGACTCCCCCGGGTGTCTAGTTTTCAGAACTGTTTGTGTTTGGTAGTTTCAAAAGCTGGCGACTGAGCCCCGGGCCAAAAACTCAGGTGCCCCCCCAAAAAAATCAAGGTAGTTTTGCAATAGGGTATTGTAAATTCACCACCGTACGATTTGAACCATTTCCTGTTGCAGCCACTATGCCTACCCACGCAAGTGAGGTACCATTTTTTTGGGGAGACCTGGGGGAACGCTGGGTGGGTGGAAATTTGTTGATCCACGCAGATTTCAGAACTTTCCACCACAGAAATGTGAGGAAAATGTGTTTTTTTGTCAAATTCTTAGATTTGCAAGGGATTCTGGGTAACAAAACCTGGGGGTAGGCAGACGAGTCACCCCATCCTGAATTCCCCTGGGTGTCTAGTTTTCAAAAATGTATAGGTGTGCTAGGTTTCCCTAGGTGCTGGGAGAGCTAGGGCTCAAAAACAAAAGGTAGTCTTTTTGTCCAAAATGGGCAAGATTTCACTGGGAAATTGAGGTGCAACCATGTTGCGTTTTGCGCTGTTTCATGTCGCAGCCACTATGCCTAACAACGCAAGTGAGGTACCATTTTTTTCGGGAGACCTGGGGGAACCCTGGGTGGGTGGAAATTTGTTGATCCACGCAGATTCCAGAACTTTCCACCAGAGAAATGTGAGGAAAATGTGTTTTTTTTGACAAATTGTTAGCTTTGCAAGGGATTCTGGGTAACAAAACCTGGTGGTAGGCAGTCGAGTCACCCCATCCTGAATTCCCCTGGGTGTCTACTTTTCAAAAATGTATAGGTTTGCTAGGTTTCCCTAGGTGCTGGCAGAGCTAGGGCTCAAAAACAAAAGGTAGTCTTTTTGTCCAAAAAGGGCAAGATTTCACTGGGAAATTGAGGTGCGACCATGTTGCGTTTTGCGCTGTTTCATGTCGCAGCCACTATGCCTACCCACGCATGTGAGGTACCATTTTTTTGGGAGACCTGTGGGAATGCTGGGTGGGTGGAAGTTTGTTGATCCACGCAGATTCCAGAACTTTCCACCAGAGAAATGTGAGGAAAATGTGTTTTTTTGACAAATTGTTAGCTTTGCAAGGGATTCTGGGTAACAAAACCTGGTGGTAGGCAGTCGAGTCACCCCATCCTGAATTCCCCTGGGTGTCTACTTTTCAAAAATGTATAGGTTTGCTAGGTTTCCCTAGGTGCTGACAGAGCTTGGGCTCAAAAACAAAAGGTAGTCTCTTTGTCAAAAAGCGCAAGATTTCACTGGGAAATTGAGGTGCGACCACGTTGCGTTTTGCGCTGTTTCGTGTCGCAGCCACTATGCCTACCCACGCAAGTGAGGTACCATTTTTTTCGGGAGACCTGGGGGAACGCTGGGTGGGTGGAAATTTGTTGATCCACGCAGATTCCAGAACTTTCCACCACAGAAATGTGAGGAAAATGTGTTTTTTTGTCAAATTCTTAGCTTTGCAAGGGATTCTGGGTAACAAAACCTGGTGGTAGGCAGTCGAGTCACCCCATCCTGAATTTCCCTGGGTGTCTATTTTTCAGAAATGTATAGGTTTGCTAGGTTTCCCTAGATGCTGGCAGAGCTAGGGCTCAAAAACAAAAGGTAGTCTCTTTGTCCAAAAAGCGCAAGATTTCACTGGTAAATTGAGGTGCGACCACGTTGCGTTTTGCGCTGTTTCATGTCGCAACCACTATGCCTAACAACGCAAGTGAGGTACCATTTTTTTCGGGAGACCTGGGGGAACGCTGGGTGGGTGGAAATTTGTTGATCCACGCAGATTCCAGAACTTTCCACCACAGAAATGTGAGGAAAATGTGTTTTTTTGTCAAATTCTTAGCTTTCAAGGGATTCTGGGTAACAAAACCTGGTGGGAGGCAGTCGAGTCACCCCATCCTGAATTCCCCTGGGTGTCTAGTTTTCAAAAATGTATAGGTTTGCTAGTTTTCCCTAGGTACTGGCAGAGCTAGGGCTCAAAAACAAAAGAGGTAGTCTCTTTGTCCAAAATGGGCAAGATTTCACTGGGAAATTGAGGTGCGAGCACGTTGCGTTTTGCGCTGTTTCATGTCGCAGCCACTATGCCTACCCACGCAAGTGAGGTACCATTTTTTTCGGGAGACCTGGGGGAACGCTGGGTGGGTGGAAATTTGTTGGTCCACGCAGATTCCAGAACTTTCCACCACAGAAATGTGAGGAAAATGTGGTTTCTTTTGTCAAATTCTTAGCTTTGCAAGGGATTCTGGGTAACAAAACCTGATGGTAGGCAGTCGAGTCACCCCATCCTGAATTCCCCTGGGTGTCTCCTTTTCAAAAATGTATAGGTTTGCTAGGTTTCCCTAGGTACTGGCAGAGCTAGGACTCAAAAACAAAAGGTAGTCTCGTTGTCCAAAAAACACAAGATTTCACTGGGAAATTGAGTTGCGACCACGTCACGTTTTGCGCTGTTTTGTGTCGCAGCCACTATGCCTACCCACGCAAGTGAGGTACCATTTTTTTTGGGAGACCTGGGGGAACGCTGGGTGGGTGGAAATTTGTTGATCCACACAGATTCCAGAACTTTCCACCACAGAAATGTGAGGAAAATGTGTTTTTTTGTCAAATTCTTAGCTTTGCAAGGGATTCTGGGTAACAAAACCTGGTGGTAGGCAGTCGAGTCACCCCATCCTGAATTTCCCTGGGTGTCTACGTTTAAAAAATGTATAGGTTTGCTAGGTTTCCCTAGGTGCCGGGAGAGCTAGGGTGCAAAAACTACAGGTAGGCACTTTGCCATAAAAGGGTCAATTTGTAACTGCAAAATTGAGGTGTGACCACGTTGCATTTTGCGCCGTTTCCTGTCGCAGGCACAAGGCCGACCCACACAAGTGAGGTACCGTTTTTATCGGGAGACTTCGGGTAATTCAGATTTGTAAATCAACTGTTATTACCAATTGAGAGTTCATGCATTTCTCTCTTTCAATGAAAGACATTGTGTAAACAAAAAAAAATGTTTTTGAAAAATGACCAATAATTCTCTTGCTAGTATGTGTATTCCCAATTTTGAAAATGTGCAATTATATATTGTTTCTGAACTCTATATTTTGTACCCAATTCAGAAATATATAGGTGTCTTTCATACAGATTTTTCCATGTATACATTTTCCAAGACAAAGTGCTCTATACCCAGTAAATGAAAAAATACCATTGCAAGTTGCTGCTCAGTTTTTGGATCTGGGTTCGTCGGGTTCTTGGTGAAACTACAAGTCCTATATATCCCCACAACCAGGAAGGTCTAACGGATGTAACGGTATATTGCTTTCCAAGAACTGTCAAGATTAGAAAAAGTTATAGGTGAAAACGTTGAGACAAAAGGCTTTTTTTTTCAACAAATTTTCAATTATTCCAATATTTAACTGTTAGTTTCTATAAAGAAACCTTCATGGATTTAGACAAATGATCCCTTTCTGAATTCAGACTTTTGTCTACTTTTCGAAACTGTACAGCTTTCTAGGATCCATTATTGCTTTCAAACTCATTTCTACCATTAACTGGAAGGAGGTGGAAAGCTCTAAAAATAGCAAAAATAGGCTATGTCCCAGAAAAATGCCAAAACTGTGTGAAAAATGTCGTTTCTCTGACAAACAACTGTCATTCCCTAAAAGCAGAGAAAATGGAGATTTAAGCCCCACAAACCCTTTTTTGATAACATTTTCAGGGAAAAACCCAGAGGCTTTCATTTGCAGCCCGTTTTTCCAATTTTTCTGAAAAAAACAACCATTTCACTATATTTTGGTTAATTTCTGGGACCCCTCCAAGGGAATCCAAAAACCCTGGGCGCCTTTGGAATCCACATGATGTTGGAAGAAAAGGACGCAAATTTGGCGTGGATACCTTATGTGGTCAAAAAGTTACAGGGGCCTAAGCGCGCACTACCCCAAATCCCCAAAAAAAGGCTTAGCACAGGAGGGGAAAAGGCCTAGCAGCGAAGGGGTTAATAGAAAGGATTTATTGCTTGGGGAGCACTAGTTAATTTTAACGATTATACGGGTTATGAGAATGAAAGAAGGACATGGTACAGTGTAAATTGAGTATGGGACATAGAAGAAATGATATATCGATATAGTGAGTATTGTGAATTATTAAAATGATGACTATTTAATAGGAGAGTATACCATATGGGTAGTGGGAGAGAGATTTATTTATTCTCCCCGTTTTGATTAGTGGGACACGTACATATAATAGGGACTTAACTATTGGTAGGATATGTCTTTAGGGATAAGAGACGATAAGAATAAGATTAAGACTTGAGATGTTAACTGTGAATAACAACTTGTGATGTAAACGGTGAGTTTTGACTACAATTTTGAACATGTTTTGTACAATACAGGATGGCGCCCACGAATCGGAACTATTTAAAGGGAATACCAATATGGCGCTGGTGTAGGGCGCCGGCTGCCGTAGATGGACGTGGTTATGTGGAAACACACGGATACAGGGTGAGTTGGAAGCCCGTAGGGAGTGATGCGTGTGAGATTGTGTAACTTTGATTTTGTAATATAGAAGGTAGCGGACAACGTAATGAAACGTGGTTAATTTTAATATTTCTCAGAACCCGTACTCGGTGAGATTTTGGACCGCTGTTTTGGACAGATGAAGAAATGAGGATATTTACACTTCATACTTGAAGTCATGGGGTGAGTAGAAAGGGTGATTTGTTAGTGCGAATTGTGTATAGACTGTGTATAGACGGAACAATTGGGAATCTATATAAACAGTGTCCGGTTTTAAATTGCGATTTCAGGATTTACCGGCATTAATTGAATAACGGACTAAGTGATACTGGAAATATATGAATGTACGTCGGTGGACTTCTCTTATACGGTACCCCTATATGTTTGTATAACTTTGTATCTTTATTTCACTGGGGTATTTGAATTGGATAGTGGTATATGAGAGGAGGTCTTTGGAATTGTTGTCGTTATCAAGTTTGGACTATAATGATTAATAAGGGAAGGAAGACAGATGAGATTGGTGGTTGTGTTGGAGCAACATTTTGAGGAGTAATACAACACTCGTTAATTATCATCATAGGTAATTGACTTTTGGAGAAATAAAGCGGAGGAGCAGACGATTTTGTGTTGAAAATTTACAGAATAAGTGAATGCTTTACTATGCATTCTTACCTTAGTTTCTATTAATCGAACTTGGATGAGATAATAGTGGTGGTGACTCCTTCTTTACGTTTCTCACACAATTTGGTAACATCTTGACTTTGGTAGTGGTTCTATTCTTTTCTTAACACGGGATGCTCTTATAAATATCTACACCTTTGTAGATAATTTATGTTATGATGAGCTATTCAGTTTTTGTATTAGCATAGAACTTACTTATTGTTATTTTGGGTTGTTCCCTGACGAAGTCATTGTGCTTTACTCAGCACGACGAAACACGTGTTGGCTGCGTTTTTTTGGAAGTGAATTTGGAACAATAAAGATAAATTTGGAATACGAGGATCTTGCGCATTGGATTTATACAAGAACCGGATTATGAACTGATTACCTGGACTGTGCTAACCAGAATAATGCTTTTTATTGATATGAGGATACTATAAATGTATTATTTGGAGTGCTCAAGGAGAACATTTTTTGTCTTAGTAAGATCTACTTCTGTGGATTGAGGTGGGTTTGTATGGTAACCAAACCCTTCCCCCTTGGTAGCACCGTGAGCAACTTGTGATTAATATACTTTCCCAAATATTTGCTGAGCGCCCTCTAGGTAACTGGTTACCAATTAGAATAATTGTTCTGTTATGTTAGACTATGGGCTCCATGGAACGGTGTGGGGGATGCCTTCTCCATTGTCACACATTTGTCAGGAGAAAAGCGTAGCAATCTCACCTACTCGGGCTCCCTCCACTACCGTAATGTAAGGCCTTGTACAATGGAGAAGGTGTCCCCCACAAGTTAGGGTAACAATATTTACTCAATTGCATGTTTACAACATATTAGTGCTGTGTATTGCATTACCCTGACAAATACCTTGCACCAGCTTAGGCTCATAGAATGGTCGAAACATGTTGGTGATTAGGATTTTGGTAATTAGGATTTCTAGGTCTAGTGATATATTCTAAATCACTAAGAAACCAAACCCCCTTTTTTAATGTTGTTATACCTACCAGTGGTACTCGTCGAATCAAACATTGTTTAGAGTTTACCACTAGCTATATTTTATATTTGATTCTGTCTGCCTGCAGTGCTACCTAGATTCCTGAGCTTTAGCTCAATTCTTGTTCCTGCCCCAGCACTGCCTTCTGTGCTACTTTGTTTTCTTGATTCCTTAACCTGCGCTATTCTAGTATACCCTTGTAGCCTCCCCTTCTGTATATCCCTTTCCAGTCCCTGCCTTTCTTCCCATTTCCTTGGTTCCAGTTCTAGTTTGCTGTCTTTCTATTCTGCTGTCTTGCTTCTGTTACCTTGTAAGTTTTTACCTGCTTTCTGCCAAGTGTGCCCTGTGATTTCCTTCCTTTTCTGGTAAGCACTCCTCCTTGCTAGCTCTTTGTCTATTGTGATAGTGTTTAGTTCTACCCCCTTGCTGTTACTGCCTTGCGTGTTCCTGTTTGATCGCCAGGATCCATGGGCCCCACTGACTACCTAGGTGGTGATTCTTGTTCACTGTGAGTATTGTCTTTGAGTTGCATTTATAACATCACCATAGGTATAAGCTCCACAGACCCTGCCTTTGCATGCATATCCTATATGTGGGTATTTGCAGTCAGTCTATGTAACAGCATTTGTGGGTAAGAAACTTACTGAGCGTCAGTCTTACTGTGTGGAGCTCCTGAGTGCTTTACCCCACACCCCCCTTTATTGTTAATGTTGTTTCATATATATGTCTTGCACATTTGCCCTGGGTGCAGTTATTCCGAATGCTAAATTGCCTTGTGAGTGCCCTTCCTTTCTGAGTCTTACCCATCTTGTTCACTTGTACAGGCTTCCCCTTTGGATCCCTTTGTCTCCTCTAATTCTCTGCATGATCCTGGACAGCGCTGTACTCCTCTTTATGTGTACGTTTTCTACCCAGTTCCCAGTCCTTGCCCAATTCCCTGACTGTGTTCCCCACTTAGTCCCGGACAGTCCCTGACACATATCATCCAGAATAAAGCCCTGGTTTTTGAACTTCTGAGATGGAGTAGGCAGTGCTCCCAGAAATTCTGGCCAATGTTGTGGGCCCCAGAGAGAGGAGTTCTTACCCAGAATCATGACCTCAGTTTTATCACCATTAAGCTTGGGCAAGTTGTTATTTATCCCTGAGGAGAAGCCCAGACAAAGATCCGAAGGTCAATGTGAAAGCCTACATAGGTGGAGGTAACTAGAAGTGTTTTGGTAGGATTTATCTAAACAAACTTCCTCCCTTGTTTTTCCACCTGGTTCTATCCACATTCAATTACACTCTTTTAGACTATTACAATCAAACCTTCATGGCATTATATGGGCAAACATCACTATGGATAGCATAATAATTAACTTGCATTTCATATGTCTTCGAAGAAGACTGAAATTACCAGAAATAGAGATGTGTGCATTTGCAGCTTAACTGTAAATTCTTCTGCACCAGGAAAGGAAATTTAGATGGCATTTACAGCAATCTGATTAAGAGATCTTCAGTTGATCACCTACAAAAAACACAAGTGAGGGATGGCCACCCTTTTGCAAAGCACAATGGCTACTCTACAATATTGAAAGTCAGTGTTCAGAAAGTTTAGTTTGCCTATTCGCTCTGCACCTATTATTCAAAACCCAAAGCTGTCCCAAGCTTACGTGTCAGAGGTTTTTCAAACCTGCCAATAGGGGGGTTCACTCTTACTGGATGAGCTGTAATGCAAAGGGAACCCATTCGATTTCATGTCATGAAACTGAATGTTCAGTGTAAATTAAACATTATCATTATAAGCAAATGCAATGCTGGATCACACACGCTGTAACCAAGAAACTAGACTTCACTTTACAAGAATCTTACTTTGAACAATTTCAATAATACAAAATAGTGGTATGGCTATAAAAATGACTGAAACTGTGGAAGACTGGAACAAATTAGTTCATATGCTTTAATGTTAACCCCTTCCGTGTGCAAGGAATTTCCGCGCTGTGTGGGCGTTTCCATTAGAGGATGAGGATTCGGACAGCCAGGGGCCGTCCTGCGCACACGCCCACCGTGACGTGTGACGGCTCCCGCCCATCACGAGCATGGAAGAGGTTAACATGGCCTAAAGAGAGAAATATCACAAGAAATCCGACAACAGTCCTGAGCTGGTGATTTTAAAGTACTCTCCTTTGTCCAATGGAGGAAGGACAGAAATATGATGGCATTTGATGCCAGCTAGGAAAGATGTCTTATACCCAGGAGCTGGTCGGATACTGGTGATGCTGCCACCGGTCAGGTGATCTGCTTCATATTTGGAGGTCATGTGGAATAATGTTTACCTTTTATAAATAGGTACTCTCTCACATCAAAGCAATCCATAATAAACAAACTCCCAAAGACGTTTATTGCATTGGTAGGAGCGCCAACCACAGACAACACCTACAATCTATCCCATCCATCTAATAAACGTATATTACAACAACACTAACTTGCTGTGAGGCTCAAAATATCGAATGGAAGAACCCAGAGAAGCGCTTGATAGACCTGTGGTTAGACTGAATATGCCATCTGGTGGCCATGGACCAAATAAGGGCAACTTTCAGGACTATCTCACTCAAACATGTATACTGAACAGAAGTCGATTTTTTTGCTCACATCACAGGGGAGTTATTCACTATTAGGGTTCTCACTGACATGCTGAAATTCCTATAGTCATGCCAGTGGCTTGGACTTGTAGCCCAGGTATTAGAATGGGATCACAAGACTACAACTCCCAGAGTGCAAAGGAAAAACCTGGACTGGAGCGTGGATTTGAGAAACATGGCTCTTTTTTCAGAACTCTGGACTATGTTACCGCAGTGCATTCATTATTCTGGTAATCGTTTAACCGTAACTTGTAGATTTTCTTTTATGTGTGTCCCGGTGTGAATTGCAATCTCTTATATAGCACTGAAATTAAAATTGAAAACAATGTGTCAGAGCCGGATCCCCACCTGCTGACTCCGGTCGCACTTAACTTTAAAACACAATATTTTTTTTCCGAATATCATAAATAAGTACCTGGTATTCTTCAGAACACCATTACAACTTCTGAATACACTTTGACAATTAAGGCTGCAATGCTTCATAATACAAGCTTTTAAAAGTACATATTGCATGTAGAGGTGGTCCAGCCTATGAAAACTCAAGCCAGGCACAAGCCACATGCCTGGATTTCGCTCAGCTACAGATCCTCTTGGAGCCTCGACCTCAAAACGAGCAGAGCTTTCATGCGGCTTCTCTCCACTCACATTCAGGGCCGGCTTTAGGGGAGTGCGACTGGTGCGGCCGCACTGGGCGCTAGCCTGTGGAGGAGGAACTGTGACCTCAGGGGGGGCACTGTGTTTAGCAATATCTTATGATAGGAGAGATGAGGGGCACTTTTGCAGGTGGTAGTAAGAGAATCCGAGGAGGTGGTAAGGGGAGGTGGGGGCACCAAAAGTGATTGTCGCACCGGGTGCCACCTGCGCTAAAGCTGGCCCTACTCACATTCTAAACTCATGTGCCAAGAATTAAAAACAACGGTGCTCCATCTGTAACAAGATTCCAGGGGCCAGATGTACGCCCATTAAAACCCCTCCCAGGGGCACGTGCTCCCTCCCCCTCCTGCCCAACTGACAGCGTCCCTTTTACCTTTGAAATACACCAGTGCGGGGATGGTTTCCGGCCTCCAGGAGGCATTTGCCCCGGGCCCCTATCGGGTCCGACTGCGCCTTCCTGGCCCGGGCTATGTTCAGCGAGTCGCAAATTGCCCAAAATTGCAACCCACAATTTGCGACTTGCTAAACTTAATGTACAACAGTGTCTCAAACACTGTTTGCAATTCCCAATGGGGTCACAAATTGCATGCCTCATGAATATTAAAGAGGCTGTCGCAATTTGCGACCCCACTGGGAATGGCTAGCACTCCCGGGGATGGTGGCCTGCTGAGGTCAGCATACCACCATGCCTGTGACTGCTTTTTTAATAAAGCTGTTTTGTTTTGTTTTTTAAATGCATCCTGTTTTCCTTGAAGGAAAACGGATGCATTTAAAAAATAAAAATTAAACTTTTCAATTTCATTTTTGGTAAACTGCAAGTGTTTTGCAAATGCAAATGCGGTTGCAAAACAATCATTCATAAGTTTGAGACTCACTAGTAGGAAGGGACGAGCTTGGCACGCCCTTTCCTAATAGCAATTTGCTAGCCATATTTTGCAAGTCGCTAATAGGTAAGTGAATCGCAAAATAAGTTAAGTACATTGGGCAGACTTTTTTGCAGTTGCAAAGGAGCCAAATTCCCTTTTGCGACCACAAAAAAAGTCATACATCTGCCTCCAGGTCACATTAAGGTTACACTTCCCTCTTAGTTCAGTAATGGCATAGTAGTCGTGGGGCAGAGTTTGGATGGGCCGGAATGTTTCTTAGATCATGTTTAAAAAGTACTACTTTTAATTCATAACTTACAATACAGTAATATAATCTTGGTCCATATTATTCAAATGGCGCATTTTCATTGTTTGTGCCTGCTGCCCCTTTTAAAAAGATGCGGCTGGCACAAACAATGAAAATGCACCACATTATGGTGAATGCCCTGCCCACTGCGCAGCAGCAAACTCAAGCTGCCCTGCGGCAGCGCTTTCATGCGAAAAATGGAGTGGCTGCTTTAAAGCCACTGCATGTTTTCACAGAGCAGGCGGCAACCCGCCTGCACTTAAAAGGGAAACTAGAGATCCCCTTGCAGGTGGGTGCAGTGAGTGACTGCACCTGCCTGCAAGGTGATGTCTGGGGGATCCATGGGAGGGAATTTCCCCCCCTCCAGAGCTGCCATCAGGGAGAGCAAAAGGTGGCGCACTGTCAGTGAGCCTGCTGAGAGCTTCTTTGTCTCTGCGCCTGCAATATGGCACAGGCGCAGAAGCAAAGGGATTCCCTTATTGGTATGGGGCCATGCCCCCATGCAAATGAGGAAATGCCCTTTGAACAGTGGCGGCTTGCATAGGGCTGGCGGTGGGGCGGGGCGGGGGAGGGGGAGGGGAGGGTGGGGGGCTGATAAACTCTGACATTCGACGGAACGGAGGAATGTAATTAATACATTCTTGCGTCCAAGCTACCATCTCTCGTGTTCTGTCCAAACTCGATTACGCCGATAGCCTCTACCACGGATCACCTTTAACGACTATGAAAAGACTACAACGGATTCAGAACTCGGCTGCCAGACTACTCTTGCATATCAAACCGCAAGACCACATCTCCCCTGCCTTGAAAGCCCTGCATTGGTTACCGGTTGCCAGAAGATCCACGGTCAAGCTGCTTTGTATCACCCACAAAGCAACACATGGAATGGGACCACTCTTCATCAGGAATAAAATCACCAAACACATTCAATAAAAGAACCTCCGCTCTAAAGGAGCATCTCAACTCAAAATCCCACCATACAAAAAAAACCATAGGTGGCACATCCTTCTCTGTTCAAGCAGCCTATGGAACTCTTTATCCCCCAACATAAGGTCCACCGACAACCACCTTATCTTCAGAAAACTACTCAAGATTTGGCTCTTCCCCACATAAGCAGCATACGCAAACAGAAATTTACAGCATATCCCTCTGTATACAAGCATTTGTTTTCACTATAGATATGTACCTTATCTTTGTGTATTACTTTGTATAAACATGTAAAATAATTATATTGTTGACAGAAAAAATAATAATAATAATAATAAATAGATAAATATCATCTTTGGTCTAAATGTACATACTTCCATTGTGCATCTATGTACCTTCCATGTACCTGGATCTGTGTGTCTGTTACTTTTCTCCTGAAAAAGCATATCCAAGGCACTACCCTATCTCTCCTCCTGAGCCTCTATCAATATCTTTAATCTACATATACTTACCTCCTTTATGTATCTATATACTTTCAATGTAATTATGGATCTATATATTTAGCACGTTCTTCTAATTTAGCATTTCCAATGCACTACCCTATTTCTCAGCCTATACTTCGCTCAATATATCTTCTAGCCCAACCTTTTGACTCATCTCAAACTTCTTCTACTACTCCTTCCAATGCACAACCCTATCGCTCATCCTATACACCTATCAATATATCAATCAATCAATATATCCCCTACATCCACTCGCTCATTTATCCCAAACCCCATACCACTACTATGATTGCTAAAATAACCCTTTCTAGACTCTCTCCTACTCTACCCCTCCTTGCATCATCTGACACCTCTTATAATATACTCATCCCCTAAAACAAACCTTTCTAAACTCTTCCCTCTGAGTCCTCCCCTCCAAAACTCATTTTTACTCATCCAAAAGCCTCCTCCTACTGCTAAGACCTCTTTATTTCACTGGGGTATTTGAATTGGATAGTGGTATATGAGAGGAGGTCTTTGGAATTGTTGTCGTTATCAAGTTTGGACTATAATGATTAATAAGGGAAGGAAGACAGATGAGATTGGTGGTTGTGTTGGAGCAACATTTTGAGGAGTAATACAACACTCGTTAATTATCATCATAGGTAATTGACTTTTGGAGAAATAAAGCGGAGGAGCAGACGATTTTGTGTTGAAAATTTACAGAATAAGTGAATGCTTTACTATGCATTCTTACCTTAGTTTCTATTAATCGAACTTGGATGAGATAATAGTGGTGGTGACTCCTTCTTTACGTTTCTCACACAATTTGGTAACATCTTGACTTTGGTAGTGGTTCTATTCTTTTCTTAACACGGGATGCTCTTATAAATATCTACACCTTTGTAGATAATTTATGTTATGATGAGCTATTCAGTTTTTGTATTAGCATAGAACTTACTTATTGTTATTTTGGGTTGTTCCCTGACGAAGTCATTGTGCTTTACTCAGCACGACGAAACACGTGTTGGCTGCGTTTTTTTGGAAGTGAATTTGGAACAATAAAGATAAATTTGGAATACGAGGATCTTGCGCATTGGATTTATACAAGAACCGGATTATGAACTGATTACCTGGACTGTGCTAACCAGAATAATGCTTTTTATTGATATGAGGATACTATAAATGTATTATTTGGAGTGCTCAAGGAGAACATTTTTTGTCTTAGTAAGATCTACTTCTGTGGATTGAGGTGGGTTTGTATGGTAACCAAACCCTTCCCCCTTGGTAGCACCGTGAGCAACTTGTGATTAATATACTTTCCCAAATATTTGCTGAGCGCCCTCTAGGTAACTGGTTACCAATTAGAATAATTGTTCTGTTATGTTAGACTATGGGCTCCATGGAACGGTGTGGGGGATGCCTTCTCCATTGTCACACATTTGTCAGGAGAAAAGCGTAGCAATCTCACCTACTCGGGCTCCCTCCACTACCGTAATGTAAGGCCTTGTACAATGGAGAAGGTGTCCCCCACAAGTTAGGGTAACAATATTTACTCAATTGCATGTTTACAACATATTAGTGCTGTGTATTGCATTACCCTGACAAATACCTTGCACCAGCTTAGGCTCATAGAATGGTCGAAACATGTTGGTGATTAGGATTTTGGTAATTAGGATTTCTAGGTCTAGTGATACATTCTAAATCACTAAGAAACCAACCCCCCTTTTTAATGTTGTTATACCTACCAGTGGTACTTGTCGAATCAAACATTGTTTAGAGTTTACCACTAGCTATATTTTATATTTGATTCTGTCTGCCTGCAGTGCTACCTAGATTCCTGAGCTTTAGCTCAATTCTTGTTCCTGCCCCAGCACTGCCTTCTGTGCTACTTTGTTTTCTTGATTCCTTAACCTGCGCTATTCTAGTATACCCTTGTAGCCTCCCCTTCTGTATATCCCTTTCCAGTCCCTGCCTTTCTTCCCATTTCCTTGGTTCCAGTTCTACTTTGCTGTCTTTCTATTCTGCTGTCTTGCTTCTGTTACCTTGTAAGTTTTTACCTGCGTTCTGCCAAGTGTGCCCTGTGATTTCCTTCCTTTTCTGGTAAGCACTCCTCCTTGCTAGCTCTTTGTCTATTGTGATAGTGTTTAGTTCTACCCCCTTGCTGTTACTGCCTTGCGTGTTCCTGTTTGATCGCCAGGATCCATGGGCCCCACTGACTACCTAGGTGGTGATTCTTGTTCACTGTGAGTATTGTCTTTGAGTTGCATTTATAACATCACCATAGGTATAAGCTCCACAGACCCTGCCTTTGCATGCATATCCTATATGTGGGTATTTGCAGTCAGTCTATGTAACAGCATTTGTGGGTAAGAAACTTACTGAGCGTCATTCTTACTGTGTGGAGCTCCTGAGTGCTTTACCCCACACCCCCCTTTATTGTTAATGTTGTTTCATATATATGTCTTGCACATTTGCCCTGGGTGCAGTTATTCCGAATGCTAAATTGCCTTGTGAGTGCCCTTCCTTTCTGAGTCTTACCCATCTTGTTCACTTGTACAGGCTTCCCCTTTGGATCCCTTTGTCTCCTCTAATTCTCTGCATGATCCTGGACAGCGCTGTACTCCTCTTTATGTGTACGTTTTCTACCCAGTTCCCAGTCCTTGCCCAATTCCCTGACTGTGTTCCCCACTTAGTCCCGGACAGTCCCTGACACATATCATCCAGAATAAAGCCCTGGTTTTTGAACTTCTGAGATGGAGTAGGCAGTGCTCCCAGAAATTCTGGCCAATGTTGTGGGCCCCAGAGAGAGGAGTTCTTACCCAGAATCATGACCTCAGTTTTATCACCATTAAGCTTGGGCAAGTTGTTATTTATCCCTGAGGAGAAGCCCAGACAAAGATCCGAAGGTCAATGTGAAAGCCTACATAGGTGGAGGTAACTAGAAGTGTTTTGGTAGGATTTATCTAAACAAACTTCCTCCCTTGTTTTTCCACCTGGTTCTATCCACATTCAATTACACTCTTTTAGACTATTACAATCAAACCTTCATGGCATTATATGGGCAAACATCACTATGGATAGCACAATAATTAACTTGCATTTCATATGTCTTCGAAGAAGACTGAAATTACCAGAAATAGAGATGTGTGCATTTGCAGCTTAACTGTAAATTCTTCTGCACCAGGAAAGGAAATTTAGATGGCATATACAGCAATCTGATTAAGAGATCTTCAGTTGATCACCTACAAAAAACACAAGTGAGGGATGGCCACCCTTTTGCAAAGCACAATGGCTACTCTACAATATTGAAAGTCAGTGTTCAGAAAGTTTAGTTTGCCTATTCGCTCTGCACCTATTATTCAAAACCCAAAGCTGTCCCAAGCTTACGTGTCAGAGGTTTTTCAAACCTGCCAATAGGGGGGTTCACTCTTACTGGATGAGCTGTAATGCAAAGGGAACCCATTCGATTTCATGTCATGAAACTGAATGTTCAGTGTAAATTAAACATTATCATTATAAGCAAATGCAATGCTGGATCACACACGCTGTAACCAAGAAACTAGATTATGCAACTTCACTTTATAAGAATCTTACTTTGAACAATTTCAATAATACAAAATAGTGGTATGGCTATAAAAATGACTGAAACTGTGGAAGACTGGAACAAATTAGTTCATATGCTTTAATGTTAACCCCTTCCGTGTGCAAGGAATTTCCGCGCTGTGTGGGCGTTTCCATTAGAGGATGAGGATTCGGACAGCCAGGGGCCGTCCTGCGCACACGCCCACCGTGACGTGTGACGGCTCCCGCCCATCACGAGCATGGAAGAGGTTAACATGGCCTAAAGAGAGAAATATCACAAGAAATCCGACAACAGTCCTGAGCTGGTGATTCTAAAGTACTCTCCTTTGTCCAATGGAGGAAGGACAGAAATATGATGGCATTTGATGCCAGCTAGGAAAGATGTCTTATACCCAGGAGCTGGTCGGATACTGGTGATGCTGCCACCGGTCAGGTGATCTGCTTCATATTTGGAGGTCATGTGGAATAATGTTTACCTTTTATAAATAGGTACTCTCTCACATCAAAGCAATCCATAATAAACAAACTCCCAAAGACGTTTATTGCATTGGTAGGAGCGCCAACCACAGACAACACCTACAATCTATCCCATCCATCTAATAAACGTATATTACAACAACACTAACTTGCTGTGAGGCTCAAAATATCGAATGGAAGAACCCAGAGAAGCGCTTGATAGACCTGTGGTTAGACTGAATATGCCATCTGGTGGCCATGGACCAAATAAGGGCAACTTTCAGGACTATCTCACTCAAACATGTATACTGAACAGAAGTCGATTTTTTTGCTCACATCACAGGGGAGTTATTCACTATTAGGGTTCTCACTGACATGCTGAAATTCCTATAGTCATGCCAGTGGCTTGGACTTGTAGCCCAGGTATTAGAATGGGATCACAAGACTACAACTCCCAGAGTGCAAAGGAAAAACCTGGACTGGAGCGTGGATTTGAGAAACATGGCTCTTTTTTCAGAACTCTGAACTATGTTACCGCAGTGCATTCATTATTCTGGTAATCGTTTAACCGTAACTTGTAGATTTTCTTTTATGTGTGTCCCGGTGTGAATTGCAATCTCTTATATAGCACTGAAATTAAAATTGAAAACAATGTGTCAGAGCCGGATCCCCACCTGCTGACTCCGGTCGCACTTAACTTTAAAACACAATATTTTTTTTCCGAATATCATAAATAAGTACCTGGTATTCTTCAGAACACCATTACAACTTCTGAATACACTTTGACAATTAAGGCTGCAATGCTTCATAATACAAGCTTTTAAAAGTACATATTGCATGTAGAGGTGGTCCAGCCTATGAAAACTCAAGCCAGGCTCAAGCCACATGCCTGGATTTCGCTCAGCTACAGATCCTCTTGGAGCCTCGACCTCAAAACGAGCAGAGCTTTCATGCGGCTTCTCTCCACTCACATTCAGGGCCGGCTTTAGGGGAGTGCGACTGGTGCGGCCGCACTGGGCGCTAGCCTGTGGAGGAGGAACTGTGACCTCAGGGGGGGGCACTGTGTTTAGCAATATCTTATGATAGGAGAGATGAGGGGCACTTTTGCAGGTGGTAGTAAGAGAATCCGAGGAGGTGGTAAGGGGAGGTGGGGGCACCAAAAGTGATTGTCGCACCGGGTGCCACCTGCGCTAAAGCTGGCCCTACTCACATTCTAAACTCATGTGCCAAGAATTAAAAACAACGGTGCTCCATCTGTAACAAGATTCCAGGGGCCAGATGTACGCCCATTAAAACCCCTCCCAGGGGCACGTCCTCCCTACCCCTCCTGCCCAACTGACAGCGTCCCTTTTACCTTTGAAATACACCAGTGCGGGGATGGTTTCCGGCCTCCAGGAGGCATTTGCCCCGGGCCCCTATCGGGTCCGACTGCGCCTTCCTGGCCCGGGCTATGTTCAGCGAGTCGCAAATTGCCCAAAATTGCAACCCGCAATTTGCGACTTGCTAAACTTAATGTACAACAGTGTCTCAAACACTGTTTGCAATTCCCAATGGGGTCACAAATTGCATGCCTCATGAATATTAAAGAGGCTGTCGCAATTTGCGACCCCACTGGGAATGGCTAGCACTCCCGGGGATGGTGGCCTGCTGAGGTCAGCATACCACCATGCCTGTGACTGCTTTTTTAATAAAGCTGTTTTGTTTTGTTTTTTAAATGCATCCTGTTTTCCTTGAAGGAAAACGGATGCATTTAAAAAATAAAAATTAAACTTTTCAATTTCATTTTTGGTAAACTGCAAGTGTTTTGCAAATGCAAATGCGGTTGCAAAACAATCATTCATAAGTTTGAGACTCACTAGTAGGAAGGGACGAGCTTGGCACGCCCTTTCCTAATAGCAATTTGCTAGCCATATTTTGCAAGTCGCTAATAGGTAAGTGAATCGCAAAATAAGTTAAGTACATTGGGCAGACTTTTTTGCAGTTGCAAAGGAGCCAAATTCCCTTTTGCGACCACAAAAAAAGTCATACATCTGCCTCCAGGTCACATTAAGGTTACACTTCCCTCTTAGTTCAGTAATGGCATAGTAGTCGTGGGGCAGAGTTTGGATGGGCCGGAATGTTTCTTAGATCATGTTTAAAAAGTACTACTTTTAATTCATAACTTACAATACAGTAATATAATCTTGGTCCATATTATTCAAATGGCGCATTTTCATTGTTTGTGCCTGCTGCCCCTTTTAAAAAGATGCGGCTGGCACAAACAATGAAAATGCACCACATTATGGTGAATGCCCTGCCCACTGCGCAGCAGCAAACTCAAGCTGCCCTGCGGCAGCGCTTTCATGTGAAAAATGGAGTGGCTGCTTTAAAGCCACTGCATGTTTTCACAGAGCAGGCGGCAACCCGCCTGCACTTAAAAGGGAAACTAGAGATCCCCTTGCAGGTGGGTGCAGTGAGTGACTGCACCTGCCTGCAAGGTGATGTCTGGGGGATCCATGGGAGGGAATTTCCCCCCCTCCAGAGCTGCCATCAGGGAGAGCAAAAGGTGGCGCACTGTCAGTGAGCCTGCTGAGAGCTTCTTTGTCTCTGCGCCTGCAATATGGCACAGGCGCAGAAGCAAAGAGATTCCCTTATTGGTATGGGGCCATGCCCCCATGCAAATGAGGAAATGCCCTTTGAACAGTGGCGGCTTGCATAGGGCTGGCGGTGGGGCGGGGCGGGGGAGGGGGAGGGGAGGGTGGGGGGCTGATAAACTCTGACATTCGACGGAACGGAGGAATGTAATTAATACATTCTTGCGTCCAAGCTACCATCTCTCGTGTTCTGTCCAAACTCGATTACGCCGATAGCCTCTACCACGGATCACCTTTAACGACTATGAAAAGACTACAACGGATTCAGAACTCGGCTGCCAGACTACTCTTGCATATCAAACCGCAAGACCACATCTCCCCTGCCTTGAAAGCCCTGCATTGGTTACCGGTTGCCAGAAGATCCACGGTCAAGCTGCTTTGTATCACCCACAAAGCAACACATGGAATGGGACCACTCTTCATCAGGAATAAAATCACCAAACACATTCAATAAAAGAACCTCCGCTCTAAAGGAGCATCTCAACTCAAAATCCCACCATACAAAAAAAACCATAGGTGGCACATCCTTCTCTGTTCAAGCAGCCTATGGAACTCTTTATCCCCCAACATAAGGTCCACCGACAACCACCTTATCTTCAGAAAACTACTCAAGATTTGGCTCTTCCCCACATAAGCAGCATACGCAAACAGAAATTTACAGCATATCCCTCTGTATACAAGCATTTGTTTTCACTATAGATATGTACCTTATCTTTGTGTATTACTTTGTATAAACATGTAAAATAATTATATTGTTGACAGAAAAAATAATAATAATAATAATAAATAGATAAATATCATCTTTGGTCTAAATGTACATACTTCCATTGTGCATCTATGTACCTTCCATGTACCTGGATCTGTGTGTCTGTTACTTTTCTCCTGAAAAAGCATATCCAAGGCACTACCCTATCTCTCCTCCTGAGCCTCTATCAATATCTTTAATCTACATATACTTACCTCCTTTATGTATCTATATACTTTCAATGTAATTATGGATCTATATATTTAGCACGTTCTTCTAATTTAGCATTTCCAATGCACTACCCTATTTCTCAGCCTATACTTCGCTCAATATATCTTCTAGCCCAACCTTTTGACTCATCTCAAACTTCTTCTACTACTCCTTCCAATGCACAACCCTATCTCTCATCCTATACACCTATCAATATATCCCCTACATCCACTCGCTCATTTATCCCAAACCCCATACCACTACTATGATTGCTAAAATAACCCTTTCTAGACTCTCTCCTACTCTACCCCTCCTTGCATCATCTGACACCTCTTATAATATACTCATCCCCTAAAACAAACCTTTCTAAACTCTTCCCTCTGAGTCCTCCCCTCCAAAACTCATTTTTACTCATCCAAAAGCCTCCTCCTACTGCTAAGACCTCAAAAAAAGCCAAAAAAAACCTTTACTCTGTTATCCCTTCACTATCCCTTTCAATGGAAATTAACAGACTAACATGTTAACATGTTCACTTCTCAAATTCCATATTAAACTACACTAATATACTACCCAAATAACTGAATAACATATCCACTACTCAAATTACTTCATATTTTTTACTATACTAATTTTCAACAGTAATCCTTTATGGGATCCGGAGTGGCGTGCTACTCACCAGAAAAGCGGTTCAACACCCTTCAGGGGTAACAAGTGCTACATGAATGTAAATCTTCCTTCACCTTTTATCCCTCCGCTATCCTTGTCACTCCAAATAACTGACTAATATCCACCACTGAAATTACTTCATATTTCACCATATTAGTTCACCACTCATCCTTTGTAGGCTTCCTGAATAGCGTGCGTCAACAAGCGCTATATAAATACAAAACTTTGTGCTCCTCTAGCCTTCTACTATCATTCCAAATCCAAATAACTGACTAACCTATCCACCACTTAAAATGTACTTGCATGTTTCACTACACTAATTCAACACTTATCCTCTATGGGTCCCGGAGTAGCGTGCTACTCGCCGAAAAAGTGCTTTGACGCCTCGTCAGGGGTAGTAAGCGCTATATAAATGCAATTACAATACAATACAATGTGTGAGTTTACTACCCCCCCACCCTGCCCCTCCCTCAACCTGCCCCGCAGCATGCCCCATGCGAGCCGTCACTGCCTCTGATGATAGCGCACCAGCTCTATCAGTATTGCAGAAGGGGACACACAAGCGTCTGCAGCCCCTTCAGTAATAGAAAAGTGCCCCAGGGGCACGCAAAGCAGGGGCGAACGCCCGTTGCGCCCCTGGGCACTTGCATAATACGGCCCCTGATGCACAATGGTGAAAGATTCAGCATGAAGAGGTATGAAATGTTTGTTTTCTCCTGAGTTATACAATACAATTTGTCTCAAGTTCATTGCACTTTAGGGAGTGTCAACAGCGTCCCTTATTGTAGGAGTTATACAATGACGGCTCTCAGCACTTACTTGCCGGATATGTGTTATTCATTTTAGAATGTGGGGAGGTAGTGAACTTTATCTTTGCCCCAAAACAGGTAATACGGAGTTGTCATAAATAAATATGGCTTATGGGACATCGCGGGGGTCCTCGTTCTAATAATTTAAGCATAAAGGCAGGTGGTTTTGATGACGGAGTAAGCAGTGGCATGCATGCCCAATTATTCAATGGCAATTTGGACGTGTGCTGTCGCGGTGCTTCTCTAATGCTAATTACGATCATGATTTCGGCAAACACTCAGGGGCAGATTTATGTCAGACTTGCACCACGTTTACGCTGCTGTTGCGTCACGCAACAGCGGCGTAAACGTGGCGCATCCCTGCGACCCATTTACAACGTGACGCATCTAGGCAGATGCGTCACGTTGTAAAGCCCTGCGCCACCTGTCGCCGTTCCGGCGCAGGGTGGGCGTTCCGGGGCAGGTACGCCTCGCAAAAGTGCCTGCGTGAAATCTACAAGATTTCACGCAGGCACTTTTAGGCCAATGCTGCGTCAAAACCCTGCACCTGCTTGAAGCAGGCATAAGGCTTGATGCAGCATTGGACAGATAGGGCCCCCCAGAGCATTGCTGGAGCTGCGTCGCTCTTGCGACGCAACTCCAGCAATGCGCCACCGCCTTTTTGCCCCATGGTGCGCTGCATTGAAAATGCGGCGCACCATGGGTGGCGGAACTGTGGCGCACAATAACTGGCGCATCCCTGGGGGATGCGCCAGTTATTGTAAATCTGCCCCTCAGTTTTTGCCATTTTATATAGAGCGAATCTTTTTTGCAGTTTTATGGAGCGCGAACTTGTACCGGAAGTATTGCAGCTCCTTACGTGAGCACCAGTTACATTACATAAGGGCGCATTCATATTTTTAGTTTTTTAGGCAAACGCAGTGGCTAAAACATCTTCCAAGTGGGTTTCACATTGCATACTTTTCCAAAAAGGACTGCAATTGGCTCTTATTTGATGATGACTCGTTCCTTACCTGCTTGAACAGTGTAAGATCTGGTTCACCGCGTGATCCGGTGCCTGCAAAAATTTTAAAGTTGTTCGACCTGGAATGTCGGCGCCCCCTTATGAGACTCCTGAATGCCTCCTTGAGTGAGTCTTGTGTGCCACAGGACTGGAAGCACGCGATGGTGGTCCCACTTCTGAAAAAGACTGGTGCGGACACATCAAACCTTTCCAATTTCAGACCTATCTCTTTGCTGCCTATCTTTTCAAAGATACTGGAGAGGCATGTCAACACGCAGCTTACTTTTTTCATTGAAAATCAGGGCTTCTTACATCCGTCTCAGTCCGGTTTCCGGGCTCACTACTCTACTGAGACTGCTCTACTAGGGGTGACGGAGAGACTACGGCACGGTATCGATCGCGGTGAAACCTCTGCTCTCATCCTGTTGGACTTGAGCGCAGCGTTCGATACCGTGTCTCATTCCATCTTATTAAACTCTCTCCGCTCCCTTGGAATAGCTGGCCCTGCACTTGCCTGGTTTGCCTCCTTTTTAAGTGAGCGCACGTTCCAAGTTTTCTCCCAGAAAGCTGCATCTACGATTTGTCCATCGGCGTATGGCGTCCCACAGGGATCTATTCTCAGCCCGCTGCTATTTAATATTTACATCAAGCCTCTTGCTACCATCGCAGAGGAAGCCGGGCTGACTATTTTTTCATACGCCGATGACACGCAAATCGTTTTTTCCCTCTCTAGCACTGAAGACAGCAACGTGTCTGGTCTGAAAACTGGTTTGTCACTTGTGGCTGAGTGGATGCAGAAGCATCTCCTCAAGCTTTTTTTTTTGTTGAAAATTTCTTTATTAGCAGGATATATGAAGTTATAGTAAGCAGTGCATAACAGGTCGGTACATGAGTCACATATTTGCATCATATGGTCGCACTGACAGGATATACACATTTTTCATTTGCCATTATGTTATCACAACACCCAAGCTAAACTCCCCCCACCCTCGCCCTCCCCCCCTCCAGGCACTTCCTATTCACATTTATACCAGCCCGTGGTGTCGGACATTCTTACACATATATACAGCGTGTGTTGCAGTATACCTGCTGTATGCGTACTAGGGGTATGTGGGGTTAGACACTGTTGTGTTAGCGCCGTCTGTAGCTGTGCACCTGTAGTTCGTGCGATGGGTCCTACCTATCGGTGATCGCCGCATAAGTGTCAGTCTATGAGGTGGGACTACCCCCATTCCTGGTGACCCAAGTCTACAGTGTGTTCTGACTCTGAATCGTTCCCCGACTCAAAGGACCCCAGCAAGGCATTCCAGTCTAGGGAAATGGGGTGTCTCCTAAGCCCTCTGCGTTCTTCGCGCTGCAACCTCGTACTTTCAGCCTTCCCCCACCTCACTAGCTCCGCCCTCCACATCTCAGGGTCTGGTGGCTTGGGGGACTTCCACCTCATGGTGATCGCACGCTTCGCTAATATCATGGCTAAGTCTGTAAACCGTGTGCCTACACTCTTCCTCCGCTCCACAGGGCCCAGTCCCAGGAGGGTATATTCCAATTTGTTGTATGGCTTGGAAGGGACTAGTCTAGCCAGGTCAGATTGTACTGCGGTCCAGTAGTACCCCAGCTTAGGGCAAGCCCACAGCATGTGAACCAGTCGGGCATCCTCCCCCCCGCACCTCGGGCATGTATCAGGAGTGTCTGGGAACATAGTGTGCAGGCGGTGAGGCATCAGATATGCTCGGTGGAGGAGCATGAGCTGTATGAATTTAAACTTCTGGTTCCTCGATACCTTTTTGGGGTACTTCAAGATCCTGTCCCACTCCTTATCTCTGAGTGTTCTCCCAATGTCATGTTCCCACTTATCTCGTAATGGTTGTAGCGAGATGGCCCTGCCCTCTCTTATACCATGCGTTATCCACCTGGTCAGGTGGCTGCCAGCCCTCATTAGATATTGCGTCGTGATTAGTGGGTTCGTGGGTGGCTCCGTCCCGTCAGGGGCCCATGCCTGTGCTATGTAACATTTCACCCCTGCGTGTAGCAAGAACGACCTCCCAGGTGAGTGGTGTGTAATGCGAAAGTCTTCAAATGTCATCATCTTTCCATCATTAAAGAAATCCCCCACCTGTGTCACTCCCAAGTCGTGCCAATCTGTAAGCATGTGGTTTGATAGTGTTCGCAGCCCAGCCGGCAACCCTAGTAGTAGTATCGTAGGGGCGTAGGTTGACGTGGGAGACGCGTATTTTACAGCCCGCCTCCAGTGTTCAATCGCTATGCGGAGAAGGGGGGGCGTGGACCTCGGGATCCCCGCCTTCGGTAGCAATAGGGCGTGAACCCTCCCTTTGTTCATCTCCTCAAGCTTAACGGTGACAAAACCGAGATTATCATCTTAGGGAAGCAGAAGGATCTTTGGGGCCCACAACATTGGCCCAGTACTATGGGCCCTACTCCTCTACCAGTCCAGGTGGTACGTAACCTGGGTTTTCTTATAGACGACAAACTGTCTATGAGGCAACAAGCCACTAAGGTGGCGGCCACCTGTTTTACTACCTTAAGATGGCTCCAAAAAATTCTCTGGATGTTGCCTCATGCCACTAGGAGAACCGTAGTCCAGGCGTTAGTAACATCCCGCCTGGACTACGGCAATGTTCTCTATCTTGGCGCAGACGTCGCGACCGTTAAGAAATTACAGGTCGTACAAAATTCATCAGCTCGTCTTCTTTGTAATATTCCGAGGAGGTGTTCGGCCGTGCAGGCTCTTCGTGATCTTCACTGGCTCAAGATTTCAAGTCGAATCAAATTTAAAGCCTTATGTTATCTTTTTAAAATTAAACAGGGTTCTGCCCCACCATATCTTCAAAGTTTAGTCCAACCTTACAGGCCCTGTCGCACTCTGAGATCATCAGCCAACTGTGATTATGTCATCCCTAGATTCAAGCTAGCGAAGATGGGCGGAAGATCATTCTCCCATCTTGGCCCCAAATATTGGAACGCCCTGCCCGCTGCCTTGAAAACCGAGACTAATATGCTCTGTTTTCGGAAAAAACTAAAGACCCTACTTTTTTAAATTACTCCCTGTATCTCTTGTTGCTAAATCCAGCTGTGTCTGATGTCAGTTTTTCTTCTTTAGTTTGTCCCTTGCGCCGGGAAACCCACTGCGGATAGCTGTCGAGCATTACAAATTCAAAAAAAAAAAAAAAAAAAATTGGAATCCCTTGAAGTAGGCCGGTTCGCGCTCTTTCTATTTATTCTCGTCCCGATTCCCTTAGACCCCAGCAGCCGCTGTGATGCCAGTGAGGAGGTCTCCCCTATTACAGGCACCCCCACAGCTCAGAACAGCCACCCGCACAGCTCACTCCATCATTGTCAGCCCGAGACCCAGGAGCCCGCCTGCCCAAGGAGGCATGCGTTATTCAGGGTCACTGGCTCAACTCCAGATAGCACTTCTGGGTGAGAAGGGCACGGGCAGCCCCCAGGAGAGTCAAAAGGGCCTAATCTTTCAAGAAGGATTATTAAAGATGCTGCGCATTTCTACCAATGGTTTACATCAAAACCATTGGGAAAAAATGCTATAAATACTTCAAAGCTAAAAGACAATCAGGAAAACGAGAGCTCATTGAAAGATACCTGTTTTAATTCAGGTTTTGTTAATAACCTATGGAAATACTAGTAGGTGCTCAACCGAGGTGCTGGTTTGATTAGCATATCACATAGTTCTAAAAAAAAACACAACACAAATACATAGAGTTGACACTTTAATTGCTCTCATAAGTTGATGGCGAATTGGCAGTTCCTCCGCTAGGGCGGAGGAGCGTCGCCCCACTGCTGCTGTGCAGCAGTAAAAGAAAGGTAACATAACGCAATGTTATTATCATTTTATTCTTCCATGCTATGGCAGCATGAGGGCGGGGTGGGGCTGCTCTGCAGACAGATAGCGGAAATAGCGGAATAGCGGAAAAGGTAAAATGTACTATTCCCACTCCAGTGAGTGCAACAGTAGGGAAAGCGTTGGAAAGCGGGAGGGTAAAAATTACTATTTCCACTCCAGAGCGGGCAACAGTAGGGAAGGTGTTGGATAGTGGGAGGGTAAAAATTACTATTCCCACTCCAGTGAGTGCAACAGTAGGGAAAGCGTTGGATAGCGTAGGGGTAAAAATTACTATTCCAACTCCAGAGAGTGCAACAGTAGGGAAAGCGTTGGATAGCGTAGGGGTAAAAATTACTATTCCCACTCCAGAGAGTGCAACAGTAGAGAAAGCGTTGGATAGCGTAGGGGTAAAAATTACTATTCCCACTCCAGAGAGTGCAACAGTAGGGAAAGCGTTGGATAGCGTAGGGGTAAAAATTACTATTCCCACTCCAGAGAGTGCAACAGTAGGGAACGCGTTGGATAGCGTAGGGGTAAAAATTACTAATCCCACTCCAGAGAGTGCAACAGTAGGGAAAGCGTTGGATAGCGGGAGGGTAAAAATTACTATTCCCACTCCAGTGAGTGCAACAGTAGGGAAAGTGTTGGATAGTGTAGGGGTAAAAATTACTATTCCCACTCCAGAGAGTGCAACAGTAGGGAAAGCATTGGATAGCGTAGGGGTAAAAAGTACTATTCCCACTCCAGAGAGTGCAACAGTAGGGAAAGCGTTGCATAGCGTAGGGGTAAAAATTACTATTCCCACTCCAGTGAGTGCAACAGTAGGGAAAGTAAATACTTCACATATTAATTTTAAAAATATATATTAATACCAATTACAAATTAATTAAAAATAATTACCAATTTAATATAATATAATAATTATTCAATTAAAAATACAAATAAAAAATATTTATTAAAAATCATTACCTATTAATATAAATGAGTTACCAATTTACAATTAATTTATTATCAAATGAAAAATAATTAACAATTAATTACAAATAAATACCAATAAATACATTTAAAAATTTAATTAATTACAATTAAATTAGTTCCCACCCTATTCCCCTATAAACCCACAACCCGCAACAGTAAATAAATTAACAAAATTAACATATTTATCAATTAATCAATTAATAAATATTAATTACCAATTATAAGTTACATTAATTACCAATTATAAAATTAATTAACAATGAATTCAAAATAAATACCAATAAATAAATTAAAACATTTAAACAATTATAATTTAATTACTTCCCACCCTATTCCCCTATAAACCCACAACCCGCTACAGAAAAAATAATAATAAAGTTAACATAATTATCAATTAATCAATTAATAAAAATTAATTACCAATTATAATTGTATTAATTAACAATTAATTCAAGATAAATACCAATAAATAAATAAAACATTTAATCAATTATAATTAAACTACTTCCCACCCTATTCCCCTATAAACCCACAACCCGCTACAGAATAAATAATAATAAAATTAACATAATTATCAATTAATCAATTAATAAAAATAAATTACCAATTATAAATTAATTAATTAACAATTAATTAACAATTAATTCAAGATAAATACCAATAAATAAATAAAAATATTTAAACAATTATAATTAAATTACTTCCCAACCTATTCCCCTATAAACCCACATCCCGCTACAAAATTAAATTACGCAAAAAATTAAATACCATAAAATTCATTACTTAAAATAAATTATAAAATAAATATACCCTTTTCACGCATATACTAACATAAAAAACACTTTAAAAAATTCGATATTATTAAAAAATCGATATATTTAACATCTATATTCTATACTTCGATATTTTGACTTTCTATATTTATGTAAATCGATATTAACTTACCTCAAAATCGATATTTTTGCTGTCTATATTCTGTCCATTCGATAGTTAGTCCATTCTATATTTTTAACTCGATATTAATGCAATTCTATATTTTTAACTCGATATTTTGACTGTATACCCTAGAGTCCAGTTACCTAACCAGAATAGACATTGAGCTCTAACGCTTTAAATCTACCATTTTGCACAGCGACATTAAGAATTATCGGCCGAGACGCCTTAGTGAAATAGGTAATGAGCATTGACATTTTAAACTAAACTTAAATTAAATCTGAATTTTGAATGTAACTTGCTATTTTTCACGATTATATCCAGTTCCATGATTTGCACCAGCACTGACACTTTGAAGATGCCATTATCTTGACTGTTGCCAGATGCAACGAGATGTGATACTACAATAAGACGTTATAAGAAATGAAATGTGACTCACCAGAAGCACGATTCTGTCCGAGTCAAGAAATGGTTTGTGACGTAATTATACATGGCTGTGGGCACTGGGGTTGTGCTGATTTAAGCATTAAAATCTCGAGAGTTGTTATTTATTTTATTGCAGCATTTTAACTCTGCTCATTTGATCACGGTAAGGAGTTTCCAAGGAGAGGAGGTCGGACAGTGGGACTGTATGGAGTTTGATTCTTCCGTGGCTCAATCAGTTAACCCCTTAAGCGGGGAGGGGGTAGTTCCACAGCTGGTAGGAGACTCTGGTCCGCAGGCAAATATCTTCGCAAACTGCAGCAAGAAAAAGCCCAGTGGGGCTGAGGGAGAGTTGATGTCATCACACCTAAAAAACAGAAATAGATATCAAATTATTTATTTATTTATTTATTACAATTTATTAAGCGCAACGTATACCCGTAGGCGTCTTGGCGCTAAAAAGATTCCCTAAATGTCTTTGGCGGCGCAAAAAGATGTTATGTACATTATTGATCAAAGAGCCAAGTCTTTAGCCCCTTACGGAACTGAAGGAGTGAGGACATCTTAATGTACTGTGGCAGAGTATTCCATAGTTTGGAGGCCGCCACTATAAAGCGACGGTCCCCCCATGAGACTGTTTTCACTCGAGGGACTACAAGTTGGTTCAGACTGGCCGATCGAAGCTGTCTACCTGGTTTATAAGGTATCAGCAGACCTTTGAAAAAGATTGGGCCTTGACCATGGAGTGCTTTGTAGATTATACAAAGCGATTTAAATTTGATCCGATTTCGGATCGTTAGCCAATGGTATCTCTTAATGGTGTCCGATATCGGGGAGAACTTAGGTGTTTTAGAAAGCAAACGAGCTTCTGCATTCTGAACAGATTGAAGCTTATTCGTTGTCCTAGCTTGGGCATTTAAAAACAGACCGTTACAATAATCAAGAGGAGCTTATTAGAGTTTTCGCGGCGGTTACAGGCAAATACGGAATGATTTTCCTGATCATCCTCAATTTGTAATGGGCTGTTGCCGCTACCTTGTTGGCATGTGCCACAAAGTTTAGTTCCGCATCAAAAATTACTCCCAGATTCCTAACCTTGGTAACTGGGCACGGGGGGGTCTCCCATGGCGGGTGGCCACCAGGTTGTTGACCACTCTGGTCGGAGGGGCCCAAAAATAAGCACCTCCGTCTTATCGGAGTTGAGCCTAAGGCAATTGAATGCCATCCACTCCCTGATTGCGATTATTCCTTGCCTGAAACTATCTGCCACCTTAGGTCCGTTATCTTTGATGGCCAAAACCAGTTGAGTGTCATCAGCGTAGGAGGTTACGCTCATCCCATATGCTTTGATGACATTAGCAAGGTCCGACACGTAGATATTAAATAGTGTCGGACTAAGGGATGAGCCTTGAGGCACCCCACACGGTAATGACAGTTTGGCGGATTGATATGGGCCCAAGGTGACTGCCTGGGATCTATCAGCTAGGAAGGATGCAATCAGATTTCTCGCTGGTTGGTGAATACCCATCTTTTCGACACGGTCGACCAGAATCTTATGGTCGACCGTGTCGAAAGCCGCTGACAGATCTAGCAGTATAAGTACTGCTGTCCCTCCTTGATCGCGAATTGCCCTGATGTCGTCTGCCGCCTTAATTAAGGCAGTTTCTGTGCCGTGGTATCTTCGAAAGCCAAATTGGGTTTCATCCAATAATTGATGTTTCTCTATAAACTCAACTAACTGTTGGTTCATGGACTTTTCGATCACCTTGGCAAGGAACGGTAAACTCGCGATAGCCCTATAGTTCTTTAATTCTGCCTTATCTAAAGTTGTTTTCTTCAACAAGGGCTTTACCAGCGTGTTTTTTAGGGAATCGGGAAATATACCTGAGCCCAGTATCAAATTGCAAACTGAGGTAATGACTGGGATAAGGGTGTCCATCACTGGTAGGAGGGCTGAGACTGGGCAAGGATCTAGTGTTGATCCGATTTTTATAGAGGATACGATCCCTTTAATCTGTTCTTCAGTTATCGCCGAAAAGCTGTTCATAACCCTGTCAGAAGGCAGATCAGAAGGAACTAGTATTGTGGGATTTGGAGAAAAGGCCTGATAAATATCATTGACTTTCGAAAAAAAGAATTTGGCCAATGCGTCACAAAATGATTGGGATACTGGCGGGGTCAAATCAGGGGCCTTACCAGTCAGGAATCTTGTGATATCGTTCAATTGTCTGCTTGAGTTTTTAGCTTTTTCTATTTTAAGCGAATAGAATGATTTTTTGGCTTCAGTAATCATTGCTTTATACATAGTCAGAGCCTCTTTGTATTTGGCCTTATCCTCAGAAGCATAGTTTCTTCGCCACTGCCTTTCCCTATTTCTATTCTGCTTTTTCTGCCTTCTTAATTCCTCGGTATACCAAGGGGCAGATGGTGTAATTCTGTTCCTAGATAAGGTTTTAATTGGTACTAGCTTGTTGGTGGCATTGCCTAACCAATCATGAAATTGTTGGATAGCAGTATTAGGATCCAGGGACAGCTGAGGACGAGTGCCATCCAGTAGATTAGATAAATCCGTCTGGTTTATATTTTTCCAGACTTTGATTGGTGCTGAGGATGAAATAATAGCCTTTTTCATTGAGGTGTCCTTTATGGTCAATTTGGTGAAAATGGCATGATGGTCAGTCCAGGGCATAGGGAGGATTTTGGAGATCTGTAAGCCCTCCTCGTTTGAAAAGACGGCATCTAAAATATGCCCAGCAAGGTGGGTCGGAGAGGTGATCATTTGTCTTAGGCCAACTATGTCCAAATCCGCAATAAGGGCCTGTGTGTCCTTATTATCCACCTGGTCTAGATGAAAATTCATGTCACCCAAGATTGTAAAAGACTCCTCCATAACTAGGGTTTCCATTATTACACTTAGATTATTTAGGAACGCAGTCCTTGTGCCCGGAGGTCGATATATAAGTAATCCCTTAAAATTGTGAAGGGCACTAATCTTTATACTAAACTGCAGTACTTCACAAGTCGTGGTAGAGATGGGTGCCATTCTGATGGGAAAGCGTTCTCTGGCTATAATATCCACTCCACCTCCTCGTTTCCGTGCCCTATCCTGATGATATATGTTGTAACCTTGGGGTACAGCAATTACTAGATCTGGGTCAGAGGCCTCATCCAGCCATGTCTCAGTGATAAACAGCACGTCTAAGTTGTTGTCAGTTATAAGATCAGCTATTTCCTGTCGGTGTTTGCATGCTGAGCGTGCGTTTATAAGCGCCATGAAAATATCGGTTTCTCTGGCAGGAGTTACTGGTTTGGCTGGAGTATTGGAAGTATGTATAGGGAACGAAGTGTTGCAGAAGAGACACTTAAAGGTGGAAATATGTAATAGGCTTGACGGAGCATGTACCATACAATTAGCAGTATGAGTTGATTGAAGCTCCAACAGAGCGAAGCGTGAGTAAGTCCTCCTGTGATCTGGAAAAACCTGACCAGGGGTCATAGCCCTAAGCTCGGACTCAGCGCGGACGGGCGCAGACGGGCTTGCCTTTGACGTGCCTTCGGCGCGCCGCCGGCGCGCCCGCTGCGCGGACGGGGAGGCATACTTTATTTATATGTGGCACTGATTAGAGATGGAGGAGGGTGGGAGGCATCCAACAACTGGAACGCGCCATCAATTAAAATAAATACAGTTTTTAAAAATATATGTGCTCCATAATCAATGTGCTAGCTGCCCCAATTAGCTGTAAGCCCCCGGCTTTCGCCTCAGGGGTAGATTATTAGGGAAAATCACCGAAGTATCTAAAAGCCTGTCCTTAAGTAGGCTGGGAGGGCGGGGGCATCCAACAACTGGAACGCGCCCCGTTCCTCGCCCCAAGATGGCGTCTAAATTGAGTATAGACACGGAGTCAGCCCGCAAATCGGCTGCACCGTGCCCGGGCCAGTGAGAGTTTTGACTTCTGTGCGATGTGAATCTCGCGCTGAGTCAGTGAGTACAATGTTAAAAAAGCATCAATTAAAATAAATACAGTTTTTAAAAATATATGTGTTCCGTAATCAATGTGCTAGCTGCCCCAATTAGCTGTAAGCCCCTGGCTTCCGCCTCAGGGGTAGATTATTAGGGAAAATCACTGAAGTATCTAAAAGCCTGTCCTTCAGTAGGCTGGGAGGGCGGGGGCATCCAACAACTGGAACGCGCCCCGTTCCTCGCCCCAAGATGGCATCTAAATTGAGTGTAGACACGGAGTCAGCCCGCAAATCGGCTGCACCGTGCCCGGGCCAGTGAGAGTTTTGACTTCTGTGCGATGTGAATCTCGCGCTGAGTCAGTGAGTACAATGTTAAAAAAGCATCAATTAAAATAAATACAGTTTTTAAAAATATATGTGCTCCGTAATTAATGTGCTAGCTGCCCCAATTAGCTGTAAGCTCCCGGCTTCCGCCTCAGGGGTAGATTATCAGGGAAAATCACCGAAGTATCTAAAAGCCTGTCCTTAAGTAGGCTGGGAGGGTGGGGGCATCCCACAACTGGAACGCGCCCCGTTCCTCGCCCCAAGATGGCATCTAAATTGAGTGTAGACACGGAGTCAGCCCGCAAATCGGCTGCACCGTGCCCGGGCCAGTGAGAGTTTTGACTTCTGTGCGATGTGAATCTCGCGCTGAGTCAGTGAGTACAATGTTAAAAAAGCATCAATTAAGGTAAATACAGTTTTTAAAAATATATGTGCTCCGTAATCAATGTGCTAGCTGCCCCAATTAGCTGTAAGCCCCCGGCTTCCGCCTCAGGGGTAGATTATTAGGGAAAATCTACTCATCTACTAATCAATTAAGGTCCCAACAAGATCTGAGGTCAAAGGGAATAGTGGACTCTGTGGGGAGAGAGGGCCCAACACCGTTAACCCCCTATACAAGCAAGAAAAAGTCGGGAGGCGTTAAAAGGGTAAAAGGTCCTAAGGTGGCCCAACAATCGCAAAAGAATACTCCATCGCTTAAGACTTTCTTTAAAATTATGGAGCAGGTTGTGAGTCCCAAAGTGGCAGCAGAGACGGCTGTATTAGTTCAGGCGCCTAGCGCTCCTCCCTTAGCGCTGGGAAATCGCTGTGCACTTCTAGGGACCATGCCGGATTCAGGGAATACGGAGAGCTTGGAAGCGGTCCTCGATGGGGGTACAGCTGGAAGTCCTTCAGCAGTCACCCCTAGTAATGATCCATTCCTTCCACCTGTTCCACAAGTTCCTCCGGCTACATCCGGGGCCACGGACCTTCTGTCACCCCGGGCTGGAGCTGACCACTGTCAATCTCAATTTCAATCTCAGGCCCCAGCTCAGGCTCAAGCCCGAGCTCCAGTTCAGGTCCAGCTGTTGACTCAGGTCCGTAGTGTCCCACGGCGGTCAGAGTGCTCAGATGATGACGGGAATAGGTTAGGTTCTCTATTTCAGTCATTGGGGGGGGACCTCTTCAGTAAGTTCGAAATTTTGGAGAACAACCAAAAAAGTATTCATGATAGGTTTGATCTTTTGGAGTCAAGGCTGGATGACATTTGTACCCGGACGGGATCACTTGAGCTCAAAGTTACTACACTATCGGAGTCCGTGCTGGGAAACTCTAAGGATATTGATGCCTTAAAAACGCAGAACCGGTCTCTTGTGATGGACATGGAAAGATTAGAGATGCAAGCCCGTAGGAATAACCTCAGAATCTTGAAGATTCCCGAATGAGAGGAGGTGGAGGATATCAAGGGATTTGTGTGTAAACTGCTAAAAGACGGGGTTTTGATCGGCCTGATATTGATTTGGAGGCAGAAATACAGAGGGTGCATAGGGACCCCTTTAGGCTACATCCAGACAGGAAAGCACCTAGAAAGATCCTTGTTAATTTCCAGACCTATAGTGTCAAGAAATTAATTTGAAGCAGGTGCTTATCCCGATCCACCCTGCATCATCGGGCCAATCCATATCAAATTCGATCCGACATTGGTGGCCGAACTGCGCAGAGACAGTGGGAGCTCAGTTCTAGAATGCCGGAATTAAGATCACTCGGCGCTCAGGTCCAAATGAAGTTTCCAGCCCTTTTGAAAGTGATGTGGAGGAATAAAATGTATAATTGTAGTCAACCAGAAGATGTGGATGACCTCCTGTCCAGATGAAACAGCAATAGAGAAAATTGGTTGCGGAGAATATATATAATCTTCAGGGAACTTAATGAGGTGGAGGGTTTCAATGGGGGAAAAATGTATAAAAAAAAAAACAGGAAAAATAATCACATACACATGATTTAGAGATTTAAAGATAGAAGGAAAGGAAATACATAAAACCCCTTTTTTTCAACAACAAAAAAAGAAGAGGGAAGGAGATATATATATTTACACAATAAATAAGTTCCTACAGCAGGCACAGCAGTAGTAATAGGATGGGTTATAGAATCATGTTGCCCTGTAATAATGAATTAGCCGTTGTGTCGCCGCTGTACGGGTTTCTTAAAGGCGATACCAGCGCCTAGTATGAAGAGAGGGTTCCCCAGGGGAGGGATAGGGAGGGGTCACAGTGTGGGGGTGAAATGAAAAAATTGTCCTCATACGTTGCAAAATAGTTATTTTTTGTAAAAGCTCTAGATATGGGGCAGTTTTGGGTTAGGTCTTGGCCATGAGCAGGGTAATCGGTAATAAATTCCTTTCCTGGAATGTTAATGGCTTAGGAGGAGGAAGGAAACAATCCAGGGTCCGCGAATATCTAAAAAATTCAGAAGCCCATGTGTACCTTCTGCAGGAAACCCATCTAGAGGCCAAATCATGCGAACAAGTCTTTGGTAAATTGGGTTGGGTACAGGATGTACTAGGTTCAAAGCAGAAGGGATGTTCAAGGGGCGTAGCTATTATCGTTAGGGCAAATAAGGGGATTAAGGTCCAGAATTGGGACACAGATCCGTCTGGTAGATGGTTAGTGGCAGCCCTCTCCATAGGCAGCCTACCTCTTACGTGCGCAGTGTACTATGGCCCGAATGAGGACAATCCTAGTTCCCTTCTGAAACTGGGGGCAAGCTTATTACAGTACGCAGCCCCGACTATATTAGGGGGATATTTTAATCTGGTCCTCGATAAGCAGCTGGATCGAACCTCTAGGGCCAAATACTGTGTCCCAACCAGTACACTATCAGCTCTCAGGAATATCATGAAAGATTTCAACCTGCAGGAAGTGTGGAGAGCTGAATATGGTGCTGTAAGAGCGTATTTGTTCTACAGCAAAAAATACAAGCAATACTCAAGAATAGACTATTTTTTGGCTGATCAGGTATTGCTTGCGGATACTGTATCGGTATCTCATATTCCAGTCGGTATCTCAGATCATTCAGTGATTGAACTGCTAATCAATCTCAAGCCTAGGCCCATAGAGCACAGATTGCCTCTGGATAGAACACTCTTTTTGGATTATAGGGTAAAGGCGGAGGTTAAAGAAAGAATTATTGATTTCTTCTATTTTAACATAGGCTCATGCACCGAGCAATTAGTTTGGGAATCTTTTAAGGCTTATTTACTGGGTTTACTGAGTTCACAGATGAGTTATAGGAGGAAAACCATTAAGAAAAAAGAAACTGACGACTTTGAGGCCATAAAGAAGAAAGAACTGGAATTACAGTCGGCGGCCCTGACAACTAGGGATACCATCCCGAGTTGGAAAAAGAACTGCTGGAATTACAAGCAGTATTTAAAGCTAGGAGTGATAAGATCACTAAGGAATGGTGGGAGGTCAGTAGATTGAAGAATTGTGAGTACGATGAGAAATGTGGTGCTCTCCTGGCCTGGAAGTCGAGGACCGAGAGGAGTTGAAATAATATTAAATCATTAATCCAGAGGGAATCTGGTATGCTGATTTCTGAGGATGAATTGATTAGGGAGGAGGCCAGGGGGTTTATGCAAGGTTTATACCAAGGAGATAATAGCCTTAGAGTAGAGAAGGTCAATGCCTGGTTAAATTTGAGAGACCTGCCCCAATTGTCTGAATCAGACAAGATTTTTCTTGCTAGTGAAATCACTGAGGGGGAAATAAGATTGCAAGTTAAGAAAATGAGCCGCGGCAAAGCCGCTGGCCCTGATGGTCTGCCGGTTGAGGTATATTCGAATAATTTGGAGGTAGTTGTGCCGGTGCACAAGACACTTTTCAATAGAATCTTTTAACAAGGGGACAGCATTCCCCCTTCTTGATTAGAAGCCACTATCACATTGATAGCCAAGCAAAATAAAGACCCACAAAAAATTGAGTCTTACAGGCCAATTTAATTACTAAACTCTGACCCGAAGATCTTTTCCAGGATACTGGCTACTAGACTAGCCAAAATTATTAAGACGATCATACACCCGGATCAAAGAGGGTTTATAACTGGGCGGCAGCATAATGAGCTTACGTTTCAGGTAATGGGGGCAATAGACTTTGCGGAGGAGAGAGGGCTGCCATTTACCATCATAGCAATCGACGCAGCTAAAGCGTTCGACCAGGTCAATTGGGCGTACCTCTGGGCCACCATGACCAGGTTTGGGTTTCCTTCCACCTTTAATGAAGGAGTTAAATCCCTATACGTGAGCCCCCGAGCTAAAGTCCTAGTTAATGGCGCTTTAACAGAATGGTTTAACATCTCCAGAGGTACTAGGCAGGGTTGTCCCCTGTCCCCCCTATTGTTTGATGTTTATATTGAGCCCTTTGTCTGTTCTCTTAGAACTGACCGTACTATCTCACCCTTTAAAATGGGGGAGCTGGAACTTAAAACTGCACTATATGCGGACAACCTCCTCTTATATACCTCAAACTATGTTGACGCAATTCCCCAGCTATTTAAACTAGCAGAGGAATTTGGAAGGGTATCTGGTTATAAAATCAATTAAGAGAAAACTGATATAATGGGTTGGAACAATGTAATCCCTGTACAGGGGGCTAAACAAAAAATCAGGTATCTGGGAATATATCTTACTCAAACATTGGTGAATACTCCTAAAACCAGCTGGCAGATAGTAGTAAAGGAAGTGAGCAAGTTACTGTTAAGATGGGGAAGTTTACCTCTGAACATATATGGTAGAGTAAATCTGGTCAAAATGACTATCCTCCCTAAAATAACTTTCCTTTTTAATACCATCCCCCTCTCATTTAATCCTAAGGACATTGCTAGCCTTCAAGGGAAGATTGGATCATTCAAATGGGCCACAAAATCACCTAGGATAGCCTGGAAGAAATTGAGGAGAGGGCTGAAGATGGGAGGTTTGGCCCTACCCGATTTATTTTATACTGCCATGCCTTTCATTTTAAGAATTTCAGAATATTGGCCAATAAGTTAGACTCCTCTTCACAGGGCCGTCTTTTCCAGGCAATGTTATTTGACCAGCCACAGGGTTTGGAATTTTTTCTTTTTAAATTTGGGGACCAACAATTTTGTAAAAAAGTCCGCCTTAAGATCTTACAGGCGGCACTCAAGAACTGGGGAAATATACGGAGAGTTCTGGAGATTCCTTAATATAACTTACAGGCTCCAATATGGGATTCCCCTGGCACCTCAGAATGTCTTTTAGATCGATTGTCACAGCCACGTAAAGTAGCAGGTTTTAAAACGTGGGGCGATCTCTGTGTTAATACTCGGCTTATGAACTGGGAGTCCTTTGCGAATTTAACTAATGGGTCCCTCACCAGAAGTACTATCAGTTGTCTGCATGATGGGGAAGACAAGTATGGGGGACTGGAGAGGATACTTCGATTCTAGATTCTATCGGTAGAGGGAGAGTCTGAAAACGAGAGGTCTCCTTCTGGTACAGGAAACTCGCGGGAGTAAAAGACAGTCTGGACTCTGAACTGGCGAATCTCTGGGGCGACGTTCTAACTGAGAGTGCAGCGGAGGCACAGAGAATTTGGACTGATGCATTTACTATGTATCAGAAGATAATCAAACCTCAGAAGAAATCACCTGTTTACGGCTTATAGGGTATATTGGACACCGGCTAAATTGTCCAGGATAACAGCGGAAAATTACTGCTGTCCTAGATGTAAACTGTCGGCAGCGGATGATCAACACATGTTTATAGACTGCCCTGAGATCTCCAGATACTGGGCGGCTGTATGTGGTTTCTTAGAGGAGGTTTTATTAAAACCAATTATATGTTGTCCTAGATTGATCTTTTTTGGCCTGTCGCCGGGATACCTGATGAATGATATGGCTTCACAGTTTCTGTTCTATGTGATTGTCATCGCCAGGAGAGAAATATGTAGCGAATGGAAGTCGGAGGTCCCACCCAGATTCGCTAATTGTCTAAAAAATATCATGAGTATCAGCCAGTCAGACACGGTTTGTGGCGGAGAGAGTGCGAATAAAATCTGGTCCGCACTAGAGGTCTGGTCAAGGGAATAACTTGGGTCCAATGATTATGCCAGAGGTTTGTGGTCCGGTCCTCCCAGGTAACTATGGTCCATCGAGGTAAACAGGAGTTGGACAAGGAGACAGCCTACCCCTGGGTGAATCCTGTTTGCCGCACACATATTCCAGGGGTGGAAACCAAGTTTGTGTGTGTGAAAGGCGCAGAGAGATCCCATCTAGAGCAAACATCTTCTGGTGGCATGTATGAGGACAAAAAAAAGGAAAAAAAAGAATTTTTCAAATTCAAAGAAAAAAAAAGAAATAGGTTTACAATTATGACATCATGGTGGATGATAAATGCTACGTAAATTATATCAAAGTTAGCGGCCCAGTTGCTTGTTTCTTTTAATTGCACAGTGTGAAATATGTGGTGGTCCCTTTAAAAAGGAAAGTTTGTACACACACACACACTCTATGACCCTGTTGAGGGCTACAGGCGAAATGCGTTGGCCTATGTTTAGCCTGCACATTGGCTAAATTACAATCAAGAAAATTCTATTCTATTAGAGCCGTGCGACTTGTCTCCTTGAGTTCCAGTTTGGGAGGGAGAAGGGGGGCAAGCCAGACTGACAACCAGGTTGTGTGTGTAAAAGGCCGCTTTATTGAAACAGGTGCAAATCACAAACTTAATTAAACTGGCTCCTCGCCTTACAAAACTAAAACCTCTCTAAACATCGAGTTATCCGACCCCTTGCCTTTCCTCCCCCCGCCCCTACGATCCCCACATGATAAAAACATCCCCCCACCCTGCAAAACACAATACATAAAATGCAAATACATTACATAAATACACCATAATGCACAATCTTATCCCATAACCTTTGACCTTCTTAACCCCCCAAAAACCTAACTTCCTATCCGTCTTACTGCATCTGTAACTAATGAGCACCAATGTAAAACCTCCAACCTGTTTAACCTTTCCCCGTTCCTGAACACCAACTCCCCAACTTAACGCTTACTACCAAAACTCCAGCCAAACTTGGCCAACTTCCAAAACAAACACCGCCACCCAGGAAAAGTCAGGAGGATAGGTGGATACAGCTCCTCCCTACTTTTCCTGCCCCCCTCCTCCCTGCTCCCCAAAAACAGGCAGAAACCATCAAACTCTCTAGCGAACCCCCAACAACCGTGACAACACCTCACGAAGTTCCAGCAGGTAAAGATCCATGCCCAGATGAGACAAATGGACCCCATCACCCCATAGCAGTTCCGGGGCATCATACCTTATATCCTTGTGCCAAATCCTAGAGAAACCCAGGTGCCTTCAGAACCTCACCATCTCCACATTCACCTTCCTCCTTGCCTTATCAATTGCCTGAGGATGCACCGCAGCCCTCCACACCCGACGCGGCACAAACTCTGTCCAAACTACCATGCACCCTGACCACCGTCTTTTAATCTCACCCAAATCCATCCTCATGGCCCTCATAAGCACCAAACCCGTCTCCCTCACCATATCATGTTCCGCCAAATGCAGCACCAGGACGTCAGGACACCTACCCGCTACAACCATGCTATTGAGAGTGGAGACTAATTCCCACCACAACACACTCCCTTTACACCTCCAACTTATGTTAAACACATTAGGGTTGAAACCCAATTTTTCGCCAAAATAACTGGAACGTGCTTGCACCTGGGTTCTCCTAACAAAAGAATGCCCCATGATCCAGACCGCCATGTCTCTGGCAAGGGGACCCGCCACCGAACCTAAAAAAGAAAGAAACAGTGAATACCCTAGTCACCATAGCCACCGCGCGCTTCAAACTCTGGACGCGTCCCGAATGTAACGCCGAAAACAGTCCGACGACCATCTGCCCACCCGCATGATGTCCCCTCGCCCCTGCCCTTGCCGGTGCGCCTCCGATGCCGTGCCAATCCTAAAAGAGTGGGTGCCAAAATGCTTCCCATCCAGCCCCAGCCCCTGCAACGCCTTGCACCAGTAGTTGCGCACCTGACACCCGCCGTCCGTCCGCATGTCGAAAAACAGCCCCCTCCAGCTGCCCTGCCGTTTTCAGTCTCCATCCCCACCTCACCGGGCACCTACCCCCGACGCGACCGCCGACAAAGACACCCACCAACCTACCCCCCCTCTGATCCGTCTTCTCAACCACAAACATACCTCCCCCTCACCGAACGACACCTCTGACCACTGGAGACCCGCATCCTTCCGCACGCCCAGCAACTCGGATACCCTAAAGGCTGCCGCAAACATCCATGCCATCAGAGTGGCTAACAAACAGGCCTCTTCGGCGTTAAAACACACACCCGGCAACACGTCAATGACCTGATGAAGCAACCCCGACGACAAAGGCTGATGGGCCCTGTACCCCCTCCCGCATTCTCGGGCCCACCCCTCCAATATGCGAGACCCAAGCTCCCCCGCCGACGGCGCATACCCCCACAAAAGTTTACCCATGAACGCGATCCCCGCCAGTTTGCCCGCAATCGTGACCCGCGTGAGTCCCTTGTCATTTAAATCCAGGATGAACAGAACCACGACCTCCTGCCTTTCCCCTCCCGTGGACCGGGACCGCGCCCCTGACGCCAAGAAATCCTCCCAAGCAGTCAAGTACGTCACCTTCGTAGACACCGCCAAGGACCCTAGAACCAGCTGCAACATCCTACGTTGCCTACGTACCACATCTGAGGGGGGATGCTGGTCGGATCCCGATCTGCGTCCTTGGCTAAGCCACGGAATCTCCCCCACTGTGAACGAGACAAAGCATCCGCTATTTCATTGTCGACTCCGGGCACATGCAGTGCGCGAAAAGCAATATCAAAACGCAGGCAGCCAAGCACAAACACACGCAGAAGCTTCAACACCTGTACATCCCTGGCCGACTGCCGATTGACCACCTCCACCACCGCCATATTGTCCACGTGAAAAGTTACCCTCCTGTGTGCCACCGCCACACCAAAGGAAAAAGCTCGAGGAAGGCGATACTCCTGCCCCCCCTACCCACTCCGGGGGCCACTTTTCCGCGCACCACCGACCTTGCCAGTACAATCCAAAACCGTCGCTCCCCACCGCATCCGAGAAGATCTGCACGTCCCAGACCAGGGCCTCCCCCAGCTGCATGGGGATTCCATTGAAATGCTGTAGAACAAATACCACATCCGTAAATCCTCCTTGACTCCCGCAGGGAGCCGGACGTGGTGATGCGGCGGGTGCCGCTCCGCCAAAGCCCTGACCAGCCTTCTACAAAAAGTCCTCCCAACGAACACCACTCTGCACGTGAAATTGAGGTGGCCCAGCAACACCTGAATCTCCAAGACTGTAACCTTGGGTCGTGCCAACATTTCTTCCAGCAGCTCCAGCATGTGCTGCTTTTTCTCCACTGGTAAACGGGCCTCCATAGCCACCGAGTCCAGTTCAATATCCAAAAAGGACAGTGCTGTGCCTGGCCCCACTGTCTTTTCTGGCACCAGTGGCACCCCCAACTCCCCCATGAGCTCTTGCAACCTGCCCAGCGCCTCCTGGCAGTCCGCAGAACCGGGGGAGCCGACAAAAAGAAGTCATCCAGGTAGTGCGTGACACCTTGGTGACCCGTCCGTTCTGTGAACAGCCACTGCAGGAACGTACTGAAGCACTCAAAAAGTGTGCATGACATCGAGCAGTCCATTGGCAATGCTTTGTCCACGTACAAGCGGCTGTCAAACTGAATTCCCAGTAGGCCCCAATCGTCTGGATGGACTGGGAGCAGCCGGAAAGCCGACTTGATGTTGCACTTTGCCATCCTTGCCGTTGCGCCCGCCGACACTACCAAGGCCATGGCCACATCAACGGAGGAATAAGACACAGACGTCTCCCACTCGTCAATGACATCGTTCACCGAGCCCCACCCGCAAACGTTTGGCGTCCCCCACGTCGGGGTAATCGCGTAGCGCCGCCACGAGCCGATCTACTTTAACCGGCGTATGAGCCCTTGGGCCCAGGACCCTTATCACCTCTGCCTGTCCCAGCCGCCTGCTGGGAGCCCTCCGCTGATCGCCTGTGGCCTCTCGTTGACCTCCTTTGAAAGTGCCCGCCGCACCCTAGCACCTGACATGGGGTTGGCCATATTTTCCGCAGCCGGAACACCACGTAGAAAACAGGGTAAATATAGGTTTTAATCACTGAATTGTTTTTCATTCATTTAAACCCTGTGATAATGCATAAAGAATAAATCAATAGTCAAAATACTTTATATTCAACGGCGCATCAAGTATAGTAAGTGCAATGTGACATAATGTGCATAAGTGACATGAAATTGGTGATTTATATACAAGTGAGTGAGGGGGGGAGGGGGAGGAAAAAGGATTTTTCAAGGCCCGTTCTTCATTATTCAATAGTCATTTAGTCCAGTATGCCACAACAGTTGGCTAGTGTTAACTGGATTTAAGGTAACCGGTCCAATGATATTATATCGTCGACGTTTCAACCCTGTGGACGCCTTAATTGCAGGTTTGATGCGGGTCTTCTTCAGGACGGGGGGAGGGGATAGTGATATGGCGCCTGTGGTTAGATGAGAAAACCATCAGGATAGGATTTGCATCTAGTATACATTAAAAGTGGTTTATTTTAAAAAAGAGAAGGGGTTAGAGTTGAGGGGAGCGGCTAGTTGGTTGGGCACTCACCTCGTGGTCCTTTATTAGTTGGACACGGGAGTGGTTAATTCACCAGTTGTGTTTAACGCTTCTGGGACGATCAATCTGTAAGGTACAATGTGAGGGTAAGGGATTGCTGGCTAATCCTCATTCGCCATCATTTGTCATACTTGAATGAACAAATGGATTAAAAAGTGAGGGCACTCACCCTACTAGAAGAACTTGTGTCATGCGTGTTCACTCTTCTATTAATTATTCTTTAAAAATCTTCATTAGTTGATAGTCAGCCGCATAGTTACGCGATCTGAAAAAAGAAAGAGTGGGCCGTCAACCAGGTATTTACATTGCCAAGCCAACAGACAGAAGAGGCGGACCAGGTAAAAACACGGCCGTCTCGTATAGCAACAGATCGGGGAGGCTGGTCTCATGACGTCATGGTGCTTGGTTGGTGTGGTTGCTAAGCGACGTCGACCCGTCGCATGCCATAGTATATTCAGTAAAGAAACCGCATAGGCATACAATCCTGCTCTGTTGTCGTGGATCTATTAATAACGTGGTTTCTGAAAAGGCATGTGTATGTTCCACCTCTTCGCAGATTGTAGCTATGATTAGCCGTACTTGAGCCTCCATCTAGTACATTGATTAAGGTGGTTATAACCGTACAGAGGGAGGTCAGGGAAAATATGTGACATTGCATTATTACAGTTTTCCTTTGGTATTAGTTGTGCAATTCAGGTGGTTTCACAATAACAAATATAAATACATTCGCCTCGATTGCCATTGAGACATTGAATTGGACCACATCACACAGTCATTCAGTCGGCATAAATGTATAATAAGCATCTATTGCAATCCCTGAGTATTGTGCAGGGTGATAATGTCTTCAACCACCCGTTGTTGTCGTTCTAGTGTACCAGTACTTGAGAGTGAGTATGTATCCAGCCTGATGTATTGTGCTGTTGAGACTCGGTTTGTTACGAGCAGCAACCTGTAGCGCTTATACCTAGCTAGTCAGGGTCAATTGAGATGGAATCAAAGTGGTTAGGCTATAGTTGTCCCATCTGCCTTGCCGTCTCCTCCCTCTCATTGAGACCTTGCTGTACTGTATTGAGAGAATGTATCCACCGGCATTCCTTATAATTTAGTGACATGGAGATGGATCCACCTCTGGCGCCTGGGGTTACTTTTTCCACAACCCTCCACTGCATGTCCTCTGGTTTGTGCCCATGAGTGCTATAGTGTTCCACTGGAGGAGCCCCCATAGTGTTGCATCTAAGCCTGCTCATATGCTGTAAAATCCTTGTTTTAACTTTTTGCATTGTCTGACCAACATAGACCAATGCACATAGGCAGGTGATAGCATAGATAACATCGGAGCTGTTGCAATTAGTGAAATGTGTCAGCTTGTATGTTTTTGTGTTGTGAGTAAAGCTTGATCCTTCTTGGCAGTAGTCACAGGCTTTGCAATTCCCACATTTGTGGTGCCCAACCACAGGTGGAAGTTTCAGCATACTTCTTAGGTCTGACTGTTTGGGGGGTTCCAGAAACGCTTTGACTACTGTGTCTTTTATGTTCCTTCCACGTTTAAAGGCAAACAAGGATTGTTGTTCCATCTGCAATTCGCCTGCCACCAGGTTCCAGTATTTTTGTATGATCTTCTTGATGTCAGTACTCCTTTTATGATATGTGGTCACGCACACGATGCCGTTAGCCTCATTAGATTTCTCTTTGGTCTCCAGTAATTGTTCACGTGGTTGGTACCAGGCACGTTTCGATAAGCCTGATGGGTAACCACGCTTCTTTAACCTTGTGGTCAGGTCATCTGCCTCACGGAAAAAATATTTTCTCTGGTAGCAGTTCCTTCTCAATCTCAGGTACTGCCCATAGGGCAAATTGTCCTTCAAGTTCCTTGGGTGGTGAGAGCCGTACATCAATAATGTGTTCCTCTCCATTTTTTTGCGATATAAATCCGTATACAATGATCCATTCTCAGTCTTAAATGTCAGATCCAAGAAGGCAATGGATTCCCTACTGTGGGTCATCGTGAACTGAATATCAACGCTCCTGTTGTTTAGCCATGCATCAAAGTCATTCAGCTCGGCCTCGTCACCTGACCATATCATCAGCACATCGTCGATGTACCTTTTCCATACATCGATCTCATCAAGGTAGGGATTGGCCAGATCGTACAGGTGTTCCTCTTCATATCTGTCCATAAATATATTCGCCAGGCTCGGTGCATATGTAGCGCCCATGGCAACTCCTTTGCACTGGAAATAGAATTGCCTTTTGAACACAAAATAATTCCTTTTCATTGCTATTTCCAAGAGTTTGATCAGGAATTCTGTTGTGATCCAGTGTGGTCTATTGCTTCTGTCAAGTGTAGTTCAGATGACTTCTATTGTGGTGTCTTGAGGGATGGACGTGTATAAGGATGACACATCCAGTGTTACCAACATTTGTTTTCTGCCATCAAACGGTTGTCCCTCCTGCAGCTGGATGATATGCATGCTGTCTCGTACATAAGATTTGGTAGTAGGCACCCAGGGCTGTAAAAAATGGTCAATGAATTTATTCAAAGGCTCCAGAATTGAGCCACAGCCTAATACTATGGGCCTGCCAGGCGGTTTGTCCAATCTCTTGTGCACTTTAGGCAGGGTGTATATCGTTGGGATCCTGGGTTCCTGTTGGTTAAGGAAGTCATGCTCTTGTTTGCTCAGGAAACCTTCATCTACTCCGGACTGGGTTGTTGTTTCTATCAGTGCTTTTATCTCTAAGGTAGGATCTTTGGTAACCTTCTTGTAACTGTCATGCACTTGGAGTTGTTGTTCAATCTCGTCGATGTAGTCCTGTCTGTTTTGCACTACTATCGCTCCTCCTTTATCCTCTGCTTTTATCACTATGGCTTCATTCCTCGCAAGCTCATGCAGCGCCTCTTTCTCCTCTTTGCTTGTGTTGTAGTTGATGTACTTCCTTTCTTCCATCAAGAGCATGGTTTCTTCCAAGACAATCTTTTCGAAAGCCAGTATCCTTTCACTCATCATAAAGGAGGCCGGTGTAAAAATGGAGGCTGGTCTAAAGGTGGTTGCAGCTTGTGTGGGTGTAAAGCTGTTTTTTGTGAAAAAGTATTTTAATCGAATTTTGCGAAAAAATCTTTGCAGCTCCAATTTAACTTGAAACGAATCAGGTACTGCCGTTGGTACGAAAGACAGTCCTTTTGCCAAGATGTCTTTCTCTGCATTAGTCAAGGTGTAATCAGAAAGGTTAATCACTGGATCCAAGTGAGGTGCAGGTGCCACTGCTTGTATAAAGGCTGGCAAGTTCCCATCGACTGGTGCAAGGGTAGTGGTGATATTCACGGTAGTTGTTGGTATATCTGTATTAATATAGACAACCTGTATCTGACTTGTGGGTGCCTCAATAGATACTATTGGGACAGCTGATTCTGGTAGGTGAGTAATCTGGGGTGCTATCCTTAGCCCATCAAAGTCTGTATTGGAGGTGTAAATGTTCTCCAGTGTGATAGTGGGAATGTTTATAAATGGCTTTACAGGGAGCACCACCATCTGTATGTCTGTCTCCTTGTAGAGATCTCTCCATGAGTCTCTGGCTGGTAGAACCAGACCCGGGAAGTTCCCTGTGTGGGCCTTGCCCGCCCCCCTCGCCTGGTTCGATCCCAATTCTGTTGCCTCCCCCGCCTCTGTCTCCCCTGAGATGGCTGTCCCCTAAAAAATGCTGTGGACCCTGATATTCTGAGTTGCTTGTGGAAGCTCTATCCGTCTCTGAGTCTGAGTTGCTTCCTACAGATGAGTCAGAGAAGGTGTAAAACCTTTGTGCGCCCTGTCTCCCTCTGTTGGTATAGAATCCCTGGTTGTCTTGCTGGTAGTAGTCGTCGGCAAGATATGGGTATGTAAACTTTTTGTTGTCGTTTTTGACGTCTTTGCTAAGTTTTTCAAGCTTCCTACCAAGTGTGATGGTGTTGAATGCAATTAGGGTCTTTTCCGCACGCTCCAATGCCTCCTTGGCATTAGTGAGTGCTGAATCACCTAAGATCTCGTTTTTTAGCTCTGCAATCTCCTGTGTCAGTTTCTTCACGTATTCAATGGCTGTCTCTACTCCAAGCACCATCCAGTGCCTGGAGCAGTTATTTGCCACGTAGCTAAAGCCTTCCCGAAACTTGGGCACGTCTATAAAGATAGCCGGTTCGTTACGCACCTGGAGACCCTTTGGTATTATATTGGCTTCTAGATATTTAGTCAGAACATGTCCATGAAGACGCGATCTGATCAGTTTTTTCTCAAGTCGCTCCAACTTAGCTAATTTGCACTGAGACCAGCGTCTGATGGTAATTTGTCGTTTCCTAAGAGGAAGCTGGATGCCCCTTGCTCCTGGATTAATCTGGCAATATATTCCTCACTATAGAACAAAGTTTCCTTGTCGGACATATTCATGTATACATCAATTGAAAAAACAATACAATTGTTCAGTCAGACAAACAACACTAAATGAGAGTAAAAATCCCTCGAAGATATTCACCTGAACTTTGTATATAAAGATATTATGGGGTAACCCAGTATCCCTCAGAACCTGGGCAATACAGTTTAGTGTATAGAATGGTTCCGTCTGGTATGTAAACTGATTACTTCAAAACATGTATGAATCATTCAACATATACTTGGTCATGGTTATATCAATTAGCCTGACCTCTAGAATAAATCATTAAATGCAAATCCAAGCAGAAAACAGGGTAAATATAGGTTTTAATCACTGAATTGTTTTTCATTCATATAAACCCTGTGATAATGCATAAAGAATAAATCAATAGTCAAAATACTTTATATTCAACGGCGCATCAAGTATAGTAAGTGCAATGTGACATAATGTGCATAAGTGACATGGAATTGGTGATTTATATACAAGTGAGTGAGGGTGGGGGGGAAAGGGTGAAGAAAAAGGAATTTTCAAGGCCCGTTCTTCATTATTCAATAGTCATTTAGTCCAGTATGCCACAACAGTTGGCTAGTGTTAACTGGATTTAAGGTGACCGGTCCAATGATATTATATCGTCGACGTTTCGACCCTGTGGATGCCTTAATTGCAGGTCTGATACGGGTCTTCTTCAGGACGGGGGAAGGGGATAGTGATATGGCGCCTGTTGGTTAGAAGAGAAAACCATCAGGATAGGATTTGCATGTAGTATACATTAAAAGTGGTTTATTTTAAAAAAGAGAAGGGGTTAGAGTTAAGGGGAGCGGCTAGTTGGTTGGGCACTCACCTCGTGGTACTTTATTAGTTGAACACGGGAGGGGTTAATTCACCAGTTGTGTTTACAGTGTCTGGGACGATCAATCTGTAAGGTACAATGTGAGGGTAAGGGATTGCTGGCTAATTCTCATTCGCCATCATTTGTCATACTTGAATGAACAAATGGATTAAAAAGTGAGTGCACTCACCCTACTAGAGGAACTCGTGTCATACGGGTTCACTCTTCTATTAATTATTCTTTAAAAATCTTCATTTGTTGATAGTCAGCCGCATAGTTACGCGATCTGAAAAACGAAAGAGTGGGCCGTCAACCAGGTATTTACATTGCCAAGCCAACAGACAGAAAAGGCGGACCAGGTAAAAACACGGCCGTCTCGTAGAGCAACAGATCGGGGAGGCTGGTTGTCTCACCTGATCTAATGGTCTCTGTCTCCATATGTGGGCCCACTCGCGATCTCCTTAAGTCGATGTGCCCTCGATAGGATTGAATCCATCAGTGGGACCGCCGGTATGAACTGGTTAAATGTCCTCGAGGACGTTACCTCGTTGCTAGGTGACTGCACGCCCGGGCTCTCAGCCGCGTAGAGGCTCATGACGTCATGGCGCTTGGTTGGTGTGGTTGCTAAGCGACATTGACGGGTTGCATGCCATAGTATATTCAGTAAAGAAACCGCATAGGCATACAATTCAGCTCTGTTGTCGTGGATCTATTAATAACATGTGGTTTCTGAAAAGGCATGTGGATGTTAATCCACCTCTTCCAGATTGTAGCTATGATTAGTCGTACTTGAGCCTCCATCTAGTACATTGATTAAGGTGGTTATAACCGTACAGGGGGAGGTCAGGGAAAATATGTGACATTGCATTATTACAGTTTTCCTTTGGTATTAGTTGTGCAATTCAGGTGGTTTCACAATAACAAATATAAATACATTCGCCTCGATTGCCATTGAGACATTGAACTGGACACATCACACAGTCATTCAGTCAGCATAAATGTATAATAATGATCTATTGCAATCCCTGAGGATTGTGCAGGGTGATAATGTCTTCAATCACCCGTTGTTTTCGTTCTAGTGTACCAGTACTTGAGAGTGAATATGTATCCAGCCTGATGTATTGTGCTGTTGAGACTCAGTTTGTTACGAGCAACCTGTAGCGCTTATACCTAGCTAGTCAGGGTCAATTGAGATGGAATCAAAGTGGTTAGGCCCATCTGCCTCGCCGTCTCCTCCCTCTCATTGAGACCTTGCTGTACTGTATTGAGAGAATGTGTCCACCTGCATTCCTTATAATTTAGTGACATGGAGATGGATCCACCTCTGGCGCCTGGGGTTACTTTTTCCACAACCCTCCACTGCATGTCCTCTGGTTTGTGCCCATGAGTGCTATAGTGTTCCACTAGAGGATCCCCCATAGTGTTGCATCTAAGCCTGCTCATATGTTGTAAAATCCTTGTTTTTACTTTTTGCATTGTCTGACCAACATAGACCAATGCACATGGGCAGGTGATAGCATAGATAACATGGGAGCTGTTGCAATTAGTGAAATGTGTCAGCTTGTATGTTTTTGTGTTGTGAGTAAAGCTTGATCCCTCTTGGCAGTAGTCACAGGCTTTGCAATTCCCACATTTGTGGTGCCCAACCACAGGTGGAAGGTTCAGCATACTTCTTAGGTCTGACTGTTTGGGGGGTTCCAAAAACGCTTTGACTACTGTGTCTTTTATGTTCCTTCCTCGTTTAAAGGCAAACAAGGGTTGTTGTTCCATCTGCAATTCCCCTGCAACCATGTTCCAGTATTTTCGTATGATCTTCTTGATGTCAGTACTCCTTGTATTATATGTGGTCACACACACGATGCCCTTGGCCTCATTAGATTTCTCTTTGGTCTCCAGTAATTGTTCACGTGGTTGGTACCAGGCACATTTCTTGGCACATTTCAATAAGCCTGATGGGTAACCACGCTTCTTTAACCTTGTGGTCAGGTCATCTGCCTCACGGAAAAAAATCTTTTCTCTGGTAGCAGTTCCTTCTCAATCTCAGGTATCACTACATAACCTCAATCGGAAATATCTTCAACAACACCATGCCACTAAAACTGAAAAGAGTCACGGAGAAGTAAAAAAATCCTTAGTTTAATGGGTCACTGAATGAAGACAGGCGCAAACTGAGAATGGCCGAAAGAAAATGGAGACAACACCCTTCCTCCCCCGAGCTGAAAGCCCTTAGAAAAATCAGAAACCAATATAACAAAAAGATCATCAATTCCAAAAAGGAATTTATAAGAGCAGAACTGGACAATGCCAAAAACAGACCTCGAAAACTCTTTGAGATCTTAAAGCAACAATCAAATAAACTAGCCAAATCGGTTCAAGAGAACTCAAAAACACCCTTAAGCTGCGAGGAATTTTCCACATTTTTCACGGAGAAGGCCAAATCGCTAGAAGTAGAGCTCATAAGCGCCGCGGCTAACCTTCCGACCCAACCTTTGCCTACGAGCGATGCCAACATGACAACAGAGTGTATTAAGACAAAAAATAAGGCGAATTGGGACACATTTGAATTATATGACCAGGACAAGATCGCCAAAACACTATCGGAAATCAGACCTAACAATCACTACCATGACCCTCTACCTGCAAAGTGTGTAAGAGAAACCAGCCACATTGTGGTTCCAATCTGGATCAAAATAATAAACGCTTCACTAGCACAAGGGATCCTCCCTGACTGCCTAAAAACAGGTCAAGTAGTTCCCATAATCAAAAAACCGACAGCGGATGCAACAGATCCGAATAACTATCAACCAGAGACCAACATCCCTTTACTGGCCAAACTAATTGAGAAATGCGTGCAGGGCCAACTGAGCCAACACATCACCAAGTTCTCCTTACTAGACGAATGCCAATCAGGATTCAGAGCAGGGCATAGCACGGAAACAGCGATCCTGCATATTGTTGATGACGCGCTACAAGCCCTAGACCAAAATCAAGCATGCCTACTGATTCTCCTGGACCTGTCATCGGCATTTGACACGGTAAATCACGAAGCACTATTGACCAGGCTACAGGACAGGATGGGATTGTCCGGAAATGTGCTGAAATGGTTCAATTCTTTCCTACGGAACAGAACACAACGATTCCTGGTTAACCAATCAATCTCACCCCCTTGCCCTAACACAATTGGAGTCCCTCAAGGTTCAACGCTATCCCCAGATCTATTTAACTTGTATGTCGAACCTCTTACAGAAATTCTGCGAAAATCACAGATATCCTATCACATGTATGCAGACGACACGCAAATATACATAAAGATCGCCTCCCTTGATGACATTGATCTAATGAATGAGACACTAAACATGGCTTTGCAATGGTTAACCACTAATCATCTGAAACTAAATGCCCACAAAACAGAGTTCTTGCTAATTTCACCTCCAAGGAGCCATACTGAAGTAAAGGAATGGACCAAATTGGTGACTGCGCTAAATTGCACCCCAACCCTAGTCAACTCAGCTAAATCACTAGGAATCACTTTAGATGAGAACCTTAACATGAAAGCCCACATTAATTCAATGGCTAAAAGTGCCCGCTTCCACTTGAACTACTTAAGAAAATTGAAACCATTCATCTGAGACGGATTTAAAACTGGCTATCCAATCCTTAGTTATCTCTAGGATCGAATATGGTTGCACCACCTTAGCTGGCCTACCAAAAACATCCACAGCACCACTAAAAGTTTGTCTCAACGCAGCGGCAAGACTCATCACTGGATCTAGGAAATTTGATCATATATCTCCTCACCTGAAAGCACTAAACTGGCTACCTTATGAGGCCAGAATTCAAATGAAGATAGCATGTATTACCCACAAAGCGGTCCACTACAACACTCCAAGATACCTAGCCAAGAAAATTAAGCTATCGGGAGGTAACAGACCAACTAGGAGTGCCAAGGAGCTGCTGTTGCGGCCAGCCATTTTCCGAAAGAAAAAGACTTATGACAGAGCATTCTCAGGAGCTCAAGGGTGTGGAATTTATTAAAATATCTACTTGTCCATGGGGCAAGTTGCTTCATAAATCTACTTGTCCTGTAACAAAATCCACTTGTCCCTTTGGTGCCATGTGGTTCGTCGACAAATTATGGCAGCAATATCATTATATAAGAGCTCTTATATAGCCTCTCTGATTATGCCAGGGCTCATACCATAGTAGCTTTTGAATACTAGCAATCCCTTTATGTTGCCACGTTTCTGCAGATCTAATTACTGGGACTGAAGGTAGTGGTAAGCAATAGTTCCAGGGTTGGAATGCCCTTTAAGTCTGTGCAAATCTACTAAGGGTGTTTTTAAGGGTTTTCAAAAACTCTTCTCTAATGGTTTCCCATACTGAGAAATGTTTGCTCATGATAAACTGCAGTACACAAATATTTTCCACAAGTACATTTCTTGCCCTACTTCTATAAATTCTTGTAAATTCACGAAAGTCATATAGCTGCACTTAATGCAAGGACATATACCCAGGGTGAACTTTTAAGACTTTCTTTAATAATAGGGCCCCTAATTTCGTCTGGCGTTAACCACAAGCTTTTGTGTTTGTTAAAATTCTCTCTCCCTCTCTCTGTATCGGCTGGCTTCACTGTGAGTGACGGCATTAAGCTCTTTCACAAGGAGTATATTGGCACACAAAGTAGTTTTGCTCAGTGGCAGTAACTAATGTGGCAGTGCGTGCTTTTTTTAGACCATTTTTTTAACTTTTGCCAATGTTTGTTATAATGGTGAGGGCCCGTCAGCTCTCACATCAAGAAGGCTTTACAAAAACCATGCCAAAACAAGTCACGTATTGGCAAAACTAAAAAGCTGGCCACTAATTTCAGACCTACTGGCTTTGCCAGTGCTTGTTTATTTTTATGTTTCTCATTATCTTATTGAAACTGATTACACTAATTTTCCAATATGAACATTTTTGCGAAATACTAGCATGCATCAACACATTTTACTAAATGATGCTGCAAAGAAACGGTACCTGAAATTTCACAGTAGTTTAGCAAAAAAAATTTTTTCCCTACTTTCATTTTTTAGGAACATTTTATATTGAAAGCAAAGAGTAATTAATCTTGCTCTCAAGCTTCTGAAAATATTTGCATCTAATCAGAGAGCATTCTGGGAGCATTATGCATAGCCTCATATTGCTAAACTTTGAAACCGTGAGTACACATTTTTATACTGTAACCACTGTCAGTAGTGCAGTCAGAACTTACATTTACTTAGAGCGCTCACCCTAATAATAAAGGTTTTCAATAAATGAACCATAAATACTGTTTGAACAGCATTAACATAGGCACACAAATAATAACAACTTCAGGCAGTGCCCTTCCCTGGCCCTCAATGTGCTACTGCAAACTGGTAGCCAAAGGGTTTGTGCTGCAGGGGGTTGGGCCTACTTGTCCCAAGGACAAAATACACATTAAAACTTGTTGCCCTTGACCCCAAACAATATGTCCTGGGCGTCGGGCTATAGGAATTCCACATTCCTGGGAGCTGCCCCCAGAGTCTGGAACTCACTCCCTCCAAGCATTAGGAAGATTCAAAATATTGTAACATTCAAGCGGGAATTGAAGAGCCATATGATGAGTAAATACCCTCCATAGGGAAGCCTATTGATCACTAGTATGATCTATTGCTGCCCCATCTCTTAACATTTATGTCAGCAGAAGGGTAATCCTCGACATGAATATTATGAAGGTTAATCGATGACACGTGACTGACTCCACGTACAAGCCTAAGCTGTATCCTTATCGCTACCTCATGTCAATGTGAACTTATAACTGTATCTCATAGCCAAAACCATATAATCTTCTACCTCACTTATGTTTCTTTATAAGGCTCATGACATAAGTGAAGCCTTACTCACCTCTTAATGCAAATTGCACATGCGTTAGGAATATATATATTTACGCACCCCCTCATAGCCATATATTCTTCTACCTCATATCTGTTTGTTTTTATAATTGTTATTATATTTGTCAATCTGTAACTTACTCTCTTATGTTAAGCGCTCTGATACCCACGGGTCTTGTTCGCGCTATACAAAACACTATAATAACTAAATAAATAAATAAATAAATAGGTACTGCCCATAGGGCAAATTATCCTACAAGTTCCTTGGTTTGTGAGAGCCGTACATCAATAATGTGTTCCTCTCCATTGGTTTGCGATATAAATCCGTGTATAATGATCCATTCTCAGTCTTAAATGTCAGATCCAAGAAGGCAATGGATTCCCTACTGTGGGTCATCGTGAACTGAATATCAACGGTCCAGTTGTTTAGCCATGCGTGAAAGTCATTCAGCTCGGCCTTGTCACCTGACCATATCATCAGCACGTCGTCGATATACCTTTTCCATACATCGATCTTATCAAGGTAGGGATTGGCCAGATCATACGGGTATTCCTCTTCATATCTGTCCATAAATATATTCGCCAGGCTCGGGGCATATGTAGCGCCCATGGCAACTCCTTTGCACTGGTAATAGAATTGCCTTTTGAAGACAAAATAATTCCTTTTCATTGCTATTTCCAAGAGTTTGATCAGGAATTCTGTTGTGATCCAGTGTGGTCTATTCCTTCTGTCAAGTGTAGTTCTGACGACTTCTATTGCGGTGTCTTGAGGGATGGACGTGTATAAGGATGACACATCCAGTGTTACCAACATTTGTTTTCTGCCATCAAACGGTTGTCCCTCCAGCAGCTGGATGATATGCATGCTATCTCGTACATAAGATTCGGCAGTAGGCACCCAGGGCTGTAAAAAATGGTCAATCATTTTATTCAAGGGCTCCAGAATTGAGCCACAGCCTGATACTATGGGCCTGCCAGGCAGTTTGTCCAAACTCTTGTGCACTTTAGGCAGGGCGTATATTGTTGGGATCCTGGGTTCCTGTTGGTTAAGGAAGTCATGCTCTTGTTTGCTCAGGAAACCTTCATCTACTCCGGACTGGGTTGTTGTTTCTATCAGTGCTTTTATCTCTAAGGTAGGATCTTTGGTAACCTTCTTGTAACTGTCATGCACTTGGAGTTGTTGTTCAATCTCGTCGATGTAGTCCTGTCTGTTTTGCACTACTATTGCTCCCCCTTTATCCGCTGCTTTTACCACTATGGCTTCATTCCTCGCAAGCTCATGCAGCGCCTCTTTCTCCTCTTTGCTTGTGTTGTATTTTATGTACTTCCTTTCTTCCATCAAGAGCATGGTTTCTTCCAAGACAATCTTTTCGAAAGCCAGTATCCTTTCACTCATCTTAAAGGAGGCCGGTGTAAAAATGGTGGCTGGTCTAAAGGTGGTTGCAGCTTATGTGAGTGTAAAGCTGGTTTTTGTGAAAAATTATTTTAATCGAATTTTGCAAAAAAATCTTTGCAGCTCCAATTTAACTTGAAACGAATCAGGTACTGCCGTTGGTACGAAAGACAGTCCTTTTGCCAAGATGTCTTTCTCCGCATTAGTCAAGGTGTAATCAGAAAGGTTAATTACTGGATCCAAGTGAGGTGCAGGTGTCATTGCTTGCATAAAGGCTTGTCAAGCTCCCATCGACTAGTGCAAGGGTAGTGGTGATATTCACGGTAGTTGTTGGTATATCTGTATTAATATAGTCAACCTGTATCTGACTTGTGGGTGCCTCAATAGATACTATTGGGCCAGCCGATTCTGGTAGGTGAGTAATCTGGGGTACTATCCTTAGCCCATCAAAGTCTGTATTGGAGGTGTAAATGTTCTCCAGTGTGGTAGTGGGAATGTTCATAAATGGCGTTACAGGGAGCATTATCACAGGGTTTATATGAATGAAAAACAATTCAGTGTTTAAAACCTATATTTACCCTGTTTTCTGCTTGGATTTGCTTTTAATGATTTATTCTAGAGGTCAGGTTAATTGATAAAACCAAGACCAAGTATATGTTGAATGATTCATACATGTTTTGAAGTAATCAGGTTACATACCCGAGAGAACCATTGTATACACTAAACTGTATTGCCCAGATTCTGAGGGATACTGAGTTACCCCATGATATCTTTAACCACTAACACCACATCAGGTCCCACCCCCTTGTCCATCACATACTTTCCTTTTCGCAGCCACACACCCCCCACCCCCACAGACACCAAACGCGCTGCGGCCGCCGCTGCTCCCGTACCTGACACCAATGAATCCACCGTCTGTCCTCCACTATGCCGCACCATCGATGCCGCTCTCGGCTCCCAACGTGATGCCTGGGCCGTCCGCTCTCGCTGGCCCCGTGACCGCTGTAGACACTAACAACACCATCATTCCCCCCCTCCGCCCTCGCCATCCCTCAACTCTCCTTCTTCCAAACTATCCTCGTCATCCACCATCTGCACAGAATCTGCCCCATACGACCTTCCTGTCAGCGGCACCGAATGCCCCCTGCCAGCAACATTAAACAACATGCGCGTGTCACTCCTCCAACGGCGAGACTCCCCGGGCCGCTGGTGCCCCGTGGGTGCTGGGGTCAGCGAGCCCGCCTCGGGCCTTCTTATGCCGGCTGTGACGGGATCCCCGCCGGTACTGGGCTTGCCGCGGAAGGCTCCGCCTTCCCTTCGCCTTGGCGCCGCTGGGCCGTCCCCAGCCCTGCAAAGTCAGGAGCCCCTTGCCGCTCTTCTCCCTGTAAAAGAAGTGGCCGGACGGGTGTTCTGGGTCCCTCACTCAACCAAAACCCCGACCCCCCCTGCCTCCAACCAATTCCCCGTGCCCCCGACCCCCAAGACCCCTCATCCTCCCTGTCCCGTCTCCCCACCTCCTCCTAGTCGTCGCTCCACGCCAAACCCCCAAAACCCGCACCCCCGTCGTCGGACCACGCCCCTCCGTCCCTCCAGCCCACCGCGCCGACCGCCTGCCCCTCCGAAAAACCACTGTGTCCAACTCTCACCCCGGCCCCAAATGCCCCCGGCCCACCAGACCCTCCCTGTGTCCCCCACGCCTCCCTTATCCCCTACCCCATGACTCAAAAACGTCCAACACCTCCCAGTTACCCCCACTCCCTTCCGATATTAACAGAGGGGACCAACCCCCGCCTCCTTAAGCCCCTGCTGGGCCCCCGTCCCCTCCCCCACCCCCTTCTTCCCCTGCATCCCTACCTCCGCCAGACAAACCCCCTCACAAGCCCCCCCATCCACTCATGGCCCCCAAACCCACCCCCACCCTGACACCCCTTGCCACCTGACCCCCTTGCCGCACCCAGCGAGCCCCCTCCCCTCCCTCCGCCAACCTTCCCTGTGAGGCGGGGCCCTCCAGTCCCCCTTTTTGGTTCCCTTTCCCCCCCTTCTCCAGTCTCTGGGGCCTCCCCGCTGACCCCTCCCCCCTCTCCTCTCGCTCTGCTCCCCCGCTCCCGACCCTCACCGCCTCCCGGTCACCCCCACGCTCCTCGAGTACCCGAGGGGGGACTGACCTCTGCCCCCCCTTTCTCCTTCATGCCTTGTCCCTGCTCGCCTTCATCGACGCCGACGGGGAAGCGCTCTGATCGCTCCCCCGCCGCTTGCCTGCTGCCTTCTTCCTCCCTCTCCCCACCCCAGAAAACGCCTCCTCTCTTACCACGGGGGGCGCTCTTCGCGCCGCCCCGCCGCGTCACCCTCACGTTCCCCCTAGCCCCTCCGCCTGCCCCCGCCACCTTTGCAGCGGGGGAAGCGCTCTTCACGCCTCCTCGCAGCTTGTTGTCAGCCGCCCTCCCAGCCCCCCTGCTACCGCTCCTGAGGTCCTGGACGGAGGCGCGACCTCCGTCCCAGACCTTCCCGCCGGCCTCAACGAGACCGTCCCCGAAGCAGCAGGGCGGTCAGACTCGCTAACGGACGCCCGCTAAAGGGCACCCCTGGTATCCGTGCTGACTTCCGGGGCAGCGAGCAGGCCAGCACGGCCGCCGCCACCCCTGCAGATGCGCTCCTCGCCGGGCGCGCCCCCTCCGGGAGCCCACAAGGAGGTCCATCCGCCCTGCCTCACTGAGCAGGCGGATGGGCCTCGAGAAAACAAACATCGTCGGAAGCCATAATATCACCCGCAGAAACCACCAAAGCACTAAAACCGCCAAAAAACCACCACCAACCGAAGCCCAGACAAAAAACCTAGCCTGCAGCGCTCCCAGCCATCAGGTTACCAAAACCTAAAATGGTGGCTGGGCAGTCGCTGAAACCCCTGAAAAACCCTTTGGGCTATAAGTGTGAAACTTGGGCTGTCCTTGGGCTATCCCAAAACAGCCCAAACACCACAACATGGCTGCCGCCATCTCGCCCCCTCCCAATCTGCCTGGGGGGCAGAGCTCGAGGCTCGGCTGCCCCCCAAAACCCCCGTTATGAGATAAGATGCAGGAAGTTTGGAGCTTACCCAGCTATTCTTCCTAGCTTCTGATCCTTATATGCACCTCCCAACACTTCCGGGGTGAGGCACTGAGCCACTTCTGTTTGTGTCACTTCTAGAATCCGCCTGGGAAACACATAACAGTCCCTAAACTGAAACCTCTTTTCTAGGGCCCCAATACCAGGCATTGGGTTACACTACAGTTCTGAGAATATTATGGTTGAAAGAGATGTTAGAGCCGAACCCCAAATTACTGTTTCCCAATGTACCTGTGAGAACCAGATGGTACCCTGAGCCGGTGAGTGTCCTTGCTACGAAACAACACCAGCCCTTTTCGTGATAGGAGACATTACAGACCAGTAGGCTCTCTGTCTAGTAACCACTGACTATGCATGAAAATCTGCATGCCCCATCCCCAAAGGAGGGTTGGTAGTTTGATATGGGCTTATATTGATATTCCTGCCTCCTTCACTTCCAACTATCGGAATGTCTGTCAGCTTCCTGAAACTTTAAGAGTTTTTAAACTATTCATGAGTCTATCCCCCAGATGCATCAAGCATCCATTTTGCGATTCCTTATTAGCAAAAAATAAGGAATCGCTAATAAGGAATAGCAAAATGGTATGCAAGAAGAAATCACTTTAAAAATAGCGATTTCTTAAAATTCCTTAATTGCGATTCGAAAATTGCAAGTCGCAATTTAGGAATACCTCCCCATTCATTCCTATGGGCCTAGAGGCCCAGAGGAATGAATGGGAAGAATTTTCAATTTGTGAATCGCAATTAGCGAATCGCAAAATGAGAATGCGATTTCAAGGGTGCAGTTGTGTCCAAAGGACACCCTGTTGCACCCCTGAAATTGATCTGTGCACATATGTTGCGCACACACATGCCCTTAGAGCATGTGTCTGCGCAACATGAAACTTTGAAAAATGCACTTTAGTCCAAGTTTTTGCAAATTACCATGAAGTCGTACTTCATGGTAATTTGCGAGCCCTATTAGCGAATTCGCTATTTTTTAAACTTTAATGCATTGCATTTAAGGAATCTCAATTTGAGATTCCTTAAATGCAAGTAATCGCAATTTAGCGAATTCTCAATTTGCGATTTTTGCATTTGGGATGATGCATCCCAAATGCAAAAATACCGGTCGCAAAGGGGCAGATTCTAAGAATCTGCCCCTTTGCGAGCGGTTTTTAGCTTCATGCATCTGGGCCTATATCTTTTCAAGTAAGACTGTTTAGCACGGTGACCTTCAAGCTGATCATAAACACATAGGTCAATTGGCTATCCTTGTTTTGTGTGCACAGTACAGCTTGTATTGCTGCTCAAATGCGAACTTCCTCCTTAGCTCACTCAAGAATATGTACCGTGCTTTTGAGTGGACAAGAAGCCCACCCACTGAGATACAATGCTGTTTTGTTACGAGCAAAATACCAAAAATAGACTGAAAAAATCACTACTTATCCATTCTGCTTTTGCAGGAAGTGCTAGAAAGCGTAATTTCGAAAGCAATGCCTCACTGAAATTAAAATCCCAAACCATAAAATATTCTGTGCTGCAAGTGTAGACCAATAAATCCTATTGTGTACCTTTCAAATAAAGCACATACCACCGCAGTGCTGTTTTCAAAGCATGGGCTGCCATGAAGCGGGCCACAGCAAGGGGGCTTTGTGCAATAATTAGGCCATTAAAAGGAGTCAGCCAATTTCATTGCCCTGTGACAAATTGTCTTCTGCTAACAATCCTTCAGGAGTCAGGATTCGTATTTACAGGCTTCTGTGATTTGTGGTTTGGCTGTTTCACGTTGTTTTATAGCGGATTCCATCTCAAAAGTGATTGAGATGCTTTTAGTTTTATTTTTTACTTCCTGAAGCTGAACAGCTCTTTGCCAAGCAAAAGTCTACCCGTGGGAGTCTAATTCATGAAAGATTTCTAATTTTCTCTCTATTTCTGCATTTATGCTGTTTCATACCAGCCACTGTTCTGGTTCCCAACGCTGAGTAGGTCTTCTGAAGTCTCGATGTCAATAGTATCTATAATTTAACACTGGAAATCAAATAGTAAGAGTTTTATGTTGCTTCCTTTGACCACATTAATCAAAATGACATTTGCCAGCTCCCCTTCCTTGTCAGCTCTGTGGCATGTTTGACCTTGGCAGTGTTTTCCTGAGGAACATAAGTGCAAGTATAATAGTAGTAACTTCACTGATGATCAGATGCTCACAAAATCACAATATTCTTATTTTAACTAATACAGTGGCACAATGATTCTAAACTTGGCCGGCAAGCTCCTATTTTGAGTCAAGGATAAATTTTTCAGATAATATCTATCACCCCGACTGAACAGCCACATTCTATAGGGTACTCTATCCCACAGCTAGGGCCTAGGTGATGCTACACGAAAACACATTAATTACATTCATAAATATAGATCTCCATTTATTTGCCCGGCAACCACAATTCTGGACCCTCCTTAAGTCGATAGACTTTGTACAATTTCAGCTAAAAGTAGCAACTCTCCTTTAAAGCTTTTAGAAACATTAAATAGTGTGGCATCAGCTCTATAGAAAAGCAAGTTAATATAATGAGAACTAATAACAAGAAGAAATGTTTCCCAATGCCCCCTTTCATCATACAGCCCAAGGCAACACACATTTACTGTTTCCTGAACGTACTAAGATGAGAAATGAGATGCACATATTTTTTGCCTTACATTAAAGGGAGTGGGGATCAATGGAACAGTGGGGCTGCAGTAAAATATATAACCTTTTTATGGGGATGTAGATCTACAGCCTACTCTAGGCCCAATTAATCTACATTATTTGTTCCTGATAAGAGTCAGTTTAGCATGCTTCATTTTACAAAATGTATTTCTATACCTGCCAGTTAGACCCAGAGGTCTCTGGCTGGCTGAGACACACCAAAGCTAGATAGGATGAGTATGATACACTCATCCGATAACCTGTGCTTACCCTCTGGTAGCTTGGCACAGAGCAGTCAGGCTTATCCTCAGGGTCAAAGCGTAAAGTATTGGTACAGCTCCACCCTTGCAACATACTGAGTATGCTACAAAAACCCCACACTGTATGTAGAAAACAATGGTATTTGTATTACATACACATTGAAATCAAAACGACATACACATTGGATATATGCGTTATAGTTATACACAACTGTCGAACTCTCCCGTTAGCAGCAGAATGGCATGAACAAATCTGTACCCTTCATAGGAATTCACTTGCTCTGTTATCCCCGAAGCCTCGAAAGTGACATAAACCTATGTGCATCCTTCCCCAAGGTATTCACGATCCATGCAATCCCTCCCACATCAAAAATGACAGAAACATATATTCAGGCTGTCAGAGGTATTCCACCTTCCCACTATCACATTAGCATATACCACGACATTCCCAAATATTGCATACTCCATACAGTTTTAATGGTCAAGAAATCTCAGGCTTTGGCTACCACTTGTGACCCAGCCCCCCCTCAGAAACTCAAACTACACCAGGCAACAATACATGTTGTACCTGCAGGAGACACTTTGATTAGATTGTCGGGCCATCTAAAGTGAAAGGAAACAGTTACTTGGTTTTGTCCATTCAGAATAGGCCGTCAAGGAACCCAGCTGCACCTATACGAGTGCCGGATCACTATCTCACCCCCCTCCCCCATGGCAAAAGACTGTGACACCGGAAGCTGGTGTGCTTCCAATTTGGATAAATGGTCCGCCCCGCCAACACAGGCACGAGCCACAGTTGCTCTAGACAGCCAGCTGTGGGTGCCCACAAGGCACAACGAGACCCCTCAGGTCCAGTCACGATGTTACCAACAACAGAATACCTTGTGGCGTGGGGAGAGGGAGCCGGCGATCTCAGACTGAGGCACTGTCATCCTTCCGATCTGGAGGACGGAGACAGTCCAGGCTTCTGGCTCGGGTCCCACGGACTCAGACAAATTCCCCCAACACCCCTCGGACACCACACACTACGAAGTGTGAGCTAGCATAGGTTTCTGGTTGCAAGCTCGAGTCCCTCTGACTCTGCAAACTTCCCCATCACTCCTCGAATTCCTCACATTACGGCACCCCAGGTGGGCCACAGTTCTTTACGCGCACACTCCTCTGCACAGTATGATTACTGCATACGTCAGGATGGTCCTTGTCCCAACCAACGATAACGTCTATCCATTCCCTCCACACCCTGTGCGGTCCTTACAATCTCTTGGAAACGGGGAAATCCTTTCTGTCCCTGGGCCCCGTGGACAGAAGGCCAGCCAACCGGCCCTTGGAGAGTGCTTAGGGATCCGGGTCATGACCATTGGCAATTTGCTGAAGACCAGCAACCTCCAGGCAAAATCCACCAAGTGATAGTCCCTTTCTTGGATAACAAGAAGCCCCAGGCCACCGCAAGTCTGCAGATAATCCAGTTGCAGTCCCTCCTGCCATCCTACCCTGGGAGGTTTGATCAATATCTTCAGTGGGGCCAGAACCCTGCCCGTTGGAATGCAGGTGTCAATTCCACCCCCTCTTATCCATCCCTGGAAGGCGCCCCAGAGTCAGAGGTCTGCATTTTCTCTTGAGTGCTCCTAGTCTAAGGCTGTCTGTCAGGAATGCACAGATGTAGCTTTCCCCCCAGCACCAAGATGTGTATTGGAGACAAACTGACATTCACACAGAGAGTCACAAGCATTTAAATTCCCACTTTCTCAAAATGGCATGTCCACATTAGTTATGTCAAACCCACTCTCACTACCGGAGAGGATTTGACATTACTAATCCGTTGATACTATACTGCTACTCTCCTACACGTAGGAAATACAGCACAATAGCCTTTCCATAGATCCCCCATGTTAATCAATGCGAGAAGCAAGCCTTACAGTACTGAACACACCAGATGGTGGTGTTAGAAATGGGGGGCTCCAGTTGACAGTGGCTTGCACCCTGTCCAAGTAAGGACCCTTCCTTCTAGTCAGGGTAAGGGGATTACACACCCAAGATAAACCCTGCTCACCCCCTTGGGAGCTTGGCATGATCAGTCAGGTTTAGCTCAGAGGCAATGTGTCAAGTTTTTCTACATAACACACACAGTAACACAGTGAAAACTCTACAAAATGGACACCGGAACAATTTAGAAAAATAGCCATTATTTATTTAAATAAAACAAGATCAAAATGACAGAAATCCGACATACACAAGCAATGATAAGAATTTCTTAAGAATAAAGCAAAAATAAAGTTCCTTGAAGTCGATAGCACCAGCCGGGGCTATCATGGCATTGTGACCAACAATTCCAACAGTGCAGGCTGACCTCGATGGAGTCGCATGCCAGCTACTGCGTTGGGGAAGAGATGCAAATAGTACCTTTGAAACTGAAGAGGTCTGAGGACCTTGTGGTGAAGTGCAGTGGCGAGGCGTCACTGCACAAGTCAGTGTGCTCGCCCAGTAACCACGGCGAAGGTTCAGGCAGCACCGTCGGTGACAGCATCAGGAATGCTTTTCTTGAAGTTACAACCCTGCAAACCCTCCAGTGGGCCAGAACTGGTATGGGCACCACTTGTCAGGTTCAAGACTCTCTGCAAAGGAATCTAGGTATTGTAAGTGAAGTCTTTGATGACCCTGAGACATCCAACAGTAGGTAAACACACACAAGCCCTTGGAGAAACTTCACAAGCAGCATACACAGCAAAGTCCAGTCTTTTTCTTCTCCAAAACAGAAGCAGCAACTACAGGCCACCCCAGCAAAGCAACACACAGCAAAGGGCCAGTACTCCTCCTTACAGTTCTTCTCCTTGGTAGAGTCTCCTCTTGTTCCAGAAGTGTTTTAAAGTTTGAGGTTTTAGGTCTAATACATATACCACTTTTGGCATTTGTAGTAGGCATACTTCAAAGGAAAATCTTTGTAGTGCAAAAGTTCTTGTCCTGCCTGGTCTTGGCTCCAGACACACTCCGGGGGGGGGGGGGGGGGTGGAGGCAGCAGTGTGAGAGGCCATGCACAGCCTTATTCAGGTGTATGTAACAACTCCTCCCAGCACTCTAGCTCAGGGAAGCCCATCAGGGAAGGGAGGGCCATGAGGATATTAGGGGCACACCTCAGCTCCCTTTGTGTGACTGACTAGCATGACTGCACAAACAACCCTGCTGTCAGTCTAAACATGACTTTGATTCCACAGGCAGGCAGAGACACAGAATGGTAAAGCAAGAAAATGCCCACTTTCTAAAAGTGGCATTTTCAAACACACAATTTACAAACCACCTTCACTAAAATATGTATTTTTCAATCCTGAGTTCAGGGAACCCAAACTCCAAATCTCCATACTTTTCCAATTGAATGTTACCCTTGTGAGATGTTACAAGGTAGCTCCAATGGTAACCTATGGGATAGATAGTCATTTCAATAGTGGAAAATTAAATTAACAGTATTTGACGATCAGGTCATGTAAAACACACTAGTACATACCTTTCACATATACTGCACCCTGCCCATGGAGCTACCTAGGGACTACCTTAGCGGTGCCTTACATGTAATAAAAGGGAAGTTTTGGCCAGGCAAGTGGTTGCACTTGCCAGTTTAACATGGCATGTTAAAACTGCACTCACAGACACTGCAGTGGCAGGCCTGAGACATGTTTACAGGGCTACTCGTGTGGGTGACGCAACCAGTGCTGTAGGCCCACTAGTAGCATTTGATTTACAGGCCCTGGGCACACGCAGTATACTTTACTAGGGACTTACCAGTAAATCAAATCAGGGATAACCAATCATAATTCACAATTAGCGGAGGGAGCATTTGCACTTTAGAACGGATCAGCAGTGGTAAAGTGCCCAGAGAACACAAACCAGCAAAAACGAAATCCAACATAACATAATAAATACACGAGGTGGAGTCAAAAAGACAGGGGAAACCACGCCAAGGATGCCGGGTATAACAGGTGGTATAACAGGTGGCATTTACACGTGCACATGCCCTCCCTCTTCCCTAAACCGCATCCTGCTACCAGGGATTACTCAGAGTTACATGCCCTAGGTATATGTCTTACTGGACAAGGATCTTGCAGCTAACCCAAATCAGCCAATCATGTATACACTAATGAAATCTATGGGAAGGGTTTTAGTGTAAAGGGAACAGTTGCGCTCTGCAGGATAAGCGGTTGTCAAGTGGACAAAGGACTAGGTGATATGGTGCTAACAGGAAAGGGGAAACCCTATTAACCCCTCCATTAGTGTTTGGAACTCCAAACCCAATTCATGAAAGCCAAAGACCTGTGCACACATAAATCAACAACAGTGTTTGTTCATATTAAATACAATTGGAAAAAAGAAGTTTGCTACAAATTATTCTTGTTTATTTTAATGCAAAATTTGCATAGAGCTCAGCCAGCCGACACGTGTTTCGTCAAAGTACATTCAACTTTGACTCTTCAGGCCTGGAACTGGAACAAAAGAAGCTAGCTCAGTACAATGCAAATACAGTATAGTATGCCACAACTTTACAAAACATCAAAGTCTGCAAGATTTTGCCATGCTAGAACCGGCAACCGTAGAAACAAAAACAGGGTTCCATCAAAATGTGTCGTACTAGGTAAGCAGATGATCAAAGTGGTGCCACAGACTGGTAAAGAGCACCATCCGAAAATGTATGATTAAGAAAGTAGTGCATAGTGCATGCACCAAAAGACCAAACAAGAATTCAAGGTGTATTACAGGAGGTTTGGGTCATCATTACTGACCCGTGCGTATAAAAAGAAGTGCAGATAAAAAATAAAAAACATCACCCCATGTATACACCAATCACCAGTATGTACATGACAAGCACAGCACTTTGGTAGGGAATGGCAGTATCAAAACACGCAAAATCCTAAGCCAGCATAACAAGGTCCAAACAGGAGGTCGGAAGCCACAGAGTCTGGGGAGACCACGCCAATAGATGCCAGGTCTAACACTGCCCAAGTGAAATCTCGAAGGTTCTGTCAAATCTCAGAGCAGTGTAACACCTAACTTCATCCATAACAGAAAACTCCTCAGGGGTGAAGTAAGGAAACCTATATTGAACCAGAAATTGCAGAAAAATAAATATTCTTATGGCTTGATATCTTCTTAAGAGAACAAGGTTCTTGGGTGGGTCTGGACGTTTCAACAGGAAATAACTTACTTAGTCTAACATTGTGAATTGGAAATATAGTTGGATACCTCTACTGTATGTATCAGAAACCAGAAGAGCAAACTGGTGCATCTTCAATGCTAATGGAAACTACCGTGCTTTAGCTATCTCTATGGGCGTATGCCTTTTTGCCCAGAACTGACAGTTCATCTACAAAAGTAATCCAGATTTTGCAGTTTTCATTTGTGGCCCTCAAAGATATACCTCTCATCATTCAATAGACATTTCATATTTTACTCTGTTGAAACCAACAAAGCACACATCGCCCTTGAATGCAGGAGCTTGAAGGACATTTTTCAAATTAGTTAACTCACTCTTAAATCCTGCCTGCTGCGAAAGACGTCACTCTTTTCCTGATATGTAGCGTCGCATTTCTTTTATGACAGTCAACAGAGGCGTGTTGGTATCGCGCTGAGGTGTCTGGGCGCTACAGAAGATGAATACAGCTCACTCAGGCCGTAGGGTGAATAAAATAACTGCTTCGGAGTCTGGCAACTAATCAGTGGCAAAGAGACAGACAGTGAAATGCGCCCTTCAGTTCACCACTTTCACTTATTATTAACCTAAAACAGGCCAGTATATTTCACGTCTCCACTCTGCATAAAATGGCAAACTATGTACAAAATGTAACCGATGTAAAGCAGGTATTGCAAAAAAAATCAAGCAAGTCAAGAAATCAGTCGGTTCTGGCTTCAACCGTTAACATTTCAAAATGAAATTGCGTGCAATGTAAAAACAAAAAGCTGCCTCTGTTTCTTATTTATGAATTCATAGCCCGCCTTAAAAGTCTGGTTATCTCTTTTGTGGTCAGTCGCTAAAAAGTCTGCTCTGTGGGTAGATCGCATCTGCGTTTCTTTGATCTCGCAGATAGGCAGTAACTTGTGGGACTATTTGCTTCTAAAACGGTGTAAGGATGTCGGGGATAATAATAATAACCTGGTATTTGTAAAGCGCCAACTAATCACCCCGAAGTGCCTTAAGACGTTGGGGGTCCCTTGTGAAGATTAAGGGAGCTATTGGCCAGAGTCAGTCGCCCTGGACGTTGCGCCACACCTCCCCCAAACCTATGTACTAAAATCCTGTCAAAGAACAGCTGCTAAAATGAGCTAGAAAAGGCTCCCTGGGGCTCCAGGATTACTATTAAATTGATTGTGTTGGAAAGACTGCCTTCATGGCAACATTAAAATGCAATGTATAAAGGACGTCTCTCTACACCGAGTATGTCTGACTCCTTGTATTTCGCATAACATTTTCATAATATCAAAGTAACTCAACCATGTCGCGCTCGCGCCGCCTAATGTCACTCGGGGCCCCTCGCTGCGACGGAATCCAGCTCTGGACAGTAATGTAGCCCAAATTCTATAGATCATCTCTGCTTCCCCTCAGTGAGCATGCTTAGGGTGGATAATCTCTCCACATAACCTTTTCCCAGCAAACCTCTTATTAATTTCGCTGTCCTTTGTGCTGAAGTTTTTTTCTTTTCCTCATCAGTGGAGGGAAATCAACGGTGAAGAATCGCAGCTTCTGAGGAGCCGATGTTACACCTCGTTCACGGGTCCTGAGAATTGCTGTAAAATGTTCTAGGGTGCACTGTGCGCCAGGGGACTCCAGTGCTTTAACATCTACATGGATTGCAGTTTGGAATATAAGGATCAGGGCTCTGCTCGGCGCTTCTCCGAGATGAGCGGATGGATGAGTGGGTGGCTGGCCGCCTTATGCTGCACACGACTGTGCCACCGGCTCCCTGCTGCGGTTCCGGGTCGCAGAGTGCCTCCTTAGCACTAAGGAAGTGGTGGTGTTCTCGTTCAGCGTCATCTTCCTTCTCCAGCATTCCAACCGCGCAAAGGAGTATGGGGTGACTTTTCCTGCGAATCGTCTTTTGAGAAGATGCTACATGTGGGAGAACTATTTTATAACTAAACTACAAGAAATCTGATTCGGGTTATGTATTGGCCTTTTAAACTTGAGTTCTGACCATGTAATTACATTATTTGCTAAGTGTGCTGCTGTATTATTAACATTATTTCCCTAATCAAAGACGGCCAAACCCCTTCTTGTATGATGTCACATCCTTTTTCCCCTATAGAGTCGCCATTGTTCCTGAATCATTGCTCACTCACTTGAGGGACCAATAGATACATTATCTTATTTCCAATATATAGCTCATGATTATTTATTACAAAAAGAATGTCGGAGGTGTGACAAGAAGCAGGTTGTCCGATTTTATCGACCGCATGCCCCTGTATATAAATGATCGAATCAAAACACTGTATTGGCCGAGTGCAAAGATAGCTGTCTGTTTAATTGTTTTAGGAGCTCATTCCCGAGCCAAGAATTACAGATCACAGTGGTATCGCTGATTTAAATTAAAGGGTGGATTAGTAGGGACAATGATCTGTACCCTGCGGGTATCCCCAGAAACGGGGAATTACCAGGGGAATCAGTAATTCTGCCCACAAATTCCCTGTTAATGCCCAATGTTCATCTGAAGTTGCACCAAAAAAGTTAACAGCTGATGTCTCTTGATGACACACAACAGTTCTGAGGATTTACTGGGGATCAGTTCATCTCATTGGGGTTGGTATCTCGTGTTAAAAGCTCCATTGGGATTACCAGCGAATACATAAGGATGCCCTTACTGGCAGTGAGCTACGACATATTTTAGCGTAATGTTGGCTTGCAACTGAGTTTGATATCAAGTAGATTTTATCAGACAAAAGTTATACTGAGGTAGTTTTATCTTTGACACTATCTCTCATGTTAGCTGCACGGAATCTATTTACACATGATAGCAAAACACTGATATAGTTAAAGAAAGACATTTTTTGGTGATAGTCTGATTTCTGGTGATAAAAGCACAGAAAATGCGAGATGCAATCCAAATTAGTGATATATTGATGCAGTTATATAAAATACATAATGTGACATTATGTATATATTTTATCATGTTCATTGGTAATAAAATGTACAGGAAATATACTGAGAATCATGGATAATAACACACAGAGGCAATAACAATATAATTCATTGTTTATACTGTGAGGAAGACAAAGCGTGCATTAGAGTCACTAGATTAGAAAAACTAACTGCATCGCTAAACTGCCAACCAGTCTCCTGAACAATTGCCTTTTTTTTGCTCGAAGCATTCTGTGGGTGCTATGAGTTCATTTGTGTTTTCAGGGGTAAGTGTATCTCAGACACAGGCATTTTTGGGATACTTGGAAAAATTAAGATTCATCAGATAAAGTAATAACAATTTCCAAATAGAGAGTTTTGCAGATACAGGACATCTACTACCAGTGGCAGATGTCCCTTCCACCCTATGTAGTGCATACAAGGCTTCCATGGACTCTAAATAGGGAGGGCACGACATCTATGTTAAGTTTACTATTTGCTGATGGTAATGTTTTTATGATCATGCAATCTTTTATCTATGTTTTATCTTTAGTTTGTTTAATTCACATGTCCATATTTTTGCATGTAATGTTTATCGCTTTTTCCTTCATCTTGGTCATAGGTATTACCTTTGTCCTTTTAATTATTTCTGTCAATTGTTCCTGTAACGGAAAGGGATATGTTGCTACTTAATTGTCACCTCTCCTTTCCTTAGCTACATCTTCCCTACTGCTCAGCCAGGATGAGTGCTGGAGTTCTTGGTGATGACGATTTAACGTGCTGGATTATGGGATGATGATTCCAGTTCTTTGACAGGAGTTTCAGGCTCCTGACTCTGTGGCATGAATACAATTCTCATTTCTTTCTCAATGTTTACATGATGGCAAAGGTCAGAGACATTGGAAGAATGGTTGGGATCAGCAAGTAAAGACAGAGCCGCATTTGCCATTTGGAGCATCGTACCATGGGAGGCCTCTCTGCTTCTTGGTACGAGCTGCGGTCCTCACACAGAGGCTCCAGTGGAGCCAGAAAGATTTTGCCCCTCTGGCCTGCAGCCCGACCCACGTGGTCTTGATGGCCGCGCAGCATCTCTGGCATCCAGGTGATTTTCTCACCTGACCTGAGCAGTCTTGGAGGCCGCGCTGCACCTCCCAGTGGCGGCTTTACCATTCCAGCCCGTGACCACAGTGATGCACACTTGGTTTGCTGCTTTGGACCGGTGCAGTCCCAGCGTCATTATAAGGCACACCTCGGTGCTGGGGAGACCTGCAGTGGCTCTTTTCTTTGTGGGGGCCAATTTCAGAGGCAGCACTGCGCTCTCGTGTGCAGCTACCTTTCAATATTTTGCATGTGTGGCACCAAGCGAGGCCGCCCCATTGGAGTCGACAATGTGTGTCCCCCCCTTTCTTTGGGACAATCCTTGGGCAGTTGATCTCCCGCAAGTGATCAGGGCCAGACTGGCCGTAGCGGGCACTGGGCACTTCCCCAGTGGGCCGGAAGGGTTGGGGCCAGTTTTGTACCGGTGAGGGTAATTTTTGTTGCTGGGGGTCGGTTTTGCAGTAGTGCTGCAAAATCGGCCCCTTGCAATAAAAGTGCAGCCCCCGCTCCACTCCCCAGAGGCCGGTCAGACGTAATTGGCAGGGCTGATTTGCAATCCCAGTCCGGCCTGCAAGTAATTCGAGGCAGAACCCCAACGGCGGTCCCCTCTTTTCTGGTTAAGGAACGCCATGATAAAATTACCGTATTTCATGTTATAGGCATGCAGATGTTCCTGCGGTCTACAGTTTATAGAGGCATTTATCTCCAAGGAGCTCATCGAACCTCCAATACCGTATAACACATAATAGGAGTGCAGGAATGCTGCACCCTATGCTTTTCTGGGAATAGTTGGTGACCTATATGTTTATGGAGAAATATGGTGAGTCATGTATGGTCCCCAAAAAGGGTACATTACTTGCCTTAATGTGATGATTCATGTGTTCGATCATAACCTGCTGCATTTCATGCCGGGATGATTTAATGTATGTTGTTTTACCTCTCATTAGCCAGGGACACAAGTACTATCTTAGGGTTTGCATAGTATGTGCCGTGAATATGATCTATGTCACTTTGATGCACAGTATTTATGATTCATGTGTCCTTTTTTACAATCTGTTGCATTTCATGTCCTGATGGTATTATGTAGGATTCTTGCATTGTCAGGATAGGCAATAGTGACTCAGGATTTGCTAAATAAGTACAGGATTTATGATTAATGTCATCTTGGTCTGTGCTTTATGTAAAATATGTGATATATCCCTTTTGTGGTGTATTTATTGTGTTACTTGTGTGAGTGTGTCGCACAGACGCTTTACACATTGCTTCTGGGGATAAGACTGACTGCTCTGTGTCCAGCTACCAGGGGGTGAGCACAGGTTATCTTTGAGGTGTAACTTACTTGTCCTGACTAGAGTTGTGGGTTCTGCCTGGCTTATGTGCATACCCTAGCCAACCAGAAACCCAATTTTAAAAGGCCACCACTGATTTTGAAGTTGAACTGTGAGAAGAGGGATGGCAAAGCTCAGTAGGGATCCTATAAATCCCCCAGACGGTTTAACCAGACTTTTCCTTCTTTAAATTGATATCATTTTATTGCTCAGATTTTTAATGTGTTTACTTTTCAAGTACTTGAATTTGCTGGCACATCGGACATTGGGGACATTGCTTTACCAGGTGTTTATGACTGTCTCAAAGATCAGTGAGTGCCACGGAATCATCAAAAGCAGCACACAGAAGAGCTTTTCTTCACTTGGAGGATGACAATACAAATTGTCTTGAAAGAGTCAGATTTAACAGCATTGTGTTAAACAAATAGCTCTTAAATTGAGATGACACTTTTAGTTTTCTCTCTTTTTATACTCTGCACTCTTTTTGAATTAATAAGCCAAAACTAGACGGTGAAGGGGGGGGGGTGACAGGTCAACAATCTGTAATATTCAGTGGTATTGCATTTAACTCTACAAAAAGGTATTCATAGAGTCTCTGTGTGGTACCTTGAAGTGCTTCAAAGAGAATTTAGAGCAACTTGCATACATCTGCTTGGCATTTGGAATTTGTCTCTTGGCAATTTGAAAATCACTATCTAGTTGGGTATCAGATGAATGGTGTGACATACTTGGTTGTTGGTTGACTGGGGTGCGAGCCCTGGTCAAGCAGCAGCCACAATCCCCTGTAGGGTGAACCACAAAAAGTCACTAAATTAATGTGTGCATAACCCTGAATAGTTTGGTACAAAAATAAGTCAGGCTTATTGTGTAAAGTATTTAACACCACACAAGCAGTAATAAAGTGAGAACTCAACATAAGACAAACCCCACACTAATTTAGAAAAGTAGAGTACATTTTAATAAATCATTTGACCTCAAAACAACAAACATTCAATCATTAGAACCGGAGTTATGAATTTTTAAAGTTTTTAGTAAAAACAAGTGCCTAAATCAAAGCCCCAACCGTGGACATCTAGTCGCTCTAGATCAGGTCAAAGTAAAAAAATATTGGCAACCACAATGGAGCACAGTTGAGATACAAGAAGGGGATTGGACCCAGTCTGCGCATACCTTCGGACTTAGAAGAAATTCAGAGAAAAAGTGTTCTGAGAAGGTAAAGTTCAGTGGGGCAAGGCTGCAGGAGATGTCTGAAGAAGCATCATTAAAGGGAGGCTTGGGTTGAAACCGTGGTTAAGATTTCTACATTCGGACTTAGTTTCTTTTTTGGAAGTTGAAAATCTCCAGTGGGATGAGGCAGAGTGCTGTGGCAGAGGACAGTTTCATAAGGCCAGATACCCATTTGGTGAAAGAGCACTTAACAGGATTTGGTGCTCCAGAGAAGAATGTAGCTGTAGAAGCTGCAAAGTTGATCTGACTGGCAAAGCACTTTGAGCAGATAAGCGAGCTGGTTGGTCCCGGTCTCCTCCTCGTTCTCAGAGCAGCTTTTATCCCAAAAGTTTCTACGTTCTCAATTTTGAGATTTGGCCTTCTGAACCACAGCCCAGGCTCCAGGGCTGGTAGGACATCACTTGGGTGGTTCAGAACTTGCTCAGGCTGGGTAGAAGCCTTTTGTATTCCTGTAGCTCTGAACAGAAGGCCAGCAAACTAGCCCTTGGAATCACACTGGTAGTCCTAGGTTCAGGTGAAGATGTAGGGCTTAACAGCAGGGCTGGCCTCTGAAGGTTCAAGGCAGGCTCCAGGCTGCAAAGCAGTCCTTCCGGGTACAGCAAAGCAGTCTTTCAGAGTGAACCACAGGTCACACAGCAGGCAGCCCTCTGAGAGTCCATCTGCAGGTCCAGGAGTGAACTGAAGAACTACCCTGGTGCGTTTCCTCTGGAAGGTGGTAAAAGCGTCTACAAAGATGATTTGAAGTGCATGGAATTTCCTGACTCCCCCGCCCTGGATCAAAGCTGGCTGCAGTGACAATGTTGAGGTTACAGGACCTTTGTTTGAAGGAAGAGCACACCCTATTCAATTGCAAGTGGAGCTGTGCTCAGCTCTGCCACACCCCCATCCTGTCAACAGAAGGCCCATTCAGGCACACTTAATCCCCCTGTTGTGTGACTGTCTGGGAGGAATTCACCCAGTCATGCGACCCAGGACAGCCTGCAGGCACAAAGGGCCAAGAGCAGGAAAATGCCAACTTTCTAAAAGTGGTTGAACGCAGCTTGATGTGCACTCAGGAAACAAATTCAAATGTCTAGATTCAAACTTACTAGTGTAGATTTTAACCTTATCTAAATTATGAGTGCACCAGGTGAGGCGTTCTGCAAGTCACCTAATTCAAAAATGAAAAAACAGTACCTAGATGATTATCTAGGTTAACCCAGTGCACTAAGACATTGTGTCACATATCAGTGTACAACCATTGTTTACGAAGAATCAGAGATCTCTGATTCTTCATAAACAATGGTTGTACACAGATATGTGACACAATTTGTAGTGCACTGGGTTAACCTAGATAATCATCTAGGTACTCTTTTTTCAACTTTCTAAAAGTGGCATTTTCAATATTGTTATTAAACATCCAACTTTATCATTAAAGAGGATTTTTTGTTAAAATTTCATAGATACCAGTCACGACCTGGATACCTGGTCCCAATCAAAAGTAAGCACTTATTCAATGTAATAAGGCAACCCAACGTTATCCCATGGGACAGGTAGGCCTCACAGTAGTGCAAAACAAACGTAGGGTTTTTCATTACCAGGACATGTAAAACTTAAAAGTCCATGTCCAACCTTTTAATTACAATGCACTCTGCCCTATGAGCTACCTAGGGCCTACCTTAGGGGTGACTTGTATGCAATAAAAGAGTAGTTTAAGAATTGGCATGAGGTTATATTGCCAAGTCAAATTGGTAGTTTAAAACAGCATTCAGCGTGCAATGGCAGGCCTGGGACAGGTTTTAAAGTGCTACTTAAGTGGGTGGCATAATAAGTGCTGAAGACCACTAGTAGCATTTAATTTACAGGCCCTGGGTGTATGATATACTACTCTAAAAGGGACTTATAAGTAAATTAAATATGCCAATCATGTGTAAACCAATTAGACCGTGTTTAGGGGAGTGAGCACAAGCATGTTAGCACTGGGTAGCAGTCCTAAGGCCAACAAAAACAAATTCCAACGAAGAATGGAGGTAAGTAGGCAAAACCTTTGGGGGGCACCACCCTAAGGCTGACAGGTCTAACAAATAGTTTGAGAGATCTTCCCTTGGCAGAACAGAATTTAAACAATGTATATAAAATACTGAAATCGTAATAGCACACATGCTCAGTGATAGGGTAATGTCACTGTGTAACATATTAACACAAAGACAGGAAAATAAATTGGTACAATTTAAGGATCTGGAGAGTTCCTTTGAGAATTTAAGGTGGGATAAGTTTAATGAGAGTTCTTGATACAGTTTCTGCCAATAATATAAGGTTCATACTGCTCCAATTTTGGCTTCCTTTAACCAAAGCCATAGTAGGTGTAATCTAGGAATTTTTAAGATTGTGTTGTTTCTGCTCAGTGCATTTTCACAACAGCAGACAGTATAAAATAAATAAATTAAAATGGTACATAGGTACTGCTTTTGTCACCAGTTTCCATTCTTGCCCTTTTGGTATTCTTTTACACATTCAACAGCATCTCTGCCTGGAAATTGCCGCTGCATGGATTGCTGGGCCTTCTCTGATTGCCCCATTTTTGATACACAGGCACACAGCATCCCACTGCCCCTGTGGCTAAAGTGATTATTCCTTATTATAATTATAATTTGCACATCCGTCTCTCACATACCCTCACCTATAAGACTGCTAGGCGCTATGTCATGACAACACGTTCCATATAGGTTCAAAACAAAAACAACACCTTCCCAATCACACCCAATACACAATGTAGCTTTCTCTCTATGTAAGTAAGGATTTCAGTGCCCCACATAGGGGGTAGTAGGCGCTATGCAAATGCTATAATACAGTACAATAGTCCAAGTGACCAGAATCTCTTCTAATTGGCAGACTTGAGCGGCAAATTCCAGACGACTGTACCAATTGCCACCGCTGCCACCAAGATATTACTGGTCAAAGTTAGGGGTGTGTAAAGGTACTAGATATCAGGACTCAATGTACTTCAACTTCTGATAATGGCTTTGTGTGGGAGACATCTCTGCAATGTTGTAGGCCTGGAGGATGAGACAAAGCGTCTAGGAACAAGTCAGGCTAGCCCAAGACATTTTGACCAGCCTAAAAGGGGTAGGATGTAGTTTGATTTTCTTGGCTGTCAGGGTTCGGCATACTTTTATTATCTAATACCGGTAAAGGAGGATTGAGGGTCATATCTTTGCAATGGGCAGAGTTAGCTAAAAGTGACCAATTGCCTAGAATTCAGCATGGCTAGTCCTTAAACATTATGTCAAGCCTTAATGTGGTGGGGGTAGTTTAATTTTTCCTGGTTGAAAGTGCTTATCATAATAATGATTCAAATACCGATCAAGGCAGATTTCAGGTCATACGTTCACTATAGGAAGGGTCATCAGGAAGGGACCAACTCTCAAGGATTCAGCAAGGCTAGCTGATACATTGTAATTAGTCTTAATGTGGTAGGTCATGCTGGCTGTTCTTGGTAGCCAGGAGACAAAGTTCATGCCCCGTTTGATAAAACTATTTTCGTCTAGGCATCCCCGTAAACTGGGAGGGTCTAATGAGAAACTACAAGGCTCAAGATGCTCAGTCAGTTGGCTAAGTAACCAGACTTGAGGAAAGTCACACTCATGACATGCAGTCAAGTCACAGCAAGTTTCCGGGTGTGTAACAAACACTTTATATGGCTTCTGAGTGCTGCTGCTGTGCACTTTGGCTCTCGAGGCACCTTTAGAGCTCCTTTCCTAGGTAACGCAGAAAAAAACCTATGACAGAGCATTCTCAGGAGCTGCCCCCAGAATCTGGAACTCACTCCCTCCAAACATTAGGAAGATCCAAAATGTGGCAACATTCAAGCGGGAAGTGAAGAGCCTTCTGATGAACAAATACAATAAATAGAGAAGATCATCGATCACTGCCCTGAACTATTGCTGCCCTAATACAGAACATTATGACATCAGGAAAGCGAAGAATAAGTCAGTAATATAAAGATCGCTAATTCTAGGATATGAAACGGTCCATAAATTTATCACCAAACGTTATCTTTAAATGACCTTATAACCGCATCCCTCAGGGACTTATAACGATCTACCTCACCTATGTGTATATATTTTGCTTATGATATAATTGGAGCCGCAAATCACTATTAACGCTAACGGCACATGTGTTAAGAATGATTACAGTTCATCTACCTCATATCTGTGATTCTTATAACTGTTAATATATATGTTATGTCTTCACCTACTCTATGTTAAGCGCTCTGATACCCACGGGTCTTGTTCGCGCTATACAAAACTTTATAATAAATAAATAAATAAACGCAGTCCCTCTCAGTTCACAGTTACACTGGTCTCCCACTGCAGAACCTACTAGCTGCATCACCAGGCTCAACCAGGTTCATTGAGAGTTACATTTATGCCATATATGTATATTCTAACCTTCAGTTTTGAGCCCTGTCTCAGGGGAGGTTCTGATGGTTTTGCCTGCTTTTTAGCTGACATTTGAACCTTTCATATTTGATGTCTTCAGTCTTTCGAGCCAATGTCATATCCAATTGCATTTTAGAACCTTAGCACTGGAAGTATGGATAGCAATGGCGAAAGAGGACACACAGACTTATGGTCTGATTTAGAGGTTGTTGGATTTGGGTCATCTATCCAAAAGTAGCAGATGTCTTGACCAACCTATTTAGAGTGCAGATACATCTGTATACTCCAAACAGGGTAGACACGAGATTCTGCGCTTTTTGGTGGATGTCCTCCATCTACCAAGTTCAAATTGGTTTTAATTATATTAAGGATAAGCCTACAGTGTAGGAGTAGAACTGCAACATAGCCAGGTACTTCTCTATTCAGCAATTATTTTAAGCATACTTCTTGACAAATAATATTGTTTTTGTGGCCAGAATAATTCCACAAGAAAATAATATTGTTCCACATTTATGACACCAACTGTGTTTTCATTATGAAAGCATTATGCATGTTTTTTTATCTCCACTTGTGGACAAAGTTCCACTGGGATATCCCAGTACAGAGAGATACTGCCCTGTGCTCCTTTCTTCTTTACCCATCTGGGGCAACATGAGGATTCCCGTTGTAGGGCCTCTTGTTGCGCCATGCCCCATTTTCAAGCTGTTATGGCTTTGGTGGCCTCCAAATCATCAAAAAGGTCTCAGATGGTTTAATATTCTATGCTAACTTCATGCTGCCCTCTCTTTACCTTGCGCAAAACCAACAAGGTGATGGATGGAATGATTGAATTAATCACTGGAACGCTCAGGCCGTATCCCAATCCATTGTTTTACTGCCCACCACGCCACCTGAGTTTGGACCCAGCTATATGCAAATCGGTCATGACCCTGCTCCTCATGGGAGCTGAACTGCCAGGCAGATAGATCCTCCCTGAACCAGAACACAAGCAACCTAGAACCGGTTTCACCTCAGATAGGGATTTTCAGGCAGGTATTGCTTTGTTGCAGTGGCACAGTGACCCAGGACCCACGCCTGGCAATACCCCGGCGCACCTAGGGCAGCAAATGCAAAACCAACAAGGAGATAGATGGAATGCTTGAATTAATCTCAGCCACTGGCAGCACCCCGTCCCATGGAATGCTCCTGAGCCTCTGAGTTTAGAGCAAGATAGAGCCGGCAACACATGTTTAAACAATCTCCCCAGACTTGCCTGCCTGACTTATCTCTTATAGCTATAATGGGACAATATTGCATGATTAAGTTTTAGCATTGTTAAATGTTTGCACAGTGGTGCATAGAAATCAGAAAGCCAAAGTTACAGCAATAAACATGGATATTCAACCCTCAGCAAGAAGCAACTAGATGCATTACATTTGGCTACATCCATCAAGAAGTGCACTTCTTTGCCCGCTTCCCTAAACTTTCCAGCAGAATTAAGGAAATGGAGCTACAAGAGCTCGTAACAATGAAACTCACTGCTTGCAGTGATTCATTATCTATTCTTCCATCATTGTTATGTGCGTTTGGTAGAGTTATTGCCATCAGCAGAAACAAATGACAGTGTATGGTACAGTACAGTCGATATGGCGGAGAAAGCAGAGGGCTGTCACAGAAAAGCACCCCGGGTAAGAGTAAAGGAAAACTGACCTTAAAGGGAAATCATAACCCAAGTGGTGAAGATAGATGAAGAACTGGAAGAACTATAAGAACTGACAGAGAAGGAATCACGGCTCCAGGAAGGAGACTAAAAATGCAACCCTAGCTAAGATAGCTGAATGTAGTTGATGTAGGAAACCAGAGCATCTTCAGCAATCCACGACTAATGGCACTTGACCCTTTACTGCTTTTGCTCTCTACATATCTTAAACCTTTCTTTAATCCTGGTTGGTGACAGTGCCTCTCCTCTGTACACAACCCAGTGACATACTGAAGAGCTTTGAAGATTCCATACCACGTTCCAGAGTAACTCTTCCAGTTTAGGCTTTCTCTTTGCACTCTGGAACTCAGTTGCACTAGTCAAGAATGTGATCTACGTAATTAAATCATGTCTACAACTCCCAGAATGCACAGCAAAATTCTGGGTGATGAGATACATAATTACCATACAACTCAAAATGCTGTATAGGGGAGCAATGGAATCAGAACAGTCTTAGCAAAATTGAAACAACACAAATTAACTGTTCACCTTAATGTTGCTTGACTGCATGGTGAATACCCCACCTGTCAGATGCTTAACTGCATTACCAACCCTACTATTGAAACACAGAATAGCTAGAGTGTGGCTGATAGGGTGCAGTGCTTCCCCGCCTTTTGGCTAAGTTTGCGCTATAGAAGTACCATATACATACTTGCATACAGCACTTGCTGAAGGATGCTGTCATATGTAAGAAACATATACGGCACTGCAGCTGATCAGGACTCGCTCCAAATACATTTGGGGATGCTTAGATTTTATTTAGTGAGTCAAGAGACTGCAAGAAATGATCTGGGAGCTACGTAACTTGAGTGAGGCTTTGGCTACCATACGGCATATTAGGAGGCTTCCATGATTCCAACATTACATGGGAATGCTCTTAGCAATTGCTGTCATTGTGCAAATCACAGGAGAGAAAATACTTTATAGTATACGTGGGAAAGTGAGGATTCATGTATTTATAGAATATTGCTGCTTGCATGCCTTTACATATAAGAAAATGTGTTGCCAGGAGATTGAAATGGAAAACGAAATATATAGGATGCCCACTGTTTCTGTTAAAAAAAACAACCTCAATAAAAAATATTATTAAAAAACCTGTAGTGATTAGCAGGGTGTAGGCTGATCCCTTCTCCTGTCTCCATTTTACCTGTGTCTGCTGGAGTCAAGCTATCCTGGCTGAAGACGGCTGATAGCCAGAAACCGGTCCTAGGATGCTTGATTCCCGTCCAGGGAAGACATGGCTTGGCAGTTTGGGCTGACTGTTCCCATGAGGCACAGGGTCAAGACTGATTTGCATATGGCCATGTCTGAACTGGGGTGGCTTGGTGAGCAAAATGACGATGGATTAAACCCAGATCTGTGACTGGGGGTGAATGTTTTGCCATTGTGGAACATTCCGTCCATCATCTTGTGTGGTTAGCCTGGAGTCTGTCACTGTAGTAAATATTTATCTGGACGAGACTGAAGTGTAAAAGAACTTGCCCACAAAATCTGACTGCAGCTGTCCTCATTGAATGAGCTCAACTCACAATATCATACATATGATTTACTCGGGTGGACCTTCCATTTTGTAGCCCAGTTTGAGGTGGTATTAGTTACCTGACATTGCTGGTAGCATCACTACCAGTGGACGCTTATCAGAGTGGCGGTCCACTCCAACCACTGGTTGTATCATCTTTGTGTATCACTTTTATATGGTTGATCATCTATTGTGATACAAGCAAACCAACCTATAAATCCCTTTAGTCTGGATGAAAGCCGTCACACCTCCACACAGGGTATGAGGCTGAAACTTGTCGACCGTCACCCCTCTACAATACGTTCAATCCCCTCCTTTCATAATATTGCTCTTAGCTCTAACCTTGGGATGCCCCAATAAAGTTTTTGGGCGAACCCTAGAGTTATTTTTACCTCACATACACTTTTTTTCTCTCTTTCTTTCTGTCCCCACTACACCCTGCTCATCTATAGGTTTTAGTAGACCTCTTTCTTACATTGAAAACATTGCTGAGCTCCTCCCTCTCAGTGAGGGGTTTGAAGCCCACATTGTGACCAGGTTCGCAATGCGAAGAAGTTACCCAATGATGAAGCATGCCACCTACAGGTGGGTGAGTGAAACCGTCCTGTAAAAGGGATACTCCAGCACTCTACCATTTCATTCAGACCCAGGGGCCATTTTGTGTTTTGTGCGGTTCAAACTGCCATTTTCAAACTGAAAGAAAAATCTCTTGCCAGGCCCAAAACCTTCCTTTTAACACATATGGCACACCTAGGGTAAGCCCTAAATAGCACATAGGGCAAGGCACAGTTGGAGCAGTACTTTTAGGTTTTACATGGTATTGAAAAACCCTTAAATTTGTTTTTCACTACTCCAATGCCTACCTCTCACATAGGATAATATTGGGTTAACTTATTACATTTAATAAGTGAAAACTTTCAATTGGGAGCAGATTGGAATGTCATGTTTGGTGTCTGAGAATTGTAATTACATACTCTTTAATGTTTAAGTTGGATTTTAAGCTACTCTTAGAAAGTTGGCATTTTCCTGGCTTAACCATTGGCTGCCTGCAGACTGGTACTGGGTCACATGAGTGGGAGTAGTTGGCAGTTGGACTTTGTTTATTGCTCACAGACAGCCTACAATAGAGGAATTAGGTGTGCCAGGATGGACCACCAACTGGCAGAATGTGGGGCGGAGCTAGGCACAGCCCCACTTGCAAATGAATAGACTGTGCCCTGCCTTCACACAAAGGCATTGTCACCAGTGCGCTGTTCAAGTAGCCAGTCTGGAGCCAGAAAAGGCAGGGATTTTCAAGGACTTCAAAGGGAATTCTCTAGAACTTTCTCCTACTTCAAAGTGGGCACTAGGTAATGGACTCTCAGGTCCAACTCTTCAGATCACTGCTGGGCCTATGGAACCAGCTGTGTGAAGTCTGCCCTGCTGCACAACACTGCTTTGCTGCATCAGGACTCTTCTGCTGCTGCTCCTGACTCCTAGGACTCCAAGAAGAATCTTCAAGAGTCAGTCATATGGCTTCCTTTTCTGAAGCTGCAGGGACACCAAAGGCTTTGCAGAGCAATGCATCTTCAGTGCAAAACCATCAGATGCACCCCTCTGTGATACATTCCTATCGTAAAGCATCACAGTCACTGTTTATTGGTACTGCTGCTGTCCAATGCATCCTTGACATGGAACTGTGCATCGCAGCTGCAGCCCATTGGAACCACTGCTGCGTGACAAATCCTTAACACAGAGCCTTGCATCATAGCTGCCGTACATTGGAACCACCGCTGTGTGATGCATCTTCAACGCAGGACTTCGCATGAAAGTCACAACCCATTGGAACCGCCACTCTGGGACGCATCATCTACACAAGGCCTTGCATTGGAATCGCCACTGCTCAAAGCATCCCCTTTGCAAGGCTTCACATAACAGCTTCCTCAGAACCGCCGCGGTGGATGCATTCTCACCACAGGATCAATCAAGGTTCCACATCCAGGAATGAAGATACTCTTGTTCACCACGCCTAACTTGGTCCCTGTATCCAGTCCGTGCTCCATTGCGGTCAGCTGAACTTGTACCTTTGTCCTGGTGTGGCTCGACCAGATAACCACAGTTAGCGCTTGGTGTTTCTAGACACTGTTTTCACTTAAAATTTTAAATGTGCAATTTTAAATTGGATTTTTGTCATTTTGGCCTCAAATAATTACATTTCACTCTATTTTTCTAAATTGGTGTTGGATTTTTCTTGTGTTGTGTTTTCACTTTATTACTGTTTGAAGTGCTGCATAAATACTTTACACATTGCTTCAAAGTTAAGCCTGTGCTTTTGTACCAAGCTACTAGAGGGTTAATCACAGGTTAATTTGGGGTTTGCCGGTGTTTCACCCAAATAGGGATTATGGTTGCCACTTGAGTAGGGTTTCAACCCCCCCACACACACACAACCAGTAACGTATTTTCCAACGTGTACTCATTTATAATGTACTTTTTCTCTGGCTAGGGAAAGATTTAGTTCTAAGAAGATTAAAGGGGGCAGTGGATCGGGCCACTTCAGATTTTGGCTTAAGTGTTTGTTCATGGTTTTCCCATTGTTTGGATGGGCAGTGCAAGAAGCCCATGACATTTTGTTGTCGTTTGCATTGCCTCATGTATTCCCATTAGGTTTCAGAGCTAAGGTAGTTCTTTTGATAGACTAATGCCAGTAAGTGCCCTTCGATGTGTACTCTTTGCTGACACAGTAACATTTTAATTGCTGGTTTAGGTTGTATTGTTTGGGAAGTACTTGCTGTTTCGATACCATAGCTTGGTATAAAAACAGATTGCTGTTGAATAATCGCCGTAGCTCGTTGAATTATTTTATTTTGCTGTCATGATACAATGCCATGAGTTTTACAGTTTTTTTTATCACAAAGTAAATGTTCACTCACACACAGGGTTTCACAAAAGTACTGGCCTTTTGTCAAAAATACCAACTAAGCAATAGTTTGCTGTGCATGCTTTTTAAGTTCAGTTCTTATTTCGCAAATGTTATGTTTTGACTCCTTTTTTAAACACTCTTCTTTAAATGTGCAGCTTAATCCTGCTAATGCAGTCTGTTCAGGAAAAAGGCCTTGCTTCCAGCTTCCATAGTATTAAAGCCGAAAATGGTAGAATTTTCTTTCTATGAATGCTGATGGCAATACATTCAACGTTGACAAACTTTCTCCAAACACTGAACCCCACAAAAATAGAAAGCCTGAATTACTGGCTTTGCAAATGCTTTTTCTAAATGCCAAATATTTAGGGAGGACTCATGTATCCAATTTTAAGAAAGGCTTCACATAGATACGGGAAACAGCCTTTACAACGCAACCGTTACCACGCAAGCCATAGTGGTGGGGAATGGGGGAGGACTGGGAGCGAATTATGCCTATTTCAGAATTTCCTCTGGAACATAACAAACGTTGACAATAAACATTAATTAGTGAGCTGTTTAAAAAATAGTATTTTTATCCTTTTTTTGAAGATTCTCTGTGGGACTCTGCCTAACACTCGCACTTCAGTTGTTTTGGTCAAGTACGTATGCTTTAGTCACACTTTAAAGATAATTCCTCGCTATGACACCGAGTACAATGACATCACAGACATTTCACAGCATGACCAAGGGCCCACTGTAACATGAGCTTTAATTATTCTCTGCTTCAAACCCTTTATTTAGGTCTCACCCACAGAAAGCTTTTAGCAGTCTGTTGTTGAACTATTGTGTACAATACCTATACTTGGATTGGTCTTTGGGATGGCCCATTGCTCAGAATTGCTAGGCTTTCTTGTCAATCCCATTTGCTTGCTTCTTATTCAATTACTTACCTTTCTTTTCTTGTCTGTCTCCCCTTGGGAGCTTAGCTTCTTTGCCATCTTTTTGAATGACTAACCTGTAACCTTCCACAGTTGACATCAGGTAACTACTATTTTTTTTCCACTCCTCCAGGGCTCTGCAAGCTTTTTTTACTCTCTCCCTTTCTGCTACTTCTCCCCTCACAAGCCGATCCGCCTGTCATGTATGTCATGTATTGCGACTTATATAGCGCACGTATCACCCGAAGGCATCAAGGCGCTTGCTTAGGGAACCCGTCCTGGTATTCCCCTGTGAGATACCCCGGCAGGGTATCCACAAGGTGAAAGCTAGGCATCCCGCCGCGAGGGGCCGTAGTGGAGATTAAGCAAGCTATTGCCCAGAGTCGCAGAGTGTGACCCCGTGAGTCGAGTAGGCACCGGAGCGAGAATTGTCGAGTCCGTGGAATTTTTTGAGCCTGAGTCCCGCCGAGGCGGGGAATCGAACCCTGGTCCACGGCCGATCTCAGCTTCCGGGTCTGCCGCCTCTAACCACTGAGCCACGCTTCTCCAATGACAATCCATATCGCCCCCCCACGCACCCCTGCAGCTCCTTCACCGCTTCCCCAGCTCCATTCTGTTTTTTAGCCCTTTCCACCCCCTACTCCTCCTTTGCTCCCTGCCACTCTGCGGTCTTGTCTTGCTCTTGTTCCTTCCCAACACCCCCATCACTTCTTGCCGCTCAGTCGCATTGACTTGCTTCACCCCTTCCCTGCTCATCCCTGTCCCATTTCTTTTTTTAATTCCTCAGTTTCCTTTTTGGAGGGTCTGACACCTGCAATTTGCTACTGGGCCGTTCCTTATTTTATTATGCATTGTTTAAAATATGTACTGTGCGTGTTTGTCATCTCATTACAGTTTTTTAATAGTAAACAAAAAATGGCTGTCGCATGATCATGACACACACCTGGTGCACACGTGCACATATATTTCTTCTCTCTACAGCGGCAACAGTGGCTTTTTTGGGGGGTGTCGATGCTGTTCAGCATCATCGACAACCTTTTTTGCTAATGCTGTTTAGCATTGGCATTACCAACAATCACTGACAAAGCCAAAGAGTTGTATAACGCTTTTCAAAGGAAAGACCTCTTAGCTTTGCCAATGCTTCTTTTCACTACAGCTGTAAGTGGTACCCGTGAATTAATTTCTACAGGATTGGTTCTTATTGGGCATTTCTGTTTAAGTAGTTCGTCAAAGAAGATATGAATCCCTTTCTCTGGTGCAGGTTAATAATATTTTCAGACACTTATCTGGTCTCGGGGAAACTGTCTAATGTTAATTAATCAATAAAACAGAATTTACATTGGTGTGTCAATTACCAGCTGACACTGCGATCCAAGGATAACACTGCGATGGTTTATAAATCCACTTTCAGTAGATATTTCATTATTTGCAGATTACATGCCAAAGGAAATCTGAATCCGCACAGGCATCAGTCGCAGGGCCTCACTAATCAGGATCCATAACTGAATTTGCATTTATATACTGCAGCACGTTGCAGTTATACAGGATTTTTGTTTTTACATCTGGCTTATTTCACACCATTATTTCCAGGCACTTTAGAGGGGAAGAGAAAATGTAATGCAGGTTTTTTTACTTAGTTGGTGCTACGGACTTTGTTAAGCAAACATTGAAAAAGGGCAAATGTTTTGTTAGAAGATGGACCAGGCGCAATTTGAGTTCACCACGTTTTTGTGAACCACTGAAATTTCCGTATGGAATTGGCAAAATGTGCATTGCAAATGTAACGTGGTTTCCACTGTGTGGGCGCTAAATAAACAAAGTCAGTGGCAGCTGGCATATAAGGAGCCCTTAGAGCAGGAATTGCAAACACAACAGTGATGGACAGAATGTGGATCAATGTCACACATTCACCCCAGTCCAAAGATCTGGGCCCAAATCCATCGTTTTTCCACTCCACACCACCCTGGGTTAGACAATGGCGATATGCAAATCAGCGCTGACCCTGTGCCCCATGGGAACAGTCCAGTCCGAACTACAAAAGCCATGTCCTTCCCAGAACGGAAACAAGCATCCGAGGACCGGCCCGGTTTCGAGGTAACACCTCTCAACAGCCCGGCTAGCTTGATTCCAGTGGTGTGGAGTGCCTGGGACTCACGTCTGAGCATCCCCAGTACACTTAGAGCGGTAATTGCAAACACAACAGTGATGGACAGAATGTGGATCAATGTCACACATTCACCCCAGTCCAAAGATCTGGGCCCAAATCCATCGTTTTTCCACTCCACACCACCCTGGGTTAGACAATGGCGATATGCAAATCAGCGCTGACCCTGTGCCCCATGGGAACAGTCCAGTCCAAACTACAAAAGCCATGTCCTTCCCAGAACGGAAACAAGCATCCGAGGACCGGCCCGGTTTCGAGGTAACACCTCTCATCAGCCCGGCTAGCTTGATTCCAGTGGTGTGGAGTGCCTGGGACTCACGTCTGGGCATCCCCAGTACACTTAGAGCGGTAATTGCAAACACAACAGTGATGGACAGAATGTGGATCAATGTCACACATTCACCCCAGTCCAAAGATCTGGGCCCAAATCCATCGTTTTTCCACTCCACACCACCCTGGGTTAGACAATGGCGATATGCAAATCAGCGCTGACCCTGTGCCCCATGGGAACAGTCCAGTCCGAACTACAAAAGCCATGTCCTTCCCAGAACGGAAACAAGCATCCGAGGACCGGCCCGGTTTCGAGGTAACACCTCTCATCAGCCCGGCTAGCTTGATTCCAGTGGTGTGGAGTGCCTGGGACTCACGTCTGAGCATCCCCAGTACACTTAGAGCGGTAATTGCAAACACAACAGTGATGGACAGAATGTGGATCAATGTCACACATTCACCCCAGTCCAAAGATCTGGGCCCAAATCCATCGTTTTTCCACTCCACACCACCCTGGGTTAGACAATGGCGATATGCAAATCAGCGCTGACCCTGTGCCCCATGGGAACAGTCCAGTCCGAACTACAAAAGCCATGTCCTTCCCAGAACGGAAACAAGCATCCGAGGACCGGCCCGGTTTCGAGGTAACACCTCTCATCAGCCCGGCTACCTTGATTTCGGTGGTGTGGAGTGCCTGGGACTCACGTCTGAGCATCCCCAGTACACTTAGAGCGGTAATTGCAAACACAACAGTGATGGACAGAATGTGGATCAATGTCACACATTCACCCCAGTCCAAAGATCTGGGCCCAAATCCATCGTTTTTCCACTCCACACCACCCTGGGTTAGACAATGGCGATATGCAAATCAGCGCTGACCCTGTGCCCCATGGGAATAGTCCAGTCCGAACTACAAAAGCCATGTCCTTCCCAGAACGGAAACAAGCATCCGAGGACCGGCCCGGTTTCGAGGTAACACCTCTCATCAGCCCGGCTAGCTTGATTCCAGTGGTGTGGAGTGCCTGGGACTCACGTCTGAGCATCCCCAGTACACTTAGAGCGGTAATTGCAAACACAACAATGATGGACAGAATGTGGATCAATGTCACACATTCACCCCAGTCCAAAGATCTGGGCCCAAATCCATCGTTTTTCCACTCCACACCACCCTGGGTTAGACAATGGCGATATGCAAATCAGCGCTGACCATGTGCCCCATGGGAACAGTCCAGTCCGAACTACAAAAGCCATGTCCTTCCCAGAATGGAAACAAGCATCCGAGGACCGGCCCGGTTTCGAGGTAACACCTCTCATCAGCCAGGCTAGCTTGATTCCAGTGGTGTGGAGTGCCTGGGACTCACGTCTGAGCATCCCCAGTACACTTAGAGCGGTAATTGCAAACACAACAGTGATGGACAGAATGTGGATCAATGTCACACATTCACCCCAGTCCAAAGATCTGGGCCCAAATCCATCGTTTTTCCACTCCACACCACCCTGGGTTAGACAATGGCGATATGCAAATCAGCGCTGACCCTGTGCCCCATGGGAACAGTCCAGTCGGAACTACAAAAGCCATGTCCTTCCCAGAACGGAAACAAGCATCCGAGGACCGGCCCGGTTTCGAGGTAACACCTCTCATCAGCCCGGCTAGCTTGATTCCAGTGGTGTGGAGTGCCTGGGACTCACGTCTGAGCATCCCCAGTACACTTAGAGCGGTAATTGCAAACACAACAGTGATGGACAGAATGTGGATCAATGTCACACATTCACCCCAGTCCAAAGATCTGGGCCCAAATCCATCGTTTTTCCACTCCACACCACCCTGGGTTAGACAATGGCGATATGCAAATCAGCGCTGACCCTGTGCCCCATGGGAACAGTCCAGTCCGAACTACAAAAGCCATGTCCTTCTCAGAACGGAAACAAGCATCCGAGGACCGGCCCGGTTTCGAGGTTACACCTCTCATCAGCCCGGCTAGCTTGATTCCAGTGGTGTGGAGTGCCTGGGACTCACGTCTGAGCATCCCCAGTACACTTAGAGCGGTAATTGCAAACACAACAGTGATGGACAGAATGTGGATCAATGTCACACATTCACCCCAGTCCAAAGATCTGGGCCCAAATCCATCGTTTTTCCACTCCACACCACCCTGGGTTAGACAATGGCGATATGCAAATCAGCGCTGACCCTGTGCCCCATGGGAACAGTCCAGTCGAACTACAAAAGCCATGTCCTTCCCAGAACGGAAACAAGCATCCGAGGACCGGCCCGGTTTTGAGGTAACACCTCTCATCAGCCCGGCTAGCTTGATTCCAGTGGTGTGGAGTGCCTGGGACTCACGTCTGAGCATCCCCAGTACACTTAGAGCGGTAATTGCAAACACAACAGTGATGGACAGAATGTGGATCAATGTCACACATTCACCCCAGTCCAAAGATCTGGGCCCAAATCCATCGTTTTTCCACTCCACACCACCCTGGGTTAGACAATGGCGATATGCAAATCAGCGCTGACCCTGTGCCCCATGGGAACAGTCCAGTCCGAACTACAAAAGCCATGTCCTTCCCAGAACGGAAACAAGCATCTGAGGACCGGCCCGGTTTCGAGGTAACACCTCTCATCAGCCCGGCTAGCTTGATTCCAGTGGTGTGGAGTGCCTGGGACTCACGTCTGAGCATCCCCAGTACACTTAGAGCGGTAATTGCAAACACAACAGTGATGGACAGAATGTGGATCAATGTCACACATTCACCCCAGTCCAAAGATCTGGGCCCAAATCCATCGTTTTTCCACTCCACACCACCCTGGGTTAGACAATGGCGATATGCAAATCAGCGCTGACCCTGTGCCCCATGGGAACAGTCCAGTCCGAACTACAAAAGCCATGTCCTTCCCAGAACGGAAACAAGCATCCGAGGACCGGCCCGGTTTCGAGGTAACACCTCTCATCAGCCCGGCTAGCTTGATTTCGGTGGTGTGGAGTGCCTGGGACTCACGTCTGAGCATCCCCAGTACACTTAGAGCGGTAATTGCAAACACAACAGTGATGGACAGAATGTGGATCAATGTCACACATTCACCCCAGTCCAAAGATCTGGGCCCAAATCCATCGTTTTTCCACTCCACACCACCCTGGGTTAGACAATGGCGATATGCAAATCAGCGCTGACCCTGTGCCCCATGGGAATAGTCCAGTCCGAACTACAAAAGCCATGTCCTTCCCAGAACGGAAACAAGCATCCGAGGACCGGCCCGGTTTCGAGGTAACACCTCTCATCAGCCCGGCTAGCTTGATTCCAGTGGTGTGGAGTGCCTGGGACTCACGTCTGAGCATCCCCAGTACACTTAGAGCGGTAATTGCAAACACAACAATGATGGACAGAATGTGGATCAATGTCACACATTCACCCCAGTCCAAAGATCTGGGCCCAAATCCATCGTTTTTCCACTCCACACCACCCTGGGTTAGACAATGGCGATATGCAAATCAGCGCTGACCATGTGCCCCATGGGAACAGTCCAGTCCGAACTACAAAAGCCATGTCCTTCCCAGAATGGAAACAAGCATCCGAGGACCGGCCCGGTTTCGAGGTAACACCTCTCATCAGCCAGGCTAGCTTGATTCCAGTGGTGTGGAGTGCCTGGGACTCACGTCTGAGCATCCCCAGTACACTTAGAGCGGTAATTGCAAACACAACAGTGATGGACAGAATGTGGATCAATGTCACACATTCACCCCAGTCCAAAGATCTGGGCCCAAATCCATCGTTTTTCCACTCCACACCACCCTGGGTTAGACAATGGCGATATGCAAATCAGCGCTGACCCTGTGCCCCATGGGAACAGGCCAGTCGGAACTACAAAAGCCATGTCCTTCCCAGAACGGAAACAAGCATCCGAGGACCGGCCCGGTTTCGAGGTAACACCTCTCATCAGCCCGGCTAGCTTGATTCCAGTGGTGTGGAGTGCCTGGGACTCACGTCTGAGCATCCCCAGTACACTTAGAGCGGTAATTGCAAACACAACAGTGATGGACAGAATGTGGATCAATGTCACACATTCACCCCAGTCCAAAGATCTGGGCCCAAATCCATCGTTTTTCCACTCCACACCACCCTGGGTTAGACAATGGCGATATGCAAATCAGCGCTGACCCTGTGCCCCATGGGAACAGTCCAGTCCGAACTACAAAAGCCATGTCCTTCTCAGAACGGAAACAAGCATCCGAGGACCGGCCCGGTTTCGAGGTTACACCTCTCATCAGCCCGGCTAGCTTGATTCCAGTGGTGTGGAGTGCCTGGGACTCACGTCTGAGCATCCCCAGTACACTTAGAGCGGTAATTGCAAACACAACAGTGATGGACAGAATGTGGATCAATGTCACACATTCACCCCAGTCCAAAGATCTGGGCCCAAATCCATCGTTTTTCCACTCCACACCACCCTGGGTTAGACAATGGCGATATGCAAATCAGCGCTGACCCTGTGCCCCATGGGAACAGTCCAGTCGAACTACAAAAGCCATGTCCTTCCCAGAACGGAAACAAGCATCCGAGGACCGGCCCGGTTTCGAGGTAACACCTCTCATCAGCCCGGCTAGCTTGATTCCAGTGGTGTGGAGTGCCTGGGACTCACGTCTGAGCATCCCCAGTACACTTAGAGCGGTAATTGCAAACACAACAGTGATGGACAGAATGTGGATCAATGTCACACATTCACCCCAGTCCAAAGATCTGGGCCCAAATCCATCGTTTTTCCACTCCACACCACCCTGGGTTAGACAATGGCGATATGCAAATCAGCGCTGACCCTGTGCCCCATGGGAACAGTCCAGTCCGAACTACAAAAGCCATGTCCTTCTCAGAACGGAAACAAGCATCCGAGGACCGGCCCGGTTTCGAGGTAACACCTCTCATCAGCCCGGCTAGCTTGATTCCAGTGGTGTGGAGTGCCTGGGACTCACGTCTGAGCATCCCCAGTACACTTAGAGCGGTAATTGCAAACACAACAGTGATGGACAGAATGTGGATCAATGTCACACATTCACCCCAGTCCAAAGATCTGGGCCCAAATCCATCGTTATTCCACTTCACAACAACCTCGGTTAGTCAATGGCGTTTTGCAAATCAGCGCTGACCCTGTGCCCCATGGGAACAGTCCAGTCCGAACTACAAAAGCCATGTCCTTCCCAGAACGGAAACAAGCATCCGAGGACCAGCCCGGTTTCGAGGTAACACCTCTCATCAGCCCGGCTAGCTTGATTCCAGTGGTGTGGAGTGCCTGGGACTCACGTCTGAGCATCCCCAGTACACTTAGAGCGGTAATTTCAAACACAACAGTGATGGACAGAATGTGGATCAATGTTACACATTCACCCCAGTCCAAAGATCTGGGCCCAAATCCATCGTTTTTCCACTCCACACCACCCTGGGTTAGACAATGGCGATATGCAAATCAGCGCTGACCCTGTGCCCCATGGGAACAGTCCAGTCCAAACTACAAAAGCCATGTCCTTCCCAGAACGGAAACAAGCATCCGAGGACCGGACCGGTTTCGAGGTAACACCTCTCAACAGCCCGGCTAGCTTGATTCCAATGGTGTGGAGTGCCTGGGACTCACGTCTGAGCATCCCCAGTACACTTAGAGCGGTAATTGCAAACACAACAGTGATGGACAGAATGTGGATCAATGTCACACATTCACCCCAGTCCAAAGATCTGGGCCCAAATCCATCGTTTTTCCACTCCACACCACCCTGGGTTAGACAATGGCGATATGCAAATCAGCGCTGACCCTGTGCCCCATGGGAACAGTCCAGTCCGAACTACAAAAGCCATGTCCTTCCCAGAACGGAAACAAGCATCCCAGGACCGGCCCGGTTTCGAGGTAACACCTCTCATCAGCCCGGCTAGCTTGATTCCAGTGGGAAGGACATGGCTTTTGTAGTTCGGACTGGACTGTTCCCATGGGGCACAGGGTCAGCGCTGATTTGCATATCGCCATTGTCTAACCCAGGGTGGTGTGGAGTGGAAAAACGATGGATTTGGGCCCAGATCTTTGGACTGGGGTGAATGTGTGACATTGATCCACATTCTGTCCATCATTGTGGTGTTTGCAATTACCGCTCTAAGTGTACTGGGGATGCTCAGACGTGAGTCCCAGGCACTCCACACCACTGGAATCAAGCTAGCCGGGCTGATGAGAGGTGTTACCTCGAAACCGGGCCGGTCCTCGGATGCTTGTTTCCGTTCTGGGAAGGACATGGCTTTTGTAGTTCGGACTGGACTGTTCCCATGGGGCACAGGGTCAGCGCTGATTTGCATATCGCCATTGTCTAACCCAGGGTGGTGTGGAGTGGAAAAACGATGGATTTGGGCCCAGATCTTTGGACTGGGGTGAATGTGTGACATTGATCCACATTCTGTCCATCATTGTTGTGTTTGCAATTACCGCTCTAAGTGTACTGGGGATGCTCAGACGTGAGTCCCAGGCACTCCGCACCACTGGAATCAAGCTAACCGGGCTGATGAGAGGTGTTACCTCGAAACCGGGCCGGTCCTCGGATGCTTGTTTCCGTTCTGGGAAGGACATGGCTTTTGTAGTTCGGACTGGACTGTTCCCATGGGGCACAGGGTCAGCGCTGATTTGCATATCGCCATTGTCTAACCCAGGGTGGTGTGGAGTGGAAAAACGATGGATTTGGGCCCAGATCTTTGGACTGGGGTGAATGTGTGACATTGATCCACATTCTGTCCATCATTGTTGTGTTTGCAATTACCGCTCTAAGTGTACTGGGGATGCTCAGACGTGAGTCCCAGGCACTCCACACCACTGGAATCAAGCTAGCCGGGCTGATGAGAGGTGTTACCTCGAAACCGGGCCGGTCCTCGGATGCTTGTTTCCGTTCTGGGAAGGACATGGCTTTTGTAGTTCGGACTGGACTGTTCCCATGGGGCACAGGGTCAGCGCTGATTTGCATATCGCCATTGTCTAACCCAGGGTGGTGTGGAGTGGAAAAACGATGGATTTGGGCCCAGATCTTTGGACTGGGGTGAATGTGTGACATTGATCCACATTCTGTCCATCATTGTTGTGTTTGCAATTACCGCTCTAAGTGTACTGGGGATGCTCAGACGTGAGTCCCAGGCACTCCACACCACTGGAATCAAGCTAGCCGGGCTGATGAGAGGTGTTTCCTCGAAACCGGGCCGGTCCTCGGATGCTTGTTTCCGTTCTGGGAAGGACATGGCTTTTGTAGTTCGGACTGGACTGTTCCCATGGGGCACAGGGTCAGCGCTGATTTGCGTATCGCCATTGTCTAACCCAGGGTGGTGTGGAGTGGAAAAACGATGGATTTGGGCCCAGATCTTTGGACTGGGGTGAATGTGTGACATTGATCCACATTCTGTCCATCATTGTTGTGTTTGCAATTACCGCTCTAAGTGTACTGGGGATGCTCAGACGTGAGTCCCAGGCACTCCACACCACTGGAATCAAGCTAGCCGGGCTGATGAGTCTCGGATGCTTGTTTCCGTTCTGGGAAGGACATGGCTTTTGTAGTTCGGACTGGACTGTTCCCATGGGGCACAGGGTCAGCGCTGATTTGCGTATCGCCATTGTCTAACCCAGGGTGGTGTGGAGTGGAAAAACGATGGATTTGGGCCCAGATCTTTGGACTGGGGTGAATGTGTGACATTGATCCACATTCTGTCCATCATTGTTGTGTTTGCAATTACCGCTCTAAGTGTACTGGGGATGCTCAGACGTGAGTCCCAGGCACTCCACACCACTGGAATCAAGCTAGCCGGGCTGATGAGAGGTGTTACCTCGAAACCGGGCCGGTCCTCGGATGCTTGTTTCCGTTCTGGGAAGGACATGGCTTTTGTAGTTCGGACTGGACTGTTCCCATGGGGCACAGGGTCAGCGCTGATTTTCATATCGCCATTGTCTAACCCAGGGTGGTGTGGAGTGGAAAAACGATGGATTTGGGCCCAGATCTTTGAACTGGGGTGAATGTGTGACATTGATCCACATTCTGTCCATCATTGTTGTGTTTGCAATTACCGCTCTAAGTGTACTGGGGATGCTCAGACGTGAGTCCCAGGCACTCCACACCACTGGAATCAAGCTAGCCGGGCTGATGAGAGGTGTTACCTCGAAACCGGGCCGGTCCTCGGATGCTTGTTTCCGTTCTGGGAAGGACATGGCTTTTGTAGTTCGGACTGGACTGTTCCCATGGGGCACAGGGTCAGCGCTGATTTGCGTATCGCCATTGTCTAACCCAGGGTGGTGTGGAGTGGAAAAACGATGGATTTGGGCCCAGATCTTTGGACTGGGGTGAATGTGTGACATTGATCCACATTCTGTCCATCATTGTTGTGTTTGCAATTACCGCTCTAAGTGTACTGGGGATGCTCAGACGTGAGTCCCAGGCACTCCACACCACTGGAATCAAGCTAGCCGGGCTGATGAGAGGTGTTACCTCGAAACCGGGCCGGTCCTCGGATGCTTGTTTCCGTTCTGGGAAGGACATGGCTTTTGTAGTTCGGACTGGACTGTTCCCATGGGGCACAGGGTCAGCGCTGATTTGCATATCGCCATTGTCTAACCCAGGGTGGTGTGGAGTGGAAAAACGATGGATTTGGGCCCAGATCTTTGGACTGGGGTGTATGTGTGACATTGATCCACATTCTGTCCATCATTGTTGTGTTTGCAATTACCGCTCTAAGTGTACTGGGGATGCTCAGACGTGAGTCCCAGGCACTCCACACCACTGGAATCAAGCTAGCCGGGCTGATGAGAGGTGTTACCTCGAAACCGGGCCGGTCCTCGGATGCTTGTTTCCGTTCTGGGAAGGACATGGCTTTTGTAGTTCGGACTGGACTGTTCCCATGGGGCACAGGGTCAGCGCTGATTTGCATATCGCCATTGTCTAACCCAGGGTGGTGTGAAGTGGAAAAACGATGGATTTGGGCCCAGATCTTTGGACTGGGGTGAATGTGTGACATTGATCCACATTCTGTCCATCATTGTTGTGTTTGCAATTACCGCTCTAAGTGTACTGGGGATGCTCAGACGTGAGTCCCAGGCACTCCACACCACTGGAATCAAGCTAGCCGGGCTGATGAGAGGTGTTACCTCGAAACCGGGCCGGTCCTCGGATGCTTGTTTCCGTTCATCGAAGGACATGGCTTTTGTAGTTCGGACTGGACTATTCCCATGGGGCACAGGGTCAGCGCTGATTTGCATATCGCCATTGTCTAACCCAGGGTGGTGTGGAGTGGAAAAACGATGGATTTGGGCCCAGATCTTTGAACTGGGGTGAATGTGTGACATTGATCCACATTCTGTCCATCATTGTTGTGTTTGCAATTACCGCTCTAAGTGTACTGGGGATGCTCAGACGTGAGTCCCAGGCACTCCACACCACTGGAATCAAGCTAGCCGGGCTGATGAGAGGTGTTACCTCGAAACCGGGCCGGTCCTCGGATGCTTGTTTCCGTTCTGGGAAGGACATGGCTTTTGTAGTTCGGACTGGACTGTTCCCATGGGGCACAGGGTCAGCGCTGATTTGCGTATCGCCATTGTCTAACCCAGGGTGGTGTGGAGTGGAAAAACGATGGATTTGGGCCCAGATCTTTGGACTGGGGTGAATGTGTGACATTGATCCACATTCTGTCCATCATTGTTGTGTTTGCAATTACCGCTCTAAGTGTACTGGGGATGCTCAGACGTGAGTCCCAGGCACTCCACACCACTGGAATCAAGCTAGCCGGGCTGATGAGAGGTGTTACCTCGAAACCGGGCCGGTCCTCGGATGCTTGTTTCCGTTCTGGGAAGGACATGGCTTTTGTAGTTCGGACTCGACTGTTCCCATGGGGCACAGGGTCAGCGCTGATTTGCATATCGCCATTGTCTAACCCAGGGTGGTGTGGAGTGGAAAAACGATGGATTTGGGCCCAGATCTTTGGACTGGGGTGTATGTGTGACATTGATCCACATTCTGTCCATCATTGTTGTGTTTGCAATTACCGCTCTAAGTGTACTGGGGATGCTCAGACGTGAGTCCCAGGCACTCCACACCACTGGAATCAAGCTAGCCGGGCTGATGAGAGGTGTTACCTCGAAACCGGGCCGGTCCTCGGATGCTTGTTTCCGTTCTGGGAAGGACATGGCTTTTGTAGTTCGGACTGGACTGTTCCCATGGGGCACAGGGTCAGCGCTGATTTGCATATCGCCATTGTCTAACCCAGGGTGGTGTGAAGTGGAAAAACGATGGATTTGGGCCCAGATCTTTGGACTGGGGTGAATGTGTGACATTGATCCACATTCTGTCCATCATTGTTGTGTTTGCAATTACCGCTCTAAGTGTACTGGGGATGCTCAGACGTGAGTCCCAGGCACTCCACACCACTGGAATCAAGCTAGCCGGGCTGATGAGAGGTGTTACCTCGAAACCGGGCCGGTCCTCGGATGCTTGTTTCCGTTCTGGGAAGGACATGGCTTTTGTAGTTCGGACTGGACTGTTCCCATGGGGAACAGGGTCAGCGCTGATTTGCATATCGCCATTGTCTAACCCAGGGTGGTGTGGAGTGGAAAAACGATGGATTTGGGCCCAGATCTTTGGACTGGGGTGAATGTGTGACATTGATCCACATTCTGTCCATCATTGTTGTGTTTGCAATTACCGCTCTAAGTGTACTGGGGATGCTCAGACGTGAGTCCCAGGCACTCCACACCACTGGAATCAAGCTAGCCGGGCTGATGAGAGGTGTTACCTCGAAACCGGGCCGGTCCTCGGATGCTTGTTTCCGTTCTGGGAAGGACATGGCTTTTGTAGTTCGGACTGGACTGTTCCCATGGGGCACATGGTCAGCGCTGATTTTCATATCGCCATTGTCTAACCCAGGGTGGTGTGGAGTGGAAAAACGATGGATTTGGGCCCAGATCTTTGGACTGGGGTGAATGTGTGACATTGATCCACATTCTGTCCATCATTGTTGTGTTTGCAATTACCGCTCTAAGTGTACTGGGGATGCTCAGACGTGAGTCCCAGGCACTCCACACCACTGGAATCAAGCTAGCCGGGCTGATGAGAGGTGTTACCTCGAAACCGGGCCGGTCCTCGGATGCTTGTTTCCGTTCTGGGAAGGACATGGCTTTTGTAGTTCGGACTGGACTGTTCCCATGGGGCACAGGGTCAGCGCTGATTTGCGTATCGCCATTGTCTAACCCAGGGTGGTGTGGAGTGGAAAAACGATGGATTTGGGCCCAGATCTTTGGACTGGGGTGAATGTGTGACATTGATCCACATTCTGTCCATCATTGTTGTGTTTGCAATTACCGCTCTAAGTGTACTGGGGATGCTCAGACGTGAGTCCCAGGCACTCCACACCACTGGAATCAAGCTAGCCGGGCTGATGAGAGGTGTTACCTCGAAACCGGGCCGGTCCTCGGATGCTTGTTTCCGTTCTGGGAAGGACATGGCTTTTGTAGTTCGGACTGGACTGTTCCCATGGGGCACAGGGTCAGCGCTGATTTGCATATCGCCATTGTCTAACCCAGGGTGGTGTGAAGTGGAAAAACGATGGATTTGGGCCCAGATCTTTGGACTGGGGTGAATGTGTGACATTAATCCACATTCTGTCCATCATTGTTGTGTTTGCAATTACCGCTCTAAGTGTACTGGGGATGCTCAGACGTGAGTCCCAGGCACTCCACACCACTGGAATCAAGCTAGCCGGGCTGATGAGAGGTGTTACCTCGAAACCGGGCCGGTCCTCGGATGCTTGTTTCCGTTCTGGGAAGGACATGGCTTTTGTAGTTCGGACTGGACTGTTCCCATGGGGCACAGGGTCAGCGCTGATTTGCATATCGCCATTGTCTAACCCAGGGTGGTGTGAAGTGGAAAAACGATGGATTTGGGCCCAGATCTTTGGACTGGGGTGAATGTGTGACATTAATCCACATTCTGTCCATCATTGTTGTGTTTGCAATTACCGCTCTAAGTGTACTGGGGATGCTCAGACGTGAGTCCCAGGCACTCCACACCACTGGAATCAAGCTAGCCGGGCTGATGAGAGGTGTTACCTCGAAACCGGGCCGGTCCTCGGATGCTTGTTTCCGTTCTGGGAAGGACATGGCTTTTGTAGTTCGGACTGGACTGTTCCCATGGGGAACAGGGTCAGCGCTGATTTGCATATCGCCATTGTCTAACCCAGGGTGGTGTGGAGTGGAAAAACGATGGATTTGGGCCCAGATCTTTGGACTGGGGTGAATGTGTGACATTGATCCACATTCTGTCCATCATTGTTGTGTTTGCAATTACCGCTCTAAGTGTACTGGGGATGCTCAGACGTGAGTCCCAGGCACTCCACACCACTGGAATCAAGCTAGCCGGGCTGATGAGAGGTGTTACCTCGAAACCGGGCCGGTCCTCGGATGCTTGTTTCCGTTCTGGGAAGGACATGGCTTTTGTAGTTCGGACTGGACTGTTCCCATGGGGCACAGGGTCAGCGCTGATTTGCATATCGCCATTGTCTAACCCAGGGTGGTGTGGAGTGGAAAAACGATGGATTTAGGCCCAGATCTTTGGACTGGGGTGAATGTGTGACATTGATCCACATTCTGTCCATCATTGTTGTGTTTGCAATTACCACTCTAAGTGTACTGGGGATGCTCAGACGTGAGTCCCAGGCACTCCACACCACTGGAATCAAGCTAGCCGGGCTGATGAGAGGTGTTACCTCGAAACCGGGCCGGTCCTCGGATGCTTGTTTCCGTTCTGGGAAGGACATGGCTTTTGTAGTTCGGACTGGACTGTTCCCATGGGGCACAGGGTCAGCGCTGATTTGCATATCGCCATTGTCTAAGCCAGGGTGGTGTGGAGTGGAAAAACGATGGATTTGGGCCCAGATCTTTGGACTGGGGTGAATGTGTGACATTGATCCACATTCTGTCCATCATTGTTGTGTTTGCAATTACCGCTCTAAGTGTACTGGGGATGCTCAGACGTGAGTCCCAGGCACTCCACACCACTGGAATCAAGCTAGCCAGGCTGATGAGAGGTGTTACCTCGAAACCGGGCCGGTCCTCGGATGCTTGTTTCCGTTCTAGGAAGGACATGGCTTTTGTAGTTCGGACTGGACTGCTCCCATGGGGCACAGGGTCAGCGCTGATTTGCATATCGCCATTGTCTAACCCAGGGTGGTGTGGAGTGGAAAAACTATGGATTTGGGCCCAGATCTTTGGACTGGGGTGAATGTGTGACATTGATCCACATTCTGTCCATCATTGTTGTGTTTGCAATTACCGCTCTAAGTGTACTGGGGATGCTCAGACGTGAGTCCCAGGCACTCCACACCACTGGAATCAAGCTAGCCGGGCTGATGAGAGGTGTTACCTCGAAACCGGGCCGGTCCTCGGATGCTTGTTTCCGTTCTGGGAAGGACATGGCTTTTGTAGTTCGGACTGGACTGTTCCCATGGGGCACAGGGTCAGCGCTGATTTGCGTATCGCCATTGTCTAACCCAGGGTGGTGTGGAGTGGAAAAACGATGGATTTGGGCCCAGATCTTTGGACTGGGGTGAATGTGTGACATTGATCCACATTCTGTCCATCATTGTTGTGTTTGCAATTACCGCTCTAAGTGTACTGGGGATGCTCAGACGTGAGTCCCAGGCACTCCACACCACTGGAATCAAGCTAGCCGGGCTGATGAGAGGTGTTACCTCGAAACCGGGCCGGTCCTCGGATGCTTGTTTCCGTTCTGGGAAGGACATGGCTTTTGTAGTTCGGACTGGACTGTTCCCATGGGGCACAGGGTCAGCGCTGATTTGCATATCGCCATTGTCTAACCCAGGGTGGTGTGAAGTGGAAAAACGATGGATTTGGGCCCAGATCTTTGGACTGGGGTGAATGTGTGACATTAATCCACATTCTGTCCATCATTGTTGTGTTTGCAATTACCGCTCTAAGTGTACTGGGGATGCTCAGACGTGAGTCCCAGGCACTCCACACCACTGGAATCAAGCTAGCCGGGCTGATGAGAGGTGTTACCTCGAAACCGGGCCGGTCCTCGGATGCTTGTTTCCGTTCTGGGAAGGACATGGCTTTTGTAGTTCGGACTGGACTGTTCCCATGGGGCACAGGGTCAGCGCTGATTTGCATATCGCCATTGTCTAACCCAGGGTGGTGTGAAGTGGAAAAACGATGGATTTGGGCCCAGATCTTTGGACTGGGGTGAATGTGTGACATTAATCCACATTCTGTCCATCATTGTTGTGTTTGCAATTACCGCTCTAAGTGTACTGGGGATGCTCAGACGTGAGTCCCAGGCACTCCACACCACTGGAATCAAGCTAGCCGGGCTGATGAGAGGTGTTACCTCGAAACCGGGCCGGTCCTCGGATGCTTGTTTCCGTTCTGGGAAGGACATGGCTTTTGTAGTTCGGACTGGACTGTTCCCATGGGGAACAGGGTCAGCGCTGATTTGCATATCGCCATTGTCTAACCCAGGGTGGTGTGGAGTGGAAAAACGATGGATTTGGGCCCAGATCTTTGGACTGGGGTGAATGTGTGACATTGATCCACATTCTGTCCATCATTGTTGTGTTTGCAATTACCGCTCTAAGTGTACTGGGGATGCTCAGACGTGAGTCCCAGGCACTCCACACCACTGGAATCAAGCTAGCCGGGCTGATGAGAGGTGTTACCTCGAAACCGGGCCGGTCCTCGGATGCTTGTTTCCGTTCTGGGAAGGACATGGCTTTTGTAGTTCGGACTGGACTGTTCCCATGGGGCACAGGGTCAGCGCTGATTTGCATATCGCCATTGTCTAACCCAGGGTGGTGTGGAGTGGAAAAACGATGGATTTAGGCCCAGATCTTTGGACTGGGGTGAATGTGTGACATTGATCCACATTCTGTCCATCATTGTTGTGTTTGCAATTACCACTCTAAGTGTACTGGGGATGCTCAGACGTGAGTCCCAGGCACTCCACACCACTGGAATCAAGCTAGCCGGGCTGATGAGAGGTGTTACCTCGAAACCGGGCCGGTCCTCGGATGCTTGTTTCCGTTCTGGGAAGGACATGGCTTTTGTAGTTCGGACTGGACTGTTCCCATGGGGCACAGGGTCAGCGCTGATTTGCATATCGCCATTGTCTAAGCCAGGGTGGTGTGGAGTGGAAAAACGATGGATTTGGGCCCAGATCTTTGGACTGGGGTGAATGTGTGACATTGATCCACATTCTGTCCATCATTGTTGTGTTTGCAATTACCGCTCTAAGTGTACTGGGGATGCTCAGACGTGAGTCCCAGGCACTCCACACCACTGGAATCAAGCTAGCCAGGCTGATGAGAGGTGTTACCTCGAAACCGGGCCGGTCCTCGGATGCTTGTTTCCGTTCTAGGAAGGACATGGCTTTTGTAGTTCGGACTGGACTGCTCCCATGGGGCACAGGGTCAGCGCTGATTTGCATATCGCCATTGTCTAACCCAGGGTGGTGTGGAGTGGAAAAACTATGGATTTGGGCCCAGATCTTTGGACTGGGGTGAATGTGTGACATTGATCCACATTCTGTCCATCATTGTTGTGTTTGCAATTACCGCTCTAAGTGTACTGGGGATGCTCAGACGTGAGTCCCAGGCACTCCACACCACTGGAATCAAGCTAGCCGGGCTGATGAGAGGTGTTACCTCGAAACCGGGCCGGTCCTCGGATGCTTGTTTCCGTTCTGGGAAGGACATGGCTTTTGTAGTTCGGACTGGACTGTTCCCATGGGGCACAGGGTCAGCGCTGATTTGCATATCGCCATTGTCTAACCCAGGGTGGTGTGGAGTGGAAAAACGATGGATTTGGGCCCAGATCTTTGGACTGGGGTGAATGTGTGACATTGATCCACATTCTGTCCATCATTGTTGTGTTTGCAATTACCGCTCTAAATGTACTGGGGATGCTCAGACGTGAGTCCCAGGCACTCCGCACCACTGGAATCAAGCTAGCCGGGCTGATGAGAGGTGTTACCTCGAAACCGGGCCGGTCCTCGGATGCTTGTTTCCGTTCTGGGAAGGACATGGCTTTTGTAGTTCGGACTGGACTGTTCCCATGGGGCACAGGGTCAGCGCTGATTTGCATATCGCCATTGTCTAACCCAGGGTGGTGTGGAGTGGAAAAACGATGGATTTGGGCCCAGATCTTTGGACTGGGGTGAATGTGTGACATTGATCCACATTCTGTCCATCATTGTTGTGTTTGCAATTACCGCTCTAAGTGTACTGGGGATGCTCAGACGTGAGTCCCAGGCACTCCACACCACTGGAATCAAGCTAGCCGGGCTGATGAGAGGTGTTACCTCGAAACCGGGCCGGTCCTCGGATGCTTGTTTCCGTTCTGGGAAGGACATGGCTTTTGTAGTTCGGACTGGACTGTTCCCATGGGGCACAGGGTCAGCGCTGATTTGCATATCGCCATTGTCTAACCCAGGGTGGTGTGGAGTGGAAAAACGATGGATTTGGGCCCAGATCTTTGGACTGGGGTGAATGTGTGACATTGATCCACATTCTGTCCATCATTGTTGTGTTTGCAATTACCGCTCTAAGTGTACTGGGGATGCTCAGACGTGAGTCCCAGGCACTCCACACCACTGGAATCAAGCTAGCCGGGCTGATGAGAGGTGTTACCTCGAAACCGGGCCGGTCCTCGGATGCTTGTTTCCGTTCTGTGAAGGACATGGCTTTTGTAGTTCGGACTGGACTGTTCCCATGGGGCACAGGGTCAGCGCTGATTTGCGTATCGCCATTGTCTAACCCAGGGTGGTGTGGAGTGGAAAAATGATGGATTTGGGCCCAGATCTTTGGACTGGGGTGAATGTGTGACATTGATCCACATTCTGTCCATCATTGTTGTGTTTGCAATTACCGCTCTAAGTGTACTGGGGATGCTCAGACGTGAGTCCCAGGCACTCCACACCACTGGAATCAAGCTAGCCGGGCTGATGAGAGGTGTTACCTCGAAACCGGGCCGGTCCTCGGATGCTTGTTTCCGTTCTGGGAAGGACATGGCTTTTGTAGTTCGGACTGGACTGTTCCCATGGGGCACAGGGTCAGCGCTGATTTGCATATCGCCATTGTCTAACCCAGGGTGGTGTGGAGTGGAAAAACGATGGATTTGGGCCCAGATCTTTGGACTGGGGTGAATGTTTGACATTGATCCACATTCTGTCCATCATTGTTGTGTTTGCAATTACCGCTCTAAGTGTACTGGGGATGCTCAGACGTGAGTCCCAGGCACTCCACACCACTGGAATCAAGCTAGCCGGGCTGATGAGAGGTGTTACCTCGAAACCGGGCCGGTCCTCGGATGCTTGTTTCCGTTCTGGGAAGGACATGGCTTTTGTAGTTCGGACTGGACTGTTCCCATGGGGCACAGGGTCAGCGCTGATTTGCATATCGCCATTGTCTAACCCAGGGTGGTGTGAAGTGGAAAAACGATGGATTTGGGCCCAGATCTTTGGACTGGGGTGAATGTGTGACATTGATCCACATTCTGTCCATCATTGTTGTGTTTGCAATTACCGCTCTAAGTGTACTGGGGATGCTCAGACGTGAGTCCCAGGCACTCCACACCACTGGAATCAAGCTAGCCGGGCTGATGAGAGGTGTTACCTCGAAACCGGGCCGGTCCTCGGATGCTTGTTTCCGTTCTGGGAAGGACATGGCTTTTGTAGTTCGGACTGGACTGTTCCCATGGGGAACAGGATCAGCGCTGATTTGCATATCGCCATTGTCTAACCCAGGGTGGTGTGGAGTGGTAAAACGATGGATTTGGGCCCAGATCTTTGGACTGGGGTGAATGTGTGACATTGATCCACATTCTGTCCATCATTGTTGTGTTTGCAATTACCGCTCTAAGTGTACTGGGGATGCTCAGACGTGAGTCCCAGGCACTCCACACCACTGGAATCAAGCTAGCCGGGCTGATGAGAGGTGTTACCTCGAAACCGGGCCGGTCCTCGGATGCTCGTTTCCGTTCTGGGAAGGACATGGCTTTTGTAGTTCGGACTGGACTGTTCCCATGGGGCACAGGGTCAGCTCTGATTTGCATATCGCCATTGTCTAACCCAGGGTGGTGTGGAGTGGAAAAACGATGGATTTGGGCCCAGATCTTTGGACTGGGGTGAATGTGTGACATTGATCCACATTCTGTCCATCATTGTTGTGTTTGCAATTACCGCTCTAAGTGTACTGGGGATGCTCAGACGTGAGTCCCAGGCACTCCACACTACTGGAATCAAGCTAGCCGGGCTGATGAGAGGTGTTACCTCGAAACCGGGCCGGTCCTCGGATGCTTGTTTCCGTTCTGGGAAGGACATGGCTTTTGTAGTTCGGACTGGACTGTTCCCATGGGGCACAGGGTCAGCGCTGGTATGCATATCGCCATTGTCTAACCCAGGGTGGTGTGGAGTGGAAAAACGATGGATTTGGGCCCAGATCTTTGGACTGGGGTGAATGTGTGACATTGATCCACATTCTGTCCATCATTGTTGTGTTTGCAATTACCGCTCTAAGTGTACTGGGGATGCTCAGACGTGAGTTCCAGGCACTCCACACCACTGGAATCAAGCTAGCCGGGCTGATGAGAGGTGTTACTTCGAAACCGGGCCGGTCCTCGGATGCTTGTTTCCGTTCTGGGAAGGACATGGCTTTTGTAGTTCGGACTGGACTGTTCCCATGGGGCACAGGGTCAGCGCTGATTTGCATATCGCCATTGTCTAACCCAGGGTGGTGTGGAGTGGAAAAACGATAGATTTGGGCCCAGATCTTTGGACTGGGGTGAATGTGTGACATTGATCCACATTCTGTCCATCATTGTTGTGTTTGCAATTACCGCTCTAAGTGTACTGGGGATGCTCAGACGTGAGTCCCAGGCACTCCACACCACTGGAATCAAGCTAGCCGGGCTGATGAGAGGTGTTACCTCGAAACCGGGCCGGTCCTCGGATGTTTGTTTCCGTTCTGGGAAGGACATGGCTTTTGTAGTTCGGACTGGACTGTTCCCATGGGGCACAGGGTCAGCGCTGATTTGCATATCGCCATTGTCTAACCCAGGGTGGTGTGGAGTGGAAAAACGATGGATTTAGGCCCAGATCTTTGGACTGGGGTGAATGTGTGACATTGATCCACATTCTGTCCATCATTGTTGTGTTTGCAATTACCACTCTAAGTGTACTGGGGATGCTCAGACGTGAGTCCCAGGCACTCCACACCACTGGAATCAAGCTAGCCGGGCTGATGAGAGGTGTTACCTCGAAACCGGGCCGGTCCTCGGATGCTTGTTTCCGTTCTGGGAAGGACATGGCTTTTGTAGTTCGGACTGGACTGTTCCCATGGGGCACAGGGTCAGCGCTGATTTGCATATCGCCATTGTCTAACCCAGGGTGGTGTGGAGTGGAAAAACGATGGATTTGGGCCCAGATCTTTGGACTGGGGTGAATGTGTGACATTGATCCACATTCTGTCCATCATTGTTGTGTTTGCAATTACCGCTCTAAGTGTACTGGGGATGCTCAGACGTGAGTCCCAGGCACTCCACACCACTGGAATCAAGCTAGCCAGGCTGATGAGAGGTGTTACCTCGAAACCGGGCCGGTCCTCGGATGCTTGTTTCCGTTCTAGGAAGGACATGGCTTTTGTAGTTCGGACTGGACTGTTCCCATGGGGCACAGGGTCAGCGCTGATTTGCATATCGCCATTGTCTAACCCAGGGTGGTGTGGAGTGGAAAAACGATGGATTTGGGCCCAGATCTTTGGACTGGGGTGAATGTGTGACATTGATCCACATTCTGTCCATCATTGTTGTGTTTGCAATTACCGCTCTAAGTGTACTGGGGATGCTCAGACGTGAGTCCCAGGCACTCCACACCACTGGAATCAAGCTAGCCGGGCTGATGAGAGGTGTTACCTCGAAACCGGGCCGGTCCTCGGATGCTTGTTTCCGTTCTGGGAAGGACATGGCTTTTGTAGTTCGGACTGGACTGTTCCCATGGGGCACAGGGTCAGCGCTGATTTGCATATCGCCATTGTCTAACCCAGGGTGGTGTGGAGTGGAAAAACGATGGATTGGGGTGAATGTGTGACATTGATCCACATTCTGTCCATCATTGTTGTGTTTGCAATTACCGCTCTAAGTGTACTGGGGATGCTCAGACGTGAGTCCCAGGCACTCCACACCACTGGAATCAAGCTAGCCGGGCTGATGAGAGGTGTTACCTCGAAACCGGGCCGGTCCTCGGATGCTTGTTTCCGTTCTGGGAAGGACATGGCTTTTGTAGTTCGGACTGGACTGTTCCCATGGGGCACAGGGTCAGCGCTGATTTGCATATCGCCATTGTCTAACCCAGGGTGGTGTGGAGTGGAAAAACGATGGATTTGGGCCCAGATCTTTGGACTGGGGTGAATGTGTGACATTGATCCACATTCTGTCCATCATTGTTGTGTTTGCAATTACCGCTCTAAGTGTACTGGGGATGCTCAGACGTGAGTCCCAGGCACTCCACACCACTGGAATCAAGCTAGCCGGGCTGATGAGAGGTGTTACCTCGAAACCGGGCCGGTCCTCGGATGCTTGTTTCCGTTCTGGGAAGGACATGGCTTTTGTAGTTCGGACTGGACTGTTCCCATGGGGCACAGGGTCAGCGCTGATTTGCATATCGCCATTGTCTAACCCAGGGTGGTGTGGAGTGGAAAAACGATGGATTTGGGCCCAGATCTTTGGACTGGGGTGAATGTGTGACATTGATCCACATTCTGTCCATCATTGTTGTGTTTGCAATTACCGCTCTAAGTGTACTGGGGATGCTCAGACGTGAGTCCCAGGCACTCCACACCACTGGAATCAAGCTAGCCGGGCTGATGAGAGGTGTTACCTCGAAACCGGGCCGGTCCTCGGATGCTTGTTTCCGTTCTGGGAAGGACATGGCTTTTGTAGTTCGGACTGGACTGTTCCCATGGGGCACAGGGTCAGCGCTGATTTGCTTATCGCCATTGTCTAACCCAGGGTGGTGTGGAGTGGAAAAACGATGGATTTGGGCCCAGATCTTTGGACTGGGGTGAATGTGTGACATTGATCCACATCCTGTCCATCATTGTTGTGTTTGCAATTACCGCTCTAAGTGTACTGGGGATGCTCAGCGTGAGTCCCAGGCACTCCACACCACTGGAATCAAGCTAGCCGGGCTGATGAGAGGTGTTACCTCGAAACCGGGCCGGTCCTCGGATGCTTGTTTCCGTTCTGGGAAGGACATGGCTTTTGTAGTTCGGACTGGACTGTTCCCATGGGGCACAGGGTCAGCGCTGATTTGCATATCGCCATTGTCTAACCCAGGGTGGTGTGGAGTGGAAAAACGATGGATTTGGGCCCAGATCTTTGGACTGGGGTGAATGTGTGACTTTGATCCACATTCTGTCCATCATTGTTGTGTTTGCAATTACCGCTCTAAGTGTACTGGGGATGCTCAGACGTGAGTCCCAGGCACTCCACACCACTGGAATCAAGCTAGCCGGGCTGATGAGAGGTGTTACCTCGAAACCGGGCCGGTCCTCGGATGCTTGTTTCCGTTCTGGGAAGGACATGGCTTTTGTAGTTCGGACTGGACTGTTCCCATGGGGCACAGGGTCAACGCTGATTTGCATATCGCCATTGTCTAACCCAGGGTGGTGTGGAGTGGAAAAACGATGGATTTGGGCCCAGATCTTTGGACTGGGGTGAATGTGTGACATTGATCCACATTCTGTCCATCATTGTTGTGTTTGCAATTACCGCTCTAAGTGTACTGGGGATGCTCAGACGTGAGTCCCAGGCACTCCACACCACTGGAATCAAGCTAGCCGGGCTGATGAGAGGTGTTACCTCGAAACCGGGCCGGTCCTCGGATGCTTGTTTCCGTTCTGGGAAGGACATGGCTTTTGTAGTTCGGACTGGACTGTTCCCATGGGGCACAGGGTCAGCGCTGATTTGCATATCGCCATTGTCTAACCCAGGGTGGTGTGGAGTGGAAAAACGATGGATTTGGGCCCAGATCTTTGGACTGGGGTGAATGTGTGACATTGATCCACATTCTGTCCATCATTGTTGTGTTTGCAATTACCGCTCTAAGTGTACTGGGGATGCTCAGACGTGAGTCCCAGGCACTCCACACCACTGGAATCAAGCTAGCCGGGCTGATGAGAGGTGTTACCTCGAAACCGGGCCGGTCCTCGGATGCTTGTTTCCGTTCTGGGAAGGACATGGCTTTTGTAGTTCGGACTGGACTGTTCCCATGGGGCACAGGGTCAGCGCTGATTTGCATATCGCCATTGTCTAACCCAGGGTGGTGTGGAGTGGAAAAACGATGGATTTGGGCCCAGATCTTTGGACTGGGGTGAATGTGTGACATTGATCCACATTCTGTCCATCATTGTTGTGTTTGCAATTACCGCTCTAAGTGTACTGGGGATGCTCAGACGTGAGTCCCAGGCACTCCGCACCACTGGAATCAAGCTAGCCGGGCTGATTAGAGGTGTTACCTCGAAACCGGGCCGGTCCTCGGATGCTTGTTTCCGTTCTGGGAAGGACATGGCTTTTGTAGTTCGGACTGGACTGTTCCCATGGGGCACAGGGTCAGCGCTGATTTGCATATCGCCATTGTCTAACCCAGGGTGGTGTGGAGTGGAAAAACGATGGATTTGGGCCCAGATCTTTGGACTGGGGTGAATGTGTGACATTGATCCACATTCTGTCCATCATTGTTGTGTTTGCAATTACCGCTCTAAGTGTACTGGGGATGCTCAGACGTGAGTCCCAGGCACTCCACACCACTGGAATCAAGCTAGCCGGGCTGATGAGAGGTGTTACCTCGAAACCGGGCCGGTCCTCGGATGCTTGTTTCCGTTCTGGGAAGGACATGGCTTTTGTAGTTCGGACTGGACTGTTCCCATGGGGCACAGGGTCAGCGCTGATTTGCATATCGCCATTGTCTAACCCAGGGTGGTGTGGAGTGGAAAAACGATGGATTTGGGCCCAGATCTTTGGACTGGGGTGAATGTGTGACATTGATCCACATTCTGTCCATCATTGTTGTGTTTGCAATTACCGCTCTAAGTGTACTGGGGATGCTCAGACGTGAGTCCCAGGCACTCCACACCACTGGAATCAAGCTAGCCGGGCTGATGAGAGGTGTTACCTCGAAACCGGGCCGGTCCTCGGATGCTTGTTTCCGTTCTGGGAAGGACATGCCTTTTGTAGTTCGGACTGGACTGTTCCCATGGGGCACAGGGTCAGCGCTGATTTGCGTATCGCCATTGTCTAACCCAGGGTGGTGTGGAGTGGAAAAACAATGGATTTGGGCCCAGATCTTTGGACTGGGGTGAATGTGTGACATTGATCCACATTCTGTCCATCATTGTTGTGTTTGCAATTACCGCTCTAAGTGTACTGGGGATGCTCAGACGTGAGTCCCAGGCACTCCACACCACTGGAATCAAGCTAGCCGGGCTGATGAGAGGTGTTACCTCGAAACCGGGCCGGTCCTCGGATGCTTGTTTCCGTTCTGGGAAGGACATGGCTTTTGTAGTTCGGACTGGACTGTTCCCATGGGGAACAGGGTCAGCGCTGATTTGCATATCGCCATTGTCTAACCCAGGGTGGTGTGGAGTGGAAAAACAATGGATTTGGGCCCAGATCTTTGGACTGGGGTGAATGTGTGACATTGATCCACATTCTGTCCATCATTGTTGTGTTTGCAATTACCGCTCTAAGTGTACTGGGGATGCTCAGACGTGAGTCCCAGGCACTCCACACCACTGGAATCAAGCTAGCCGGGCTGATGAGAGGTGTTACCTCGAAACCGGGCCGGTCCTCGGATGCTCGTTTCCGTTCTGGGAAGGACATGGCTTTTGTAGTTCGGACTGGACTGTTCCCATGGGGCACAGGGTCAGCGCTGATTTGCATATCGCCATTGTCTAACCCAGGGTGGTGTGGAGTGGAAAAACGATGGATTTGGGCCCAGATCTTTGGACTGGGGTGAATGTGTGACATTGATCCACATTCTGTCCATCATTGTTGTGTTTGCAATTACCGCTCTAAGTGTACTGGGGATGCTCAGACGTGAGTCCCAGGCACTCCACACTACTGGAATCAAGCTAGCCGGGCTGATGAGAGGTGTTACCTCGAAACCGGGCCGGTCCTCGGATGCTTGTTTCCGTTCTGGGAAGGACATGGCTTTTGTAGTTCGGACTGGACTGTTCCCATGGGGCACAGGGTCAGCGCTGATATGCATATCGCCATTGTCTAACCCAGGGTGGTGTGGAGTGGAAAAACAATGGATTTGGGCCCAGATCTTTGGACTGGGGTGAATGTGTGACATTGATCCACATTCTGTCCATCATTGTTGTGTTTGCAATTACCGCTCTAAGTGTACTGGGGATGCTCAGACGTGAGTTCCAGGCACTCCACACCACTGGAATCAAGCTAGCCGGGCTGATGAGAGGTGTTACTTCGAAACCGGGCCGGTCCTCGGATGCTTGTTTCCGTTCTGGGAAGGACATGGCTTTTGTAGTTCGGACTGGACTGTTCCCATGGGGCCCAGGGTCAGCGCTGATTTGCATATCGCCATTGTCTAACCCAGGGTGGTGTGGAGTGGAAAAACGATAGATTTGGGCCCAGATCTTTGGACTGGGGTGAATGTGTGACATTGATCCACATTCTGTCCATCATTGTTGTGTTTGCAATTACCGCTCTAAGTGTACTGGGGATGCTCAGACGTGAGTCCCAGGCACTCCACACCACTGGAATCAAGCTAGCCGGGCTGATGAGAGGTGTTACCTCGAAACCGGGCCGGTCCTCGGATGTTTGTTTCCGTTCTGGGAAGGACATGGCTTTTGTAGTTCGGACTGGACTGTTCCCATGGGGCACAGGGTCAGCGCTGATTTGCATATCGCCATTGTCTAACCCAGGGTGGTGTGGAGTGGAAAAACGATGGATTTGGGCCCAGATCTTTGGACTGGGGTGAATGTGTGACATTGATCCACATTCTGTCCATCATTGTTGTGTTTGCAATTACCGCTCTAAGTGTACTGGGGATGCTCAGACGTGAGTCCCAGGCACTCCACACCACTGGAATCAAGCTAGCCAGGCTGATGAGAGGTGTTACCTCGAAACCGGGCCGGTCCTCGGATGCTTGTTTCCGTTCTAGGAAGGACATGGCTTTTGTAGTTCGGACTGGACTGTTCCCATGGGGCACAGGGTCAGCGCTGATTTGCATATCGCCATTGTCTAACCCAGGGTGGTGTGGAGTGGAAAAACGATGGATTTGGGCCCAGATCTTTGGACTGGGGTGAATGTGTGACATTGATCCACATTCTGTCCATCATTGTTGTGTTTGCAATTACCGCTCTAAGTGTACTGGGGATGCTCAGACGTGAGTCCCAGGCACTCCACACCACTGGAATCAAGCTAGCCGGGCTGATGAGAGGTGTTACCTCGAAACCGGGCCGGTCCTCGGATGCTTGTTTCCGTTCTGGGAAGGACATGGCTTTTGTAGTTCGGACTGGACTGTTCCCATGGGGCACAGGGTCAGCGCTGATTTGCATATCGCCATTGTCTAACCCAGGGTGGTGTGGAGTGGAAAAACGATGGATTTGGGCCCAGATCTTTGGACTGGGGTGAATGTGTGACATTGATCCACATTCTGTCCATCATTGTTGTGTTTGCAATTACCGCTCTAAGTGTACTGGGGATGCTCAGACGTGAGTCCCAGGCACTCCACACCACTGGAATCAAGCTAGCCGGGCTGATGAGAGGTGTTACCTCGAAACCGGTCCGGTCCTCGGATGCTTGTTTCCGTTCTGGGAAGGACATGGCTTTTGTAGTTCGGACTGGACTGTTCCCATGGGGCACAGGGTCAGCGCTGATTTGCATATCGCCATTGTCTAACCCAGGGTGGTGTGGAGTGGAAAAACGATGGATTTGGGCCCAGATCTTTGGACTGGGGTGAATGTGTGACATTGATCCACATTCTGTCCATCATTGTTGTGTTTGCAATTACCGCTCTAAGTGTACTGGGGATGCTCAGACGTGAGTCCCAGGCACTCCACACCACTGGAATCAAGCTAGCCGGGCTGATGAGAGGTGTTACCTCGAAACCGGGCCGGTCCTCGGATGCTTGTTTCCGTTCTGGGAAGGACATGGCTTTTGTAGTTCGGACTGGACTGTTCCCATGGGGCACAGGGTCAGCGCTGATTTGCATATCGCCATTGTCTAACCCAGGGTGGTGTGGAGTGGAAAAACGATGGATTTGGGCCCAGATCTTTGGACTGGGGTGAATGTGTGACATTGATCCACATTCTGTCCATCATTGTTGTGTTTGCAATTACCGCTCTAAGTGTACTGGGGATGCTCAGACGTGAGTCCCAGGCACTCCACACCACTGGAATCAAGCTAGCCGGGCTGATGAGAGGTGTTACCTCGAAACCGGGCCGGTCCTCGGATGCTTGTTTCCGTTCTGGGAATGACATGGCTTTTGTAGTTCGGACTGGACTGTTCCCATGGGGCACAGGGTCAGCGCTGATTTGCATATCGCCATTGTCTAACCCAGGGTGGTGTGGAGTGGAAAAACGATGGATTTGGGCCCAGATCTTTGGACTGGGGTGAATGTGTGACATTGATCCACATCCTGTCCATCATTGTTGTGTTTGCAATTACCGCTCTAAGTGTACTGGGGATGCTCAGCGTGAGTCCCAGGCACTCCACACCACTGGAATCAAGCTAGCCGGGCTGATGAGAGGTGTTACCTCGAAACCGGGCCGGTCCTCGGATGCTTGTTTCCGTTCTGGGAAGGACATGGCTTTTGTAGTTCGGACTGGACTGTTCCCATGGGGCACAGGGTCAGCGCTGATTTGCATATCGCCATTGTCTAACCCAGGGTGGTGTGGAGTGGAAAAACGATGGATTTGGGCCCAGATCTTTGGACTGGGGTGAATGTGTGACTTTGATCCACATTCTGTCCATCATTGTTGTGTTTGCAATTACCGCTCTAAGTGTACTGGGGATGCTCAGACGTGAGTCCCAGGCACTCCACACCACTGGAATCAAGCTAGCCGGGCTGATGAGAGGTGTTACCTCGAAACCGGGCCGGTCCTCGGATGCTTGTTTCCGTTCTGGGAAGGACATGGCTTTTGTAGTTCGGACTGGACTGTTCCCATGGGGCACAGGGTCAGCGCTGATTTGCATATCGCCATTGTCTAACCCAGGGTGGTGTGGAGTGGAAAAACTATGGATTTGGGCCCAGATCTTTGGACTGGGGTGAATGTGTGACATTGATCCACATTCTGTCCATCATTGTTGTGTTTGCAATTACCGCTCTAAGTGTACTGGGGATGCTCAGACGTGAGTCCCAGGCACTCCACACCACTGGAATCAAGCTAGCCGGGCTGATGAGAGGTGTTACCTCGAAACCGGGCCGGTCCTCGGATGCTTGTTTCCGTTCTGGAAAGGACATGGCTTTTGTAGTTCGGACTGGACTGTTCCCATGGGGCACAGGGTCAGCGTTGATTTGCATATCGCCATTGTCTAACCCAGGGTGGTGTGGAGTGGAAAAACGATGGATTTGGGCCCAGATCTTTGGACTGGGGTGAATGTGTGACATTGATCCACATTCTGTCCATCATTGTTGTGTTTGCAATATAAGGAGCCCTGGCAGGGCGGGAGGGAAAAAATAAAAGTTATAAATAAAGTTAAAAAAAATTACACTTACCTTCAATCCTAGAGAGACGCCTTCCTTGCTCGGGTCTTCTACAGACAGGCAGGCAGGCAGGCTTCAACACGGTACAAGGAAACTGCAGTAACCAACCCTGGTGCTGCTTTCATGCAGCATGAAAGGAGCAACAGGATTAGAGGGAGTGGCCTCCTCGGCGCTCCCATGGATCCTGGAGCCTTATGCTGTGTCTAATCCAGCTAGGTTTAAACTGTGCATGTCTAGTTGGCTGTCACAACACGACCCGCCAAAGAGACATGCGTACTTAAAACTTAAAGTGCTGTGCCCATCACTGTTTTCTGCTGCTGCCCGTCAGGCAAACCAGAACGACCACTCCCCCCCCCACCCCCACCCCCACCGTCCTTGTCCTTGGCTAGGGACGGGTTTTAAAAAATAAAATGGTAATACATTAAATTAACTTTATTACCATTTTATTTTTCCATCTCTAGGGGCAATTTGGTTAGTGGGGTGACGCTCTTCCATCTTAACGGAGGGGACGCCCCTGCAACTTCGTCCTCGATGAAAATCAGGGGTCTGAGGAATTTTTACTATGCATGTGAAAATCACAAAATTCAAATTTCGCACTATATTACAGTGGTAATTTTCAGAAAATGTGTTTTAGGATACCGGTTCCAATTAAAATGTCTTGCAGAAGTCGTTTTGTCCTCAATGACTCAGGGGAGATATTTCCTACTCGAGCCACTCCCCTTGTACACAACTTTTTCGCTTTTGAACATAACATTTTCATGAGAGATACTACAAAATTAATTTCACATCATTCCGTGCATATTTAACCCTAAGAGGGATCAATGTCCTCAATACAGTTCTATATAAATCCTCAGAATAACTGTAATGTTCAAGGGATTTTGTTCAAGGTTTACCACAGGGGCTCAGGATGCAGGGGTGGTGACTGTTAACCACTACCACAAGAAACAAGGAACTGCAGAAAAATGAGAGCTACAAGTCCACTTGCAAGTGGAGAGCTGCAATGAGACAACACCTGTCACAATATTCCATTTCATGTAGAAAAACCAACAAAACACAAGACAACCAACACAAAATATTGTTTTCCAGTTTATTTCTCCTGAAAAGGAAAACGTGCATGGGCATAAGATGCAGGCAGTTTACAACCACACACATTGCAAATCCGTGTCTTCTGTGTCGCCCTGATGTCTACCCTTTTAGTGTACTCCACTTCCTCCAGAGTTTGGGTTTGTTGGTGTACACAAGTGCATACTCTTGGTAAGCAGGACAACATTTTGCAAGATCAGGATCTAGATATTCTTGTAGCTTAGAGGAAACTGAGGTCTCAAAGTTTGTCAGGCAGAAGGAGATAAGTGTAGAAGAGAAATTGCAAACAAATAGTAGCATTAAAGGGGACATAGGAACAAAATCCTCCTCTAGGTTTCAAATCATCTAGTGGTGAGGGGATACTTACAGAAAATGTCTGGCATTCAGTCATCTCTGTATCTGCTTCTGTGGCAGAGGGGAGCGAAGGCACTCTTGGTGTAGATGCTGTGGCAATTGTCGGCTGAGGTGCTCACAATGGCTGGATATGTAGGAGAGAACCAGCTGATGAGGAGTCTAGCAGCTCAGGTGATGTCAAGTAACCATGTGCTGTTCAAACAGACCTGTCCTCTCGGAATCCTTCATTCGAATAGGATGAATCAGTAGGTAACCCGTGTGATGTGGACTACTCTAGGCCTTGCATTTCTTGAAGCAGCAGTTTGGGTATCTTTCTTATTATCCAGCTGGCATGAAATAAGAGAGCAAATCACGCTCTCAGCGACGTAGGTGTCTGCAGTCCCTCCAAAGTTAACTGGCTCCAGTCCAGCTTACTGCTAGACTTAAGCATATTTCCTGTCATAAGGGCGATTTCACAACACTTTGGGTCGTTCCACAGTGTGTGGAAGATATCGTTCCTGCATTTGTGGAGCAAAGTTGATGATGACATGGGACCCCACTTTCCAGAGTAGGACAAGCAATCAGTCTCTCTGTTTGTTTCAGTGTTAAGTCACTCGTTAAGGCATAGCTGGGACATCCTCGAAGCTAGGCCCAATCCGCCCATGGACCGACTTAAAGTCTGAGTTATCTGAAACCATGGATTGGATTTGGAGATGCCCGAGAGAGCATGGCTCAGTGTCCAGGGGCGTGCACACAGCCAAGACTTCTCTGTGCCCTGCCTTCAGCTATGAAACCTGGAAATCCAAGTTCCATGAAAAGAAGAAGATTCTGCATCCTACAGAGGCAAATAGCAAAGTCCAGCAGATGCAGGTGAGGCAGGCCAATCGTACCAATGCACGGCCAGCCTTACACACAAGAACACAAGAATGAAATATTTGCCCAAACAAGCATGCCAATACTTGCATGTCTTGCAAAACCCAACAGGTTTGCCCATTAAAATCCTTTTCAACGCTTTTAGAAGGTAGGTGGATAGGTAGGTAGGTGGATAGGTAGATAGGTAGATAGGTAGATAGGTAGGTAGATAGATAGATAGATAGATAGATAGATAGATAGATAGATAGATAGATAGATAGATAGATAGATAGATAGATAGATAGATAGATAGATAGATAGATAGATAGATAGATAGATAGATAGATAGATAGATAGATAGATAGATAGATAGATAGATAGATAGATAGATAGATAGATAGATAGATAGATAGATAAATCGATCTGTCTTGCTTGTGTGAAAACATTCTGGTCAAACTGGGCCCATTTCTTTTACTTGCCTTGTATATTCCCTATAAGTATAGTGGAATCTTGATTCATACTTATCGACCTAATGATACATACTTGTGTGGAAATGCTTGAGAATTGTGGAAATAAATGGCTGTTGTGTACTTATTAAAATGCCACATTAATTGATTCCTCCAGAGGGCAGCATCGCTTCTTAACTGCTATTATCCTGGAAGATGCATGGATGAACATGGATGTAAGTCGCTGTTCACTTCAGTTGGCATAATTTGTCCAAGAACATTTTTCAGTGGAAGAACAGTTAAGGTCCTGGTGAGTGGGGCACATCCTCACATACGTCTGTATGTTTATCCGTGGTCAAGTGAACACTATCTTACACTGAAACTTAACCGTTGTATTGTTTTGGGAGTAGAATAAATACGCTGCCACCATTGTCTGGGCTTAGGACAGAGGACAGAGGCCCCTCCCTGTCAGTGTCCCAGGAGTGCGCAATTGGCTGAGTAAGTACTTGTAATTGCAAATGGCCTGATAAGGCGACTTTGTTTATTTTTCGTGTTTCCATGTCACCCTCATTTAAATGAATTGCATAAAAAAGAGAGGCTACCGTGACAAAGACATGTCTAAAAACAACAAAATATTCAGTAAATATTGTGATGGTTTTTCACCTTCACAGCAACTACATGTAAAATAATGTATACACCTTAAAGAAACAAATAAATGGCAATTAAGCTAATTGGTGGGAAAAGCACTCTTGAGAACAACGACAACTCCACAACCCTGATCGATAACCTCGCCAACCTCGAACTAAAGCATTTCGTCACAACGCCTACCCACTCCGCCGGCCACACGCTCTACCCCGTCTTCTCCTCAAGCCCGCACGTCTCCGTCAGTCACACCACTGAACTCCTCTGGACCGGCCACCTCTGGGTCCACTTTACCTTCCAGAAACCCACCACATACCACCGCACCCAACAGACCCCTGCCCCCGCTGGAGGAAAATCACTGAAGACCACCTCCATGCAAACCTCGCTCTCAGCCCACCCATCGAACCCTCCAACACCAACGACGCTGCCCACAGCCTCAGACGCTGGATCGAGGTATGCGCCAACACCCTCGCCCCGCTGAAGAAACCCCCCCACAGAGACACCAGCAAGAGGGCCAGCTGGTTCACCCCAGAACTCCTAGCCTCCAAGCAAGCCAGCCGCAAACTAGAGAAGAAATGGGACGGCGAACAAACTCCGTACAACCGCGCAGCACACAAGGACACCATCCGCAACCACCAGCACCTCATCAGGGCTGCCAAGAGAACCTCTTTCAAAGACCGCCTCAACAACAACGCACACAATATCAAGGAGCTCTTCAACATTGTGAAGGAACTCTCCAACCCCAGCTCCAACACCAACATCCTGCCGTCACGAGCCCTGTGCGTCTCCCTTGCCACCTTCTTCCACTGCAAGATAGCAGACATCCACGACAGCTTCAACACCCAGACAGACCCAACAGACAGCAACACAACAGACCCTCTGCACACCATAGTCCATGACCTCCTGCTAGCCTGGGCCAGCGGGAGCATTGATGACACCATCAAGACCATCAGCACAATCCACTCCGGCTCTCCGTCAGATCCCTTCCCGCACCACCAACAAAGCAAGCAACTCCATCGCACCCCACCTGCACAGTGTCCCTCTCCCTCAAGACCGCGACCTTTCCAGAGAGCTGGAAACACGCCGAGATCAACGCCCTACTGAAAAAACCCAAGGCAGACCCAAGAGACCTCAAGAACTTCTGGCCCATCTCTCTGCTACCCTTCCCGGCCAAGGTCATCGAGAAAATCGTCAACAGACAGCTAACCCAATAACTCTAAGAAAACAGAATCCTGGACCCTTCCCAGTCAGGGTTCCACAGCAACCATAGCACCGAGACTGCCCTCATCGCCACCACGACATCAAGACCCTGCTGGACAACGGCGAGACCGCAATACTCATCCTCTTAGACCTCTCCGCCGCCTTCGACACCCTCTGCCACCGCACACTATGCGCACGCCTCAGGGATCCGAGTCAAGGCTCTGGAATGAACCACCTCTTTCCTCTCCAGCAGAACCCAGAGCATCTGCCTGTCCCCGTTCTGGTCCAAAGCCTCCGCGATCATCTGCGGCGTACCCCAGGGATCCTCACTCAGTCCAACACTGTTCAACATTTACATGGCCCGCTCGTACACGTCGACCAACAGCACGACCTCAACATAATCTCCTACGCCAACGACACTAAACTGATCCTCTCCCTCACCAAGGACCTCATCACCGCCAAACTCAACCTCCACGAAGAAGTGAAGGCTGTCGCCAACTGGATGAAGACCAGCCATCTGAAGCTGAACTCGGATAAGACGGAGGTCCTCATCCTTGGCTCCAATCCTTCAGCCTGGGATGACTCCTGGTTGCCGACGGCACTGGGAGCAGCCCGACACCCACGGACCACACACGCAACCTGGGAATCATCCTCAACTCAAAGCTCTCAATGACCAAGCAGGTCAACGCCGGCATCTCCTCCTGCTTCAACACCCTCTGCATGCTCCGCAAGATCTGCAGATGGATCCCGAAAGATACAAGAAAGACGGTCACCCAGGCCCTCGTCAGCAGCAGACTCGACTACGGAAACGCTCTCTACACAGGAGCCCAGACCAAGCTCATTAAATTACTACAATGCATCCAAAACGCCTCAGCACGATCCTCAACGTACCACGCCACGGCTACATCACCCCCCACCTGAGGGACCTGCACTGGCTCCCCGTCAGCAAGAGGATATCCTTCAAGCTCCTCATCCACGCACACAAGGCACTCCACAAAACCGGCCCAGCCTACCTCAACAGACAGCTCTCCTTCTACATTCCCAACCACCAGCTCCGCTCCACCGACCTCGCACTCGCCACCGTCCCACGCATCCGAAGGAAAACCACCGGCAGGAGATCCTTCTCCCACCTCGCCGCCAAGACTTGGAACACCCTCCCACTGAGCCTACGACAGACCCAAGACCTGCTGACCTTCAGGAGGATGCTCAAGACCTGGCTGTTCGATCAGTAGCAGCCCCCCCCCAAGCGCCTTGAGTCCCTTGCGGGTATGTACTGCGCTTTACAAATTACTGATTGATTGATTGATGATTTACATTATGAAATGTCATATGGTTAATGGGATCACTGCTGATGCCTGTTTGTGAGACCTGAGAGTCACAGAATTGATTCCTGGTTGGCGAAGTGCTGAAGAGTGACTTGTGTATTTATAGTGCTATGAAGTCACCCCATGCAACAGAAAGCACCATGAATATGTAAGTCATTATTTTAAAATTGTATTACACACAATATAAGATAGGCTGACATACATGATTTAATGTGTATGATAAAACAAGTTTTTTCAAAGAATACATATTATTATTAATAACTAATTAGACTGCATCTAGTACACACATTTGAAAAGTCCATAAAAAGGACACTTCCCAATACTCAATGTCCTTACATTATCCCCTACAAATAATACATCTTTGTCATCATGATGCTTCAAGTGACTCCATAAGTTAAAGCACCTTAGACCCCCTTCCCCATTTACTGTCACACAGATGTCTCTCCAGGACCCCACTAACAATTCAGGGTGTTTTTTTTTAACAGAGTTTTATATATTGCAAACTTGACCTGAAGGTATCGGAGCGCTTTACACGAGAACCAGGTGCGTTATATGAGGACACATTAATTTTTTTGTTAGGCACGGGCAGATTAAGTGATTTTCCCAGAATCACAGGACGTTGCACGTCCTTGCCAAGTCTCGAACCTGGTTCTCCAGATTTAAGGTCGACCGCCCTAGACATTAGGCCAACTACTCTCTCCTGGTTGATTTTAACAAAAAGTATGGGGCCTTTCTTTTGTAAAATTAGAAGCTCAAGGGTATCTTGGTCCTATACACCCAGCCAACTTTGAACTATGTTTACATGCAGATGACCTTTTGCTCGAGGCGAGGGGGTGGCAGGGAGGAAGCCAAAAGGGTCATATTCAGAGCCCTGATCGTTCAGACCCTGGGACCTCAAGTAAGGGTAGAAAGAGGATGAAAGCAGAAAGGAGCAAAAGCCATGGACAGAATCTAAGAGATGTCCCAGAGAAAGGAGTGCTATGTGGGGTTCTAATTTTTTCATTTACATATGGTCAGAGACAGCTTCCCTGCTTCATCAAAAAGATGCCCTGAAGAAGGTGTTGAGAAATTCGAACTCCTTCTTTTTAAGGGGTGACGGCCCAACCAAACCTTATTACAGCTGTTTTACTATCATTGTTTGCTTGGATTAGGGCTCAGTGCACCCTTGCTGTAACAGTTTTGCTTTGGGCATCGGACCAATGGCCCAAGAGAGGCGATGATTAAAGCATAGTAGGTACCTTCGTTTAAGCAGCTCCAGGGAGATGAATAAAAGAGGATGAGGTAATAACAAGGGACATCTGATCCTTAATTTCTTTAGAAGTATTTCTAACACAACAGAACATTTAACTGGAGAATATGGGCAATGGCTGGTGGACTTCCATGATTTTGTATGTTTCAACCAATTGAAGTAACTAGGGTCAGAATAGTTTTCCCGTATTGGTATTTTCTTTGCAACATTATGCTTTGATCTTTGTTTTTGGTATTAAGGTGTGTATATTGATACCTGATCAAATGAGCATTGTGAAAGAGTAGAAAAAAGTTATGCTTAGTTTGTATTATTGAAGTTTTTCTTACTAGGAATTTCACTAATCTTATCAGCTTGAACGTGATTTGAGATTGAAATAATTCCGATTAGGAAGCAGATACCTGTCAGCTGATTCTTTGAAAAAAGTGTGAAGCAGTAAGAGCAATTAATACCTAAAGAAATTCTCTTACACAAAGTTGAAATTTGGTGAATCATATTGACTCATTTTTTTGTTTGTTCCCTATGTTCTTAGGATCTGTTCTCTGCAGTCCTTTCCTAATTCACCCCACCCACGGTCTGATTACAGTGGGCTTTATTATTCTATCTTTCTTTACTCAATTTCGCATTAGAATTTGGTGGGTTGGCATACTTAGGAGTTATAGAGGCCTGAGATATCTGCACTTTATTGAAAGAGGTGCAATTTGGAGACAAGCAAACGTAGGTGAATTATTTTTTTTCGCCCATAAGAAATGTATTTTTTTGAAGTTGTAAACTTAATTGTATTGCCTGTCGTTGGTCCTTCTTGGACACTGACATTTATCATATGCAATTAGGGTGGTTTCACTTTTCCACCATTATGTCTCCCCATCTTATAGCTAGGGGTGGGCGTCAAATTCCGCTCCGCTAGCGGAAATTGCGATAAATTGACATTTTCACGTTACGCGATGAGCGCGAATATGCCCAAATTTACGCGATCTGCAGTGTACCGGAAATTTTTTTCATGCTCGCGCTGTTAAAATATGTTCTCGCGCATACGATTCCCTTACCTGGATCCCCGCGTTCGCCGACAAGTTTTTCCGGTCCGGTCGCGTGCTCCACGAGATGTTGCCATGTTGGTAGCCGTTTGCGCTATCTCGTGAGAGTTCACGCCAGCGATCACGTCATTCGTCTTGCAATCATGAACCGCGAGAGAATGAGATCTCGAACACATAATTCTCCACCGCGAGCGAGAGCGTGAGGACGCGAACATGTCATATCGAACGCGACAAGGAGCGAGAGAATCCGAACACGTCATTCTCCACCGCGAGCGAGAGCGTGAGGACGCGAACACGTCATATTCAACGTGACAAGGAAGGAGCGAGAGAACGCAAACACGCCATTTTGGACGTGCCATCGACATCCGGAGAAGTAATGTGAAGCTCGAGAACTCGAACATGTAAAATTTTCAATTTGGAGAAGAATATTAGCTCTAGCAGCATAAAACTTCTGCAAATGATGATTTGGATGAAAACAACTCCTCAGATTGACATGTGGCTGACCTTTTTGTGCAAGGAGTCCTTTTTTAAAATAGGGGAGAGGGAGGAAGTGCCACAGAATCTCCAACTTCCTGTTCCTGTCCAGCAGGCTCCTCCCAGTGCTCTGTCCATCTCCTGCTCATTCTGCCTTAGGATTTTGAGCTGGAAAGATCACTCTTTTTGTCTGCTGCATCATTGCAATTGGATTTGAGGATTTTTGAATTGGATATTTTACAAGTAAGTGGTTGTTGTGTCTGTTTGATTGGGGGCATTGTAGTTGTTGCAACTACAATTTAATGTTGGTAACTATCATTCCTTTTGCTTTAAATGTTGTGGGCAGTAGTAGTCAGTAGTAGGCCCAGAGCAAGTCATGGACTCATGGGTGTGTCCATGATGAAGCAACTGTTCCTTTGGTGTTTTTTGAATGTATTTCATTTTCAAGCATCATTTAGGCATGGCATGGCATTGAGTTGGGAAATGTGTTTTTTTGGGGTGGGCTTTCTGTTGTTGCGCCTGGCCTTGTGGCCTTGTGGCTGGTGGCCATTTTGAAGCCTAGGCCTGCAAGCTTGTCTGCCAATAGGCCTGCTTTTATCCAGTATTTAAATTTAACAAGGGGGACCCACTAAATGGCTTTGGACCATGGGTATCAACTATTTCAAAAGAACAAAGGTCCTAAGCTTAGAACAATTTATAGAAAGATTAGATAACATAGAGACCACAATCGGACAATATGTACAATTCTTCTTCTACCCAGCCGGGCATAGAATTTATTTTAGGAATGTTTGACAAGGAGTCAATTCAGGTATTACAATATCATATCAAAACATAATAGTGTTTGAAGTAAGGCACAAGCCTGTGCCGTACTCATCAGGATAGAGAGAGGTTGTGAAAAGGGGTGCAGGAGAAAGAATAGTTTACATCAGGCAAAGGAAGAGTTGAGCAAAACAGTGGTACTGCTTTAGGATTTAAATTTGCAGTATTCCCTTTAGTAGATCATACAAAAATAAATCACAATACTAGAAATGTATGTCTACATAACAGTGTCGACGGCGTTTCGATCCTGTGCTCTAAAATAAAAGGATCATCATCAGGACTTAATATATGCCTGGAATAACATAGAACAATCAAGCCTGTAAGGAAAAACAGGAGAAAACAGAGAGGCAAAAATATTTTTAGAACGCTACTCTGTGTTTTAGCATATAAGAGGTCAACTTAGTCATACTCTAAAAGACATGCAAGTCGGAATCGCAGTGCGGTGAAGGTGTTTTCATTGCTGACGGCGATCAGATCCGTAAGTTGTGGCTGGGATGTGCCTATTTCGTGAAAGATAGTCATTTCTGTGAGAGTGAAGAAATGACAACTTGTGTTTGTATGAGCTACTGGCAAATCGGATTCATTAAAAAGGTGAGACAGTAGTGGAGGAGTGCAAGTCTTACAATTATTAGACGTGGGAATGGCTAGATTAAAAGAAAACTCGCCGACATACCCAGAGGCGGGTTTGAAGAGGCGCTTTCAGTAAATGCTGACCTCAATGCGGGGGTACATTGGGGGCGTTTGTGATGTGCTTCAGGAGGCTGTAAAAGAATGGTCATTATAGGTAACTATATCAGACCCACATCTGTGCTCGTTTCTAGCCGACTATCAAATAATGGCTCTTACCAATATATTCTCAGCGTCCTGGGATGGCTGCCCAGTCTAGAGTGCTCGATTGGAGGAAATTATGGGGGAACAATCTGTTGGGAAGAAGTTGCGGGATATTACCATGAGGCGATAATAATTAATTGCGTCAAAGGGTGGGAGCGGGAGCTTGCTCACCTCGGAAGGGGATAAGTTAATCCGTAACAGCATCAGATAGCTAAATAAAGTTGAGTGAGCGCCTCGTTTGGCGTTCTCACCCGGTTTCCAGGGACTCCGTAGCGGCGGTCGGAAGAATGCACGATCCGCTATGGTTAAAAGAAGGAGAGTGAGATTAGGGTATGCCCACATACTTGCCGTGTTCAGGTTACGAACTTGGGCAGGGGCAGAGTCTTACCTTGCAGTAGGCAGGATGACGGTGCATCTGTTCCTCGCAAACGTTGTTGCATCCAATTTGGGAAGCGTAGACTCAGGGCTATTGAAGGAGTGCGGCCATGTGACGTTAGTCATGTGATCGTCAGTAAATTGTGGCAGCCATGTTGGAGTGGTATTTTGGCGCTCTCAGTGCGTGTCTAGGGGGTGAACATGCATATATACAGATCTCTCAAAAATAAAATTGGCATGGCGCAGTGTGATATATATCGAGTGGTTACGAACGTTTAGAAAGACACTTGGCAGTTTCATAAGTGACCAGACAGTGGTCATGTGGCAACCGGTAGATTGTGGTGGCCATATTGGAGTGGTGGGGGAGTGAATTACCGCGCTTTGGGTGCGTGCCTAGCGGGTGAACAAGCACACATACAGTTTCATCAACATATAGCTGAGAAGGCACAGTATTATATACAGAATGGGTATGTACATCCATGCATGTTTTTAACAGAAGCCTGGCGAATATTTGCACTACCAGTATTGTTGCGTTAGAATCAGAGCAGATTGGTCCAGTCCTCACTCCTATTCAGACCAGTCCTGATAGTATTGAATTGAATGATGGACTTAAGTTCCTCTCTGTTCATAATTTGGGCCAAATTCCCACCTCTTTGTGGGAGTTTGATGGATTTCAAGATGGTCCACTTGATGTCATCAGCTGTGTGGTTCATCTCTGCGAAGTGTTCCACCATGGGAGCATTCGGCGTGTTGCATCTTATCCTACTCCGATGTTGGCTGATTCGTGTCTTGGCCTTTTGAACTGTCTGACCTATATACATTTTATTGCATGGGCAAAAAATCGCGTACACAACATTACAGGTGTTACAGTTTGTGAACGATTTCATATCAAAATTTACCCCATTGTGACTGATATTCCTGGTTTCAATTGTGAAATCGCAGACAATGCAGTGTCCACATTTGACATGGCCCCTCAGTGGTGGCATCCCCCAATTGGAATCAAGAGTGGTACGGGGAGCGGGGGTCGGTAGGGCTGCCCTCACCAGATGGTCTTTCAAATTCTTATTTTTTCTGAATGCGAAAAGGGGTCTCTCCAGGGTAAGGACTCCAGCATTTATGGTGGGCCAGTGCTTCAGGATTGATTTTCTGATTTTGTTGGACACGGGGCAAAATGTGGTCACACATGCGATTCTGTCTTTATTTTCTTTTGGCTTTGGTGTGAGTAGGGCATCCCGTGGACAGTACCACGCCCTTTTTGAGGCTGTTTTAACTAATCTTCTCGGATAGCCACGCATTTTTGTTTGATAGGATTTTGGCCTCCCTGAAGTAGTCAGTTTTGTTGGAGCAATTACGCCTTATTCGTAGGAACTGCGAATAGGGTAATGAGTCTTTTAATGCCCTTGGATGACAGCTCTTGTAACTGAGCAGAGTGTTACGCTCAGTTGGTTTCCTGAAAAGGCGCGTGAGTAATTCGCCTTCATGATGGTATATTGACAGGTCAAGAAATGCTATTTGTGATTTGTCATGGGTCATGGTGAAAGTTAAATCCGCACAATTGTTATTTAACCAGTGAAGAAACAGGTTCAGTACATCAATGTCATGGTTCCAGATTAGAAAGATGTCGTCTATGTAACGACGCCATAGGGAAATTCCTGCAAAGAATGGATTGCTGTTGTGTAAGATGACACCAGTCTCTAATGCATCCATGAATAGAATGGCTAGGTTGGGGGCAAAAATAGCCCCCATGGATGTCCCCTTGATCTGTTGGTAGTATGAGCCTTCAAATGAGAAAAAGTTCTTGGAGAGACATGCTTCAAGAAGTTGAAGAATAAACAGGCTTGGGACCCTGTGTGGGCGGGGTCGTGTGTCTAAGATTTTTTGGATCACCAATAAGGCAGCTGTTTGTGGGATATTGGTGTAAAGAGATTCTACATCTAGGGTGCACAGTGTATTAATGGCAGGATCGAAGGGATGATGCTCTATCAGATTGATCATTGCCATGCTGTCCCTGACATAGCAAGCAGTATTGGGAACAAATTCTTTAATGAAGAAATCCACGTATGCCCCTAGCGGTTCCAAGATCGACCCACAGGCTGACACAATGGGTCTACCCGGTGGGTGGTCAATGTTCTTGTGAACTTTGGGTAGGGTGTAGATTACAGGTATACGTGGACTTTTTACATTCAGGAAACTATATTCCTTTTTGCTGAGGAACCCTTCATTTCTAGCCTTGGTGGTAATTTCCATAATGGTGGCTTGGATATCCTTGGTAGGGTTCCCTGGGAGGCGTTGGTAGTGGTCAGTGTTGCCGAGTTGTCTGAGGACCTCTGTTTTGTATGCGTCGGTGTCTTGGAGGACAATCCCGCCTCCTTTATCCGCACTTTTGATTACGAGTGAGGAATTTATTTTTAATGTATCAATTGCTTCTCTTTCTGATTTGGAGATATTGTATGGTATGTAGAGTTTCTTTTTCTCTAGTTCTACCAGATCATTTATGACCAGTTTTTCAAAGATCATAATTTCTGCGGGGATCATACTAGCAGTAGGTAAGAATGTGGAGGGGGGGTGAAAGGGGGTATTCGAGCTATTCACAGGTGAAGGGTGTAACTGAAAGAAGGCTTTAAGGCGGATAAGTCTGAAGAATTTCAGTAATTCCGCCTGTAGGTCCATAAAGTTTGGACGAACAGTTGGTACGAATGAGAGACCCTTTTTAAGGAGTTCTAATTCTGGGCCACACAAATTGTGTTGAGACAAATTAAAGATGGGGATTACCTCAGTTGGAGGTTCAATATTAGGCGCACCAACTACCATTGGTAGAAATTGTTGCGGGTCTTCCGCTCGCCGTGCGCGTTGAACCAACGCTGTGGTTTCTTCACCCTCCCTCGTTGGGGGGTGTTTGGTTGGCCTCGAGATAAAAAATTAGATTGTGCCCCACCACCTCGTCTTGAGTTGCTTCCACCTTCCCCAGGGTCCGAACTATCAGAAGAATCTCCCGAGGTCTCTGAAAAGCCCACAAGATTCTGTCGCTTATTGTATCTACCCCAAGGTCTTGTGTTGGGGTTGAAATGGGGTTTGTTTGTATAGAAATCTTTTTGTAGATATGGATAAGTATTTTCTATATTGTAAGATTTTATATCCTTCTTTACTTTGGTTGATTTTTTATTTTGTTCAATTCTATGAAATTCTGCTACAGTTTTGTCCACTTGTTCCAAATTTTTTTACACTCAGCGGACGGGTCAGAGTCATTTATTTGTTTCAGAACCTCTGCTATTTCTTTCTCAAGGGATTCTAGTGTCTCTGTGGCAATATCAATTCCCAATGCGAGCCAATGTCGTGAGCATGTGGTTCCAATGTAGCTGAAATTTGTTGTGTACTTAGGGTTGTCAGTGAAGATTCCCGGGATATTACGAACCTGCAGGCCTAGGGGAATAACCTCTGCTTTTAAATAATCTGTGAGCATAAGAACCATTAGTTGTAGACGAACCTGTTTCTTCCTAAGCTTTTCCAATTGATCAGGAAGGGAGTTGCTGGTGGAGGACGGAACATCTGGGGTTTCTGATAGCAAGGATGGTTTTGTACATAGGTGTTTGATATAGTCCGCAGTATAGAGTGGGACATGGGTTGACATTCCTTAGAGAGAAAGAGATACAAGATATAGATAAAAAGAACGAAGGGTGATAGGCGTACTAAGGGCACTAGGGTGGCCTTCCTCGGAAACCGAGGTATAAGGATTTTGGAAGAAACCCTTGCAATCCAGCGATTGCGCTCAAGTATTTAAATTTAACAAGGGGGACCCACTAAATGGCTTTGGACCATGGGTATCAACTATTTCAAAAGAACAAAGGTCCTAAGCTTAGAACAATTTATAGAAAGATTAGATAACATAGAGACCACAATCGGACAATATGTACAATTCTTCTTCTACCCAGCCGGGCAAAGAATTTATTTTAGGAATGTTTGACAAGGAGTCAATTCAGGTATTACAATATCATATCAAAACATAATAGTGTTTGAAGTAAGGCACAAGCCTGTGCCGTACTCATCAGGATAGAGAGAGGTTGTGAAAAGGGGTGCAGGAGAAAGAATAGTTTACATCAGGCAAAGGAAGAGTTGAGCAAAACAGTGGTACTGCTTTAGGATTTAAATTTGCAGTATTCCCTTTAGTAGATCATACAAAAATAAATCACAATACTAGAAATGTATGTCTACATAACAGTGTCGACGGCGTTTCAATCCTGTGCTCTAAAATAAAAGGATCATCATCAGGACTTAATATATGCCTGGAATAACATAGAACATCTTACAATATAGAAAATACTTATCCATATCTACAAAAAGATTTCTATACAAACAAACCCCATTTCAACCCCAACACAAGACCTTGGGGTAGATACAATAAGCGACAGAATCTTGTGGGCTTTTCAGAGACCTCGGGAGATTCTTCCGATAGTTCGGACCCTGGGGAAGGTGGAAGCAACTCAAGACGAGGTGGTGGGGCACAATCTAATTTTTTATCTCGAGGCCAACCAAACACCCCCCAACGAGGGAGGGTGAAGAAACCACAGCGTTGGTTCAACGCGCACGGCGAGCGGAAGACCCGCAACAATTTCTACCAATGGTAGTTGGTGCGCCTAATATTGAACCTCCAACTGAGGTAATCCCCATCTTTAATTTGTCTCAACACAATTTGTGTGGCCCAGAATTAGAACTCCTTAAAAAGGGTCTCTCATTCGTACCAACTGTTCGTCCAAACTTTATGGACCTACAGGCGGAATTACTGAAATTCTTCAGACTTATCCGCCTTAAAGCCTTCTTTCAGTTACACCCTTCACCTGTGAATAGCTCGAATACCCCCTTTCACCCCCCCTCCACATTCTTACCTACTGCTAGTATGATCCCCGCAGAAATTATGACCTTTGAAAAACTGGTCATAAATGATCTGGTAGAACTAGAGAAAAAGAAACTCTACATACCATACAATATCTCCAAATCAGAAAGAGAAGCAATTGATACATTAAAAATAAATTCCTCACTCGTAATCAAAAGTGCGGATAAAGGAGGCGGGATTGTCCTCCAAGACATCGACGCATACAAAACAGAGGTCCTCAGACAACTCGGCAACACTGACCACTACCAACGCCTCCCAGGGAACCCTACCAAGGATATCCAAGCCACCATTATGGAAATTACCACCAAGGCTAGAAATGAAGGGTTCCTCAGCAAAAAGGAATATAGTTTCCTGAATGTAAAAAGTCCACGTATATCTGTAATCTACACCCTACCCAAAGTTCACAAGAACATTGACCACCCACCGGGTAGACCCATTGTGTCAGCCTGTGGGTCGATCTTGGAACCGCTAGGGGCATACGTGGATTTCTTCATTAAAGAATTTGTTCCCAATACTGCTTGCTATGTCAGGGACAGCATGGCAATGATCAATCTGATAGAGCATCATCCCTTCGATCCTGCCATTAATACACTGTGCACCCTAGATGTAGAATCTCTTTACACCAATATCCCACAAACAGCTGCCTTATTGGTGATCCAAAAAATCTTAGACACACGACCCCGCCCACACAGGGTCCCAAGCCTGTTTATTCTTCAACTTCTTGAAGTATGTCTCTCCAAGAACTTTTTCTCATTTGAAGGCTCATACTACCAACAGATCAAGGGGACATCCATGGGGGCTATTTTTGCCCCCAACCTAGCCATTCTATTCATGGATGCATTAGAGACTGGTGTCATCTTACACAACAGCAATCCATTCTTTGCAGGAATTTCCCTATGGCGTCGTTACATAGACGACATCTTTCTAATCTGGAACCATGACATTGATGTACTGAACCTGTTTCTTCACTGGTTAAATAACAATTGTGCGGATTTAACTTTCACCATGACCCATGACAAATCACAAATAGCATTTCTTGACCTGTCAATATACCATCATGAAGGCGAATTACTCACGCGCCTTTTCAGGAAACCAACTGAGCGTAACACTCTGCTCAGTTACAAGAGCTGTCATCCAAGGGCATTAAAAGACTCATTACCCTATTCGCAGTTCCTACGAATAAGGCGTAATTGCTCCAACAAAACTGACTACTTCAGGGAGGCCAAAATCCTATCAAACAAACTGAAAATGCGTGGCTATCCGAGAAGATTAGTTAAAACAGCCTCAAAAAGGGCGTGGTACTGTCCACGGGATGCCCTACTCACACCAAAGCCAAAAGAAAATAAAGACAGAATCGCATGTGTGACCACATTTTGCCCCGTGTCCAACAAAATCAGAAAATCAATCCTGAAGCACTGGCCCACCATAAATGCTGGAGTCCTTACCCTGGAGAGACCCCTTTTCGCATTCAGAAAAAATAAGAATTTGAAAGACCATCTGGTGAGGGCAGCCCTACCGACCCCCGCTCCCCGTACCACTCTTGATTCCAATTGGGGGATGCCACCACTGAGGGGCCATGTCAAATGTGGACACTGCATTGTCTGCGATTTCACAATTGAAACCAGGAATATCAGTCACAATGGGGTAAATTTTGATATGAAATCGTTCACAAACTGTAACACCTGTAATGTTGTGTACGCGATTTTTTGCCCATGCAATAAAATGTATATAGGTCAGACAGTTCAAAAGGCCAAGACACGAATCAGCCAACATCGGAGTAGGATAAGATGCAACACGCCGAATGCTCCCATGGTGGAACACTTCGCAGAGATGAACCACACAGCTGATGACATCAAGTGGACCATCTTGAAATCCATCAAACTCCCACAAAGAGGTGGGAATTTGGCCCAAATTATGAACAGAGAGGAACTTAAGTCCATCATTCAATTCAATACTATCAGGACTGGTCTGAATAGGAGTGAGGACTGGACCAATCTGCTCTGATTCTAATGCAACAATACTGGTAGTGCAAATATTCGCCAGGCTTCTGTTAAAAACATGCATGGATGTACATACCCATTCTGTATATAATACTGTGCCTTCTCAGCTATATGTTGATGAAACTGTATGTGTGCTTGTTCACCCGCTAGGCACGCACCCAAAGCGCGGTAATTCACTCCCCCACCACTCCAATATGGCCACCACAATCTACCGGTTGCCACATGACCACTGTCTGGTCACTTATGAAACTGCCAAGTGTCTTTCTAAACGTTCGTAACCACTCGATATATATCACACTGCGCCATGCCAATGTTATTTTTGAGAGATCTGTATATATGCATGTTCACCCCCTAGACACGCACTGAGAGCGCCAAAATACCACTCCAACATGGCTGCCACAATTTACTGACGATCACATGACTAACGTCACATGACCGCACTCCTTCAATAGCCCTGAGTCTACGCTTCCCAAATTGGATGCAACAACGTTTGCGAGGAACAGATGCACCGTCATCCTGCCTACTGCGAGGTAAGACTCTGCCCCTGCCCAAGTTCGTAACCTGAACACGGCAAGTATGTGGGCATACCCTAATCTCACTCTCCCTCTTTTAACCATAGCGGATCGTGCATTCTTCCGACCGCCGCTACGGAGTCCCTGGAAACCGGGTGAGAACGCCAAACGAGGCGCTCACTCAACTTTATTTAGCTATCTGATGCTGTTACGGATTAACTTATCCCCTTCCGAGGTGAGCAAGTTCCCGCTCCCGCCCTTTGACGCAATTAATTATTATCGCCTCATGGTAATATCCCGCAACTTCTTCCCAACAGATTGTTCCCCCATAATTTCCTCCAATCGAGCACTCTAGACTGGGCAGCCATCCCAGGACGCTGAGAATATATTGGTAAGAGCCGTTATTTGATAGTCGGCTAGAAACGAGCACCGATGTGGGTCTGATATAGTTACCTATAATGACCATTCTTTTACAGCCTCCTGAAGCACATCACAAACGCCCCCAATGTACCCCCGCATTGAGGTCAGCATTTACTGAAAGCGCCTCTTCAAACCCGCCTCTGGGTATGTCGGCGAGTTTTCTTTTAATCTAGCCATTCCCACGTCTAATAATTGTAAGACTTGCACTCCTCCACTACTGTCTCACCTTTTTAATGAATCCGATTTGCCAGTAGCTCATACAAACACAAGTTGTCATTTCTTCACTCTCACAGAAATGACTATCTTTCACGAAATAGGCACATCCCAGCCACAACTTACGGATCTGATCGCCGTCAGCAATGAAAACACCTTCACCGCACTGCGATTCCGACTTGCATGTCTTTTAGAGTATGACTAAGTTGACCTCTTATATGCTAAAACACAGAGTAGCGTTCTAAAAATATTTTTGCCTCTCTGTTTTCTCCTGTTTTTCCTTACAGGCTTGATTGTTCTATGTTATTCCAGGCATATATTAAGTCCTGATGATGATCCTTTTATTTTAGAGCACAGGATCGAAACGCCGTCGACACTGTTATGTAGACATACATTTCTAGTATTGTGATTTATTTTTGTATGATCTACTAAAGGGAATACTGCAAATTTAAATCCTAAAGCAGTACCACTGTTTTGCTCAACTCTTCCTTTGCCTGATGTAAACTATTCTTTCTCCTGCACCCCTTTTCACAACCTCTCTCTATCCTGATGAGTACGGCACAGGCTTGTGCCTTACTTCAAACACTATTATGTTTTGATATGATATTGTAATACCTGAATTGACTCCTTGTCAAACATTCCTAAAATAAATTCTTTGCCCGGCTGGGTAGAAGAAGAATTGTACATATTGTCCGATTGTGGTCTCTATGTTATCTAATCTTTCTATAAATTGTTCTAAGCTTAGGACCTTTGTTCTTTTGAAATTGCTTTTATCCAGTAGGCTCAGAGCAGGTAGTCACAGCTGCATTAAACAAGTGTTATTGTGTGGTCTGTTGAATTTAAACATCATTTAGACCATGGATGGCATTGGATTGAGTTGTGAAGTGTGTTTTCTTTGGGGTGGGCTTTCTGATGTTGGGCCTGGCCAAGTGGCCATTTTGAAGCCTAGGCCTGCAAGCTTGTCTGCCAACAGGCCTGCTTTCATCCAGTAGGCTCAGAGCAGGTAGACAGAGCTTTATTAATCAAGTGTTTCTGTGTGGTCTGTTGAATTTAGACATCATTTAGGGCATGGATGACATTGGATTGAGTTCGGAAGTGATTTCTTTGGGGTGGGCTTTCTGATGTTGGGCCTGGCCATGTGGCTGGTGGCTATTTTGAAGCCTGGTCTGCAAGCTTGTCTGGCCTTGTCTGCCAACAGGCCTTCTTTCATCGAGTAGGCTCAGAGCAGGTAGCCACAGCTTTATTAATCAAGTGTTTCTGTGTGGTTTGTTGAATTTAGACATCATTTAGGGCATGGATTGCATTGGATTGAGTTGGGGAGTGTGTTTTTCTGGGGTGGGCTTTCTGATGTTGGGCCTGGCGATGTGGCTGGTGGCCATTTTGAAGCCTAGGCCTGCAAGCTTGTCTGGCCTTGTCTGCCAACATGCAAGCTTGTCTGGCCTTGCCTACCAACAGGCTTGCTTTCATCCAGTAGGCTCAGAGCAGGTAGCCACAGCTTTATTAATCAATTGTTTCTGTGTGGTCTGTTGAATTTAGACATCATTTAGGGCATGGATAACATTGGATTGAGTTGGGAAATGTGTTTTGTTTGGGTGGGCTTTCTGGTGGGCCTGGCCATGTGGCTGGTGGCCATTTTGAAGCCTAGGCCTGCAAGCTTGTCTGGCCTGGTCTGCCAACAGACCTGCTTTCATCCAGTAGACTCAGAGCAGGTAGCCACGGCTTTATTAATCAAGTGTTTCTTGTGGTCTGTTGAATTTAGACATCATTTAGGGCATGGAAGGCATTGGATTGAGTTGGGAAATGTGTTTTTTTGCGGTGGGCTTTCTGATGTTGGGCGTCTTAAAGACATGCCTTTGTTGTGCATGTTGGTGTGCAATGCATGCACCCTGCATACCTTTTTGGGGCTTGTGAATTTTCGTATTTGCATTTTGTTGCATTATAAAGACAGAGCAGTGTGCTTTAGCATGCATCCTTTGCCTGGCTTTTATAGGCCTTTGTCAGCTCCTGGTGTTTCCCAGGCCCCCTGCTTGTTGCTTGTGATTTATGAGTGTCCATGTGGCTGGTGGCCTTTTTTTGTGGTGGGAGTTATTAGTGCCCTGCTTTTGCCATGTAGGCCTGCATGGTTTTCCTATTGGCTTACTGCTTCCATCCACCCACCCCCTTTGCCAGCAGCAGCTCCATGAATGATGTGATACTCAAATAATTTAATGGCAAATAGGGTCCACCCCACTTCCATTACATTTGTATTTTGGTGGTTCTTATTCTCTTTCCTATCCTTCCTGAGAGTGTAGTGTGTGTACACAGTAGTATAACATAGCCCTTGTTGACAAAGTCTCAGAAATGGCTAGACTATATCTTTTGTTTGCACTAGTACAGTAGTAACTGAACCACAACAACAAATGCAACATTTCACTGATGTTCTTCTCCTGGCTTATTTGCTTTTAGGTGCACAAAAAGACAGAAGAGGAGTGTCATCATCATCACCCGTTGTACTGCCAGCCAGACAGAAGTCCTGCTGCGCATCACGTCCATGTGTGACCACACCTTGTTGTGCACCTGCGTCCTGCCTGACATCTGAAGAAGATGGCCTCAAAGAAAGGTACCAGGTCCAGTACCAGGAAAGTTGCTGGTGAGAACAAGGAACAGAAAAGGAAGTGCCATTAACCATGACTGGTGTGCTGGCCAATGTTTTTTTGGGGACCAAAAAAGTTACGCCTGCATCAGCGTTGTCCAGGAACCAAGCTGGGAGCAGCACCTCCGCACCAGCAGTCTAACCCCACCAACCTAGGCCCAAGTCCTTGAGTGTCGCAGAGGTAGCCAGTCTACTAACGAGCAGTGATGTTGAAATGTCATTATCGCAAAGTAGTACACAATCAATGCAGGCGGAAACTCAGCAGATAAGTGTGCAGCCGCAAGAACAACAGCAGCAGCCACAAGAACAACAGCAGCAGCCGCAAGAACAGCAGCAGCCGCAAGAACAGCAGCAGCCGCAAGAACAGCCGCAGCCGCAAGAACAACCCACAATATTAGTTGTTGCTCCTGAAGTAGGGGCATTTCAGGACATCGAGCTTCCTGCAGACAAAGTGGAGCAAACCACTGTTTCGGAAGATCTATTGTCTTCCAGACCATCAGCAAGGAAAAGGAGGCTTAGTCCACCATCTTCTTCTTCAAGCCCCACTTCTGATGATCGTGATGCCACTTGGCAGCCACCAGCTCAGTCTGAGAGTAATGCACGCAACAAGACAATGCTTCTGAAAAGGAAGGTTCCAGAAAAACTTAGAGTTATGGAGGTAGATGTAGAAGAGGGGGATGATGTTGATGAAGACGAGCCAGTCATCACGCACATCACTTCCGCCCCAAAGGGGATGGAGACCAACATTCTCACCGTATCCAGAAAGGCTGCTACTGAGCGGGATGTAGCACGGATACCACCAACACAGGTTACACCACCACGACCTCCAGCTGCCATATTTTCAAAGGCCCAGCAGGGACCTACATCCAGCTCAACCATCTCAGTAGGTAGTGGTAGTAAAAGTCACAGTGTAGCTGCACAGAGTCACATTCCAAGCACACCCTCCAGTTCATCTGGTATTGAAAGTGGCACATCCAGCAGTGCCAGAAAGTTCTCCTCCCCAGTTTGGCACTTCTTTTCTGTTAGCACCAAGGAGGAGAACGTTGCTATATGCTCAATTTGCCGACAAGGTGTTCAGCGGGGTAAGCTTGGTACAAACTATGGTACCGGAGGCCAAGCAAGTCATCTCAGAATACACCACACTATCGTGTGGGAGAATCACCTACTTCACTTAAAAAAACTCAACCCATTGAAGTTGGGCATGAATAATCAGGGGACGATATTATTGCGGTGGAAGGTGAAGAAGAGGGAGGCATTTCTAGCCCTGTCCCCAGTAGTGTAGTGGTACCGCCCACATCCTCCTCAGTAACATCTGAGTGGCACCGCAGTAGGAGCCATACTCAGAGTCAGGCTGGGACACCAAGGCGACCAAGTACTGCAATGAGACAAACTGTGTTGTTGAGCCTACGTGTGTTAATGAAAACAACAGCACCACAAAGGAAAGTAATCCAGCCTCCCATTGAGAGCATACTTCGGTTGGAGGGGCAGTTTCAACGCAACCACCCAATGGCACGGTTGTACAATGCGAAGCTGGCACTGGACATTCTCCTTTTTTCATCTGTGGAAGGGGTGGGTTTCATTGTATTTGTGTCAGCCATCTGCCCTAAATGGAAGGTTCCCAGCCGGTCCTATTTTGCAAGAATTGCTGTTCTGGCACTACATCATGATGTGCTGGAAATGGTTGGACAAGCTTTGCAGCAGAGTGCTGTTCACAATATCCACCTGACAACAGACATGTGGACCAGTTGGCAAGCCACAGATTACATGTGCATCACTGCACACTGTGTCTCTTTTGTGGGGGTTAGAGATAAGCTATCTGAACGCGGTACTGTTGACACAGCTGAGATTTGTAAAGCTACTCGGAAACATGCAACTGTAGCCATGTTCGCCATGGAGAAATCTCGTACTGCTGTAAACATTTTGGAAGAGTTTTGCAGCAAGGTTCTTGAATGGCTGCGCCCAAGAGGGCTTAGTATTGGTTTTATTGCCACAGATAATGGCAGTAATGTACTTAAGGCCATGCACCTTGGTTCCTATTTCAGGGTTCCGTGTTTGGCGCACTGCATAAACATTATAGTTCAAGATTTCCTGAAAAAAGAACCCATAGTCAGCAACTTACTGACCATCTGCCGAAGAATATGCACTCATTTCAGCCATTCTTTTAAAGCTCGAAAGCAGCTGAGGAACATTCAATGTGAATATAGCATGCCAGTCACAGCACTCATCCAGGAAGTGGCAACATGTTGGAACTCAACGTATTACATGCTTGATCGTCTGTTTGAGCAGTACAGGCCACTCAATGAGTATGTCATGCAAAGACTGGATGCTACTGTGAAAGGCATGACCCTTCAATGGTGCCTAGTTAAATGCCTGACTGACATGCTTCGTCCTTTTGAAGTCTTCACACGTGAAGTCAGCAAGGAGGACTGTACAATGGGCCAAGCTATCCCATTATTGCAAATGCTAGAGCATCAGCTGAAGAAGGTGTCTGAATCATACAAAGGTGTAGAGGAAAAAAAGAAGCCTATGACTTGGTGGAGAGCTTAGCCCGTCGCTTAGCTGAAAATACAAGGGTGCAAAATAAGATTTTGTCACAAGAACATTAAATTTCTGCCACAATTCTGGATCCACAGGCAAAATTGGCACTGAAGACATTAATTCCTTTTTCAGATATGTATGTTGCCCGCTACAAAACTTGGATAGCTGAGGCAGCGAGTAAGTTGGAAAATGAACGGCTGCTAATTAAAAGCTCGCTAGATCAACCCACAAAAAGTACTGCAGGGCATGCGGCATCAAGTGCAACTTCGGAGGCTGAGGGCAGTGCGTTTGGCTCACAACACTCACCATCACTATCGACAACAGTAACAACAACTGGATCATTAGGCCTAGTAGAATCGTTACACGATTGGTATTTACAGTTAGGCATTGGTATTAAGCACAGTGCTGATGCAAAGAGAAAATAGCCCAAACAAAGGTTAGCAGCAGCACCCCTGAACAATGAGCGGATGGTCCAGGCCTATCTGGACGACCCAACAGAGGTGTACATTGATCAAAACCCATTGCAGTATTTGTATAGGAAATGGGCTGAATGGCCACTGCTCAGCAGGCTGGCGATAAGCTATCTGGCTTGCCCTGTCGCAAGTGTCTCTTCTGAACGTGTTCAGTGCTGCTGGTTCCATTGTAACAGTGAGAAGGCACAGTCTCTCGCCCAAAAATGTGGAGAGGTTAACAATGATCAAAATGAATCAGCACTTCATACCACCGAATTACACAATACATGAAGCAAGGGAGGAAGATGAGGCCAGCGGCTCAGGTGACGGAAGTAGTGTGTCACATGATTACCTACTACTGGCTGAACCCCCAGCGTTTGAGGATGAGCTATACTTCCCTGACAATTAGGCTTGCACTTACTGTCTACCTCCCTTATTTTCCTTTATTTGTGTGTCTGTCTTTCCGGTTACAAACTTTGAATCACAATAAATCCATCACCACCGTCTTCTACTCTTCTTATTTCAATATACAATTTTTAGGTGTCAGCATTTAACAGTACAGTCATCCGAATCCAGCTCCTCTGCTCCATCCTCCTGAATCTTCCTAAATCCATTGCCCTCAAGACAGATGATGGATTGGATGATACAAAATAGAAGAAAAAATAAAATCTTTCCTAGGCCAGCCAAAAGAAGTGGAACATGATGACTACTATAGCTATCCTCCTTTCAGAGCCGAGAGAGACTGCCCATTAACTGAAAATGAGATGGAACAGGTAATGAATGATTGATGCCATGCATTGGATGCAGACTGAGTGATTTTGTTGTTGTTTGTTGTGCATGAAGTTATTTCATTGTGCACTAATCATCTTTCTACAGTACACACTAAACGTAACTCATGGCAATTTTCCCCTTCTTGCAACTATTTTTAATAAGAAATTTGTACTTCTACTGCAGCTTGATACATTGCTTTTCATTGAATACAGGAAGGGGACTCAATCTGTACACAGAGTATGACAACAGCACCGTCCATGCTGATGATGGCGAAAAAGACGGCACCTTAACTTAAGATGAGAAGGAACGGGTAGTGAAAATGAATGTCATGCATTGGACACCTGACTCTGAGTGATTGGTGTTTGTCTTTTTGTTGTTTGTTGTGCATGAAGTGAAGTAAAAGTGTACTAGTAGTCTTACTGTACACACTAAAGAGTGACTCAAGTCAACAATATTTGTACTCTTGTTGTGTAATAACAAAATTGTACTTCTACTGCAGGCTGATCTTCACAGTCAGTCAGTACAAGCATCGGAGATGATTGATGGAATAATAACAAGTCAGGAGGCCGTTTCATGAGTGGCATAAAAGGTAAACACGTCAATAACACCCACAGCAGACCTAAATGTCTGTGTAGAAGTGTGTAGCGGTGGGATGACTGCGGTGCATTGATTTACTCACTTAAATTGTAAAATGCTATGTTGCTGGATATGTGCTTTGTCCAACTCTTTAAAAAAAAGTACTAAAAAAAACAGAGGATGTGCTAAGCGACGTGCCGTCACTGTGGGCCTGCTCTGCTCTGTTGTTGAAGGTCAATGCTGGAAACAGACTAGAGTAGAGATGATGCATACAAGCCGCCTCGGAAAGTGTTCTTGTTGCACTACACCATAACTTGTGCATTTATTTTAACTTTGTTTCTCAATATCCCTTTTGTTTTTCCATCTACAATTATAGGCCGGGCCTTGCCCTATACTTGGGAAAACATTACAATACACACTTACCGTACCAATAAATCTACATTTTCCAGGCGGGCAATGGCGACTGGCGACACCCAAGATTGATGGACAAGAGGACCAAGAGGAATGCCGAGATGCAAATCCAGTCCACATTTTTGACCAGGATAACACAGTAACAGTATCAACTTTCATCATCTTTTAAATAATTTGATTCATTTATTTTTGTCTACAATCTTTACAACAGTGTGTTGTTGTTGTTGTTATTATCATTAGGTTTGCTCTCTGTTTATGATTCATCCCTACCAATATTTAACATTTTTATTTGCTATCTGTAAAACTATTAAGCCCGGAACAACTGAACAAGAAGTCAATCAATCAAACAAATTTGTAAAGCGCGCTACTCACCCGCTATGGTCTCAAGGCCCTGGGGGGGGAGTCGCTACTGCTCGAACAGCCAGGTCTTGAGTTGTTTCCTGAAGGAGAGATGGTCCAGGCTCAGCCGTAGGTGGGTGGGGAGGGAGTTCCCTGTCTTGGCCGCCAGGTAGGAGAAGGATCTTCCTACGGCGGTGGATCTGCAAATTCGTGGGACGGAAGCAAGGGTGAGGCTAGCGGAACGGAGCTGGAGGGTGGGTGTGTAGAATGTGAGGCGGCTGTTGAGGTATTTCGGGCCCATGTCGTGGAGAGCCTTGTGTGAGTGGGTGAGGAGTCTGAACATGATCTTCTTGCTGACTGGGAGCCAGTGCAGGTCTTTCAGATGTGCAGAGATGTGGCTGTTGTGGTAAATAAATAATTAATTACCGGGTCTATTTTTTGACTGGATTCAATATAAACAGATAGCTCAATAAATAAGAGTCAAGATTCGAGGTAGCTGGAGTTTACAGGCTTTAATCAGGCATAAAGGATAGGAACAGGACAGCCTGCATGGGAATGGGATGGCAGCTGCCGGGGGCAGGATCTGGGAGCATAAGGGGTAACTTTAAATAACCGTGCACAATATTTATAGTTAAACAAAATACATTACATGCAATACAGTAGGCGTAGCAGTGGGCGGAGTTCGTAGCAGTCGCGAAAGATAAGGCACAAAGTGGGTGTAACAAGAGGCGTGTACAGGGCATATACATAGACATGTGATGTAAACGTAACAGAATATGTCATAAATGGGGCAGAAACATGGAGGGGGCTACCTGAGGAGCTGGGACCTCTGACCTAGTGGTGCGCGCAAACTGGCAATGACGTGTTACTAGGGAGAACTGGGGCTATGACTTCTGCACTAGAAGAGGAGACTAAAGTCTGGAGAGTCAGAGCGACATGTACCTAAACACTATCTAGTATCTGATGTTTAGAGAACATGTTGATAGAATCCAAAAGTTATCAGGGTAAAGGCTAACAGACTCTAAGACTGGTGCATGCATTATTCTACATGTAGTGCGGGTGCTAGGAATATTCTATGAATATTAATACAGTATTTCTCTTACATGGAGACATAAAGGCTAGACCATGACTGAAACTATTGATGCGATTCAGTAGCTTAGGAATGCAGAGAAGGAGGGCTGGACTGATAACTAGAATCATAACATACTCTTGGCAGACTGGCAGGCAGAGCCAGGCCGAGCCGGGCACTGTGAGGCAGGAAGTAAGTGAAGGGTCAGGGATGCAGGTGGGGGCTGTATCGCTCCTCAGCGAGGGTTCAGGAGACAGGAGCTGAATCTGAGTCCGGGCCCTTTTGAGGCCTAGAAACGGGGACTTTTCAATGAATTAACGTGCACACTGTGAAACGTGGCAACATAGGTTTACATAGGCCTAATACTCGTAGCTTTCACGAGAACTGGAAACTGGCATACTAGAGATGGACACAACTGGAATTGCGTCTTTAATTGATCGAAAGGGAATACATATGCATATCGATCATGCACATATAACATAGGATGGGGAACACGTAGGGACACAGAACATGGCAAAATTTACTTTTCCACATTCCCTCCTTGTCACTACGTTTCCATCAGGAAACATCAATATCCATGATACCATCTATCATTTCATACAGCATCATTTGCTCGTCTCGAATTGTCTTGGAACGGGACTTAGGACTAGGAATACAGGATGTAGCACAAATGCCGCAAATCGCAGGGCCACATTGTATACAGAGGCAGCAACTGAAAATGATCATTACTGCTATACCTAGGAATGACAATACTTTCCATCCCCAGGCAGAAATTATACTCCAGAGCCAACCGGACCATGTCCAGGTGCCTGGATTCTGGTGTAACTGATGGGCAATTTTATGAAGTCTGGTTATAGCTGAATAAACAGACGGTGCGTTATTAGGAATGAAAATGCAGCAACTAGATCCGATGACTCTACATGCTCCTCCTCTATCGGCCAGTATGACGTCAAGAACGAGACGATTTTGGAGCACGACAAATCTCATAGCAGATTGCTCTTCGGTTAAATTACCTAGAGCAGAAGTAGTCTCATTCACTACTGCTTCAAGGGTTCTGGTTAACCTACGTATTAACTTACTATTCTGGATAGGTCCTATAAAGAAGAAGAAACCTCTATTGAAGTCTGTATACTGTTCTAGAGCAGTTTCAGTTTGATCGACAATCGGGGACTCGATCTCCCTTCTATGTCTAATGTGTACTAGATGTGTGTTTCTATGATAATCAGATGGGGCTAGAAAAACTGGTGGCAGTAGGAAGGCAATATAACATGTTCCATCCCAATCGAGGGGCAGACAGACATATGCGGTCTGACCACAAACAAAATAAGAATGACGTGAGGCTTTGAAAATAGATTTCCCACTGTCACTATACTTGACAATAGTAGTACAATCACTATGTCCTACATGTGCGGAACCATTCTTTCGGACACATAATTCGCCTTTGACTGGTAGTACTGAAATAGCAGGCAGATCTGGAGTAGTATCAGACTGAACATTCAGGACCATAAAATTCGAAGAATAGTTACCTAAATTATAAACTTCATTTTCTAGATCTAACCCGGTTCTATGGGTGAGACCTTGCTTGTCTGGAAAACATGTACTATTCAGAAGGGACATATCAGTTGAGGATGACGTTAAAGTGGACCATGCTCCACACGAACCATTATGTGAAAACGGATAAGGAAAGAGTGGCAGAACTCCCTTCGGTGTCTGGAAAGGGGGGAGTCGACCACACACCCAACAATTAGTGGCATTGCTGGTCTGGTGTGAATAGTGCAACATTCTGATAAACGTATTGTTTCGCATAGCAAGACGATAGGATAGCTCGTGAGGAGGCAGATCACTAAATGTGTGCTCTACTGTAGCATTAGAAAACGTATTTACATGAGAAATTGGAAAACATAAATGTAATGCATAACTTGTGCAGGTAACCATCAAACTCAAAAACAATATAAAACTTAGAAAAATGATACATCTGATAGAGTTTTGACTAACTCTCTCACTATGGGGGTCTATCTCATACATGTCAGATACCTGTCTAACCGTTTCACCCGAGGGGGACTTAGACAATTAAACTGGCTGACTTATTTTACTAGACCGGAGCTTACTTTTATACTCCTGCTGTGGAGTTTCCTCTAACAGGGGAGGCTTGGAATCAAAGTTTGTAGCGGGACAGTCCTTAGAATTCTGGCAGTTTTTAAAGTTCTTGCAATCCTTAGAAATGGAACAGTCCAATGTTTTTATGCGACATCCATGGAATTTCTTGACGTGAGACAGGTGCACCCAGCCCTTGCGGCCTTCCAGCTTCACGGCCGTGCGGGTGGTCAGAAGGACAAGTTGAGGTTGTTTCCAGCGGGGCTCCAGCGGACTTGAACGATCAAAGTTCCGGACAAGGACTAGATTTCCTGGAATGATTTCATGCGGTTTCACCTCGGTATTGTCTGGAAATGCGGCGGCAACCTGTGAACGACAAGAGTGTAGGGCAGACATCAAGGAAGCTAGGTAATCTGTCAGCATATTACTGGAAACATCTGTAATACTTCGGGGTCTAGGTGTACCCCACATGTTCGGGGGGCGGCCGAATACGACCTCGTAAGGGGACAGACCTGATCTGGAATGTGCGACCATGCGCATATAAAATAAAGCGACTGGCAGAGCTACTAGCCAGTCTACACCTTTCTCTTTACATATTTTGGCAATACGGATTTTTAGAGTCTGATTATGTCTCTCTACGAGACCTGCTGCTTCAGGATGGCGTACACAATGAAACTTCCACTGGTACCCTAACAGAAGGGACACATGCTTCATTAACTCTGATGAGAATGGCTGGCCGTTATCTGAATACACGACCCTAGGGAGTCCATAACGAGGGAAGAATTCATGAACCAACTGCTTGGCAGTGGTCGCGGCTGTGTAATCTGGGACTGGATATGCCTCCGTCCATCTGGACAAAGCGCATACAACTACAAGGACATACTTGAAACCTCGACATCGCTCCATCTGAATATAATCCATCTGGAGGACCTCAAAAGGGTGGTCAGGAGGTTGGAATCCCCCTTGTTCCACCGGGACACTTTTACCTGGATTGAACTGGCAACATATCATACAGGTACGGACTTTCTGCTTGGCTGCAGCTCGTAAATGCTTGTTGAACCAAATGTTCTGGATACTGTCTAACATAGCTTTTTCTCCTAAATGTGCAGGACTATGTGCGGTATTGATAATGACTTGAACCATAGAGTCGGGGAGAAACCATGTGGCTTTTCCCTTCGTCAACCATCCCTGATCTGTCTGGACCCCTCCTTGTTCGGACCATTTCTTGATTTCATCGGGAGTAGCATGTAACTGGATATCTATGACATCTTGTGTAGGGTCCTTAACTGTCATACAAGTAGTCTGATCTGGAGTGTGTGTCAGTGTCGTGTTAACTGGAATGTCTGGAGTCTGAGCTGTGAGCTTGGCTGTTCGATCTGCTAGATCATTACCTTGGGAAATAAGGTCAGTAACTTTCGTATGTGCTTTGCACTTCATAATAGCGATAGCTGTCGGTAAATGGATTGCATCTAACAGAGCTTGAATGAGAAGACCATGCTGAATCTTGGTTCCATGAGAAGTCATGAAACCTCTTTCTTGCCAGAGCACTCCAAAGTCGTGTACGACTCCGAATGCATAACGTGAATCTGTGTAAATATTAACTTTCAGGTTCTTGGCACGTATGCAGGCTTGGGTCAGAGCGACTAGCTCTGCGGCTTGAGCGGACAGGGTGTCAATACGGTGTGTCTCTATAACTTCAGTGTCAGTAGTCACTGCATACGCGGCTACTAGTTCTCCTGTACTTGTTCTCATACATGAACCATCCACATAAAGTGTCAGGTCGGAATCTGGTAATGGAATGTCTGTCAGGTCTTGTCTTGGCTTAGTCATAGTGTTAACAACTTCCACACAGTCATGTGTGGCAGGATTTGAAGTAACTGACGGTAACAGTGTAGCAGGGTTCAGAACGTTGCAGCGTCTGATATCTATGTGTGGCTGGAATAGTGTCAATTCATAACCTGTTAAACGTGCAATAGTCAAGTGCTGAGTCTGTGTTCGGTTTAAAAGAACTTCCACGGAGTGTGGAAATTGTACTGTCAGGGAATGTCCTAACACTATGGAATCACTTTGTCTGATAGCTAGTGCTGTGGCTGCAACTGACTTGAGGCACGCAGGCAGAGCCTGGGCTACTGGATCTAATGTGCTCGAAAAATAAGCACAAGGCTTGTATTGTCCTGCTTGATCTTGTGTGAGAACAGATAATGCTGTACCATTACGTTCTGTGACAAAAAGTGTAAAAGGCTTACTGTAGTTCGGTGTTGCTAGAACAGGAGCTTGACATAAGGCTTTCTTTAATTCATTAAAAGCAAGTGTATGTTCAGATGTCCAAGGGAGGACAGTCGATACGGCTGCCTCCTGTGTCATTAACTGTATCAGTGGCTTGGCTAGAAATGCATACTGGGGAATCCATTGTCGGCAATAAGAAGTGAGGCCGATAAAAGCTCGTACCTCCTTCTGGGTCTTGGGCTGAGGAAGACTCGCTATTAACTGGATACGGTCAGGTGTCAACTGCCTACCCCTCTTGGACAGTAAGTGGCCTAAATAGATCACTTGCTGGACACCTTGTGCCCCATCTCGGCTAGGAAGTACAGAACTGTAAGTGACGCACGCTCGCAGTCACGTTCAGAACGGGCTGTGATCAGTAGATCATCGACATACTGGAGCAGGGCAGTGTCAGTTGGCATGTGAATATTGTCTAGTTGTCTCTTGAGTGCTTGACTGTAAATACTAGGACTTTCTGTGAAACCTTGAGGAGCTCGTGTAAATTTATAGCTCCTTCCATTTAAACAGAATCCGAAAAGGAACTGGCTGTCTGGATGAATGGGGACACTGAAAAATGCATTTTTGAGGTCTATGACGGTGAAAAACGTAGCTTCAGAATCAATGGCTGTCAATAGGGATGAGATATCTGGGACTACTGGGTACTGGGGTATGATACATTTATTAAGCTCTCGAAGATCAATCACTAATCGATATACTGGGGGTGCATTTGGATCAGTACGTTTCATGACTGGAATGATAGGAGAATTACATACATTGGAGTCTGTTTCTACAACCACTCCTTGAACAATAAGCTCGTCAATAATTTTGGATAAGGCTGCTACAGCCTCAGGTGGCAATCTGTACTGTCTGATTCGTGGTAAAACTACACCTGGTTTCAGAGTCACACGATGGGGTGTGATCTGCATACAACCAACATCAGTTGGACCTTGTGCCCATAGATGCTGCGGGACATCCAGTAATCTTGGATCAAAATCACGTAATACATAGTGACCCTTAAAGTCACGTAAAAACAAACGTATTCCTTCTGGAGAGCAGCAAATAACTGCACCTAATTATTTCAGTGTCTTAATACCTAACAAATTTTCTGGACATGATTTCGTAAGTAACAAATCAGTAGTTCGGGACAATGGACCTACTTCTAGAGAAACTGGTTTGGAAATCTCGTTAACTATTGGCTTTCCTGAAAATCCAAGGGAAACATTTCTAGAGCCTGAGAGCGGAGCCCCTGGAACCTCGTCATGACTGATAGTAGTCCTACTTGCCCCTGTATCAATCAGAAACTTTCTGTCTTTCCCTAATACTTGACTGTGAACATAGGGACCCTCTTGATCTACAGGTATCTCGATGAGAGGCAAGCCTACCTCCCTCTCTAGGCTGTTTCATGAATACTGCTGGTAGTCTGGATACTCGGACTGTGCATACTGGTACATCTGCTGTGTAACATGCTGTGTTGCAGCTATAGGCTGCGGTACTGTAACTGTCTGTTGTGCATTCTGTGGTGACTGAGAAGTCTGTGAAACTTGTTCTTGTCTAGGCGGACGTGGTCTTTCTTTAGTCTTACCGGTAGCTATGTTGTGTTTCAGAACTGCACACTCGTTTATAAAATGACCTGGCTGTTTACAATAATTGCAGGTCCCTTTAACAGGAACTGCAGGATGACTGGCTTGATTCGTACCCCTCTTCTGACTGTCTTGAGGAACAGATTGTGCAACTAATACTTTCATTTTCGTGTCTTTCATACTTTTCCTTTCATGATCTTGCTCCTCTCTGATTCTGTTCTGGTGATACTGGAGCATCTGGAGCATTTGCGACGGAGTATTAGCTTGCCAGGTACTTTCGACTTTCAGGACTCGGTTTTTGACTTGTGGACTTGAATTCTCGACTAGTTTAGTAACAAAAAGATGAGGGTATGACTCACTACTCGTCTTCAAACCACTGTTGATACTGAAACATCTCTCGAATCTAGAATAAAAATTACTAGTATCTTCGTCTGGTTTCTGTTTACAGGCTGAGATTGCATCCCAGTCTTCCTTTTTCGTGGCTAGTAATCTTGGCAAGACCTGTATTAACAGTTCAGGTAATTCTTTACATTTGTCTCCTAGACCGGTACCTGGTACACGTGTTTTATCTTCAGCTTCTAGAGCTGTCCAATCTATCTTTTTCTCTCCCACCTCCCATTCTTTTTCCTTGAGTTTTTCATATATGCCCGCAGGCAACAGGACCTTTAACATTTTAATTATATCTGGATACGTGTATTCTCCCATACGGAGCATGTCTTTTAATTCACGGTGGAACCCTGCTGGATCTTTATCGTGACAGGGAATTAACTTTTTCATCTCTAAGAGTTCCATCTTTGTAATCGGGGTGTAAACAAATACTCGTTGCATTTCACCACCCTGTGTCCTAACTGGGTGTACTTCTCGTAACGGATGCTGTCTGTCTATGTAAAACGGTTTATTTTCTGGGGGTGAGACGTGAACAAAATGCGGGTTCAGAAACGTTCGGTATTTGTGGCGCTGTTCTAGAATGATACTAATTAAATCGGTACCTAAACCTTTCCATCTATACTGGAGTAACTCGTTTAGAACATCATGTAACGGACCTGGATCAGAATGCTGACCCTCATACAGTGTAATGAGGTGCTGGATCATATACATACCCACCAGTCGCTGCTCGGCTGGGGGCAGTTTCAGAAACATTTGTGCCACTATTTCGTCTGGAAAAGTGGTAGAATCAGTAGCCCATCGGACTGCTGATCGGGCTAGTTCTTGTTCATGCATAGTACTAAGTTCACTATAACCTATTCGTGATTTCAGAATGTGATCGGTAGCTTGAAATACTTGTTCTAGAGAACCATGTTCTGGTACTGGAGAAGGAACAGTTTTCTTGTAGTCTAGACGTGAATGTCGGTCGGAAAGTCTAGTTCTACCTACATACGCTATTCTGGAAGGATTCTCGTCGTTTACCTCTTCAGTAGAAGAGTCATTTTCTTTCTCGCTTACTTGTGCTGCTTTACGTTTCTTGTGTAACCTTATTATTTCCTTACGAATTTTCTTGTACATACTCTCTATACTACTGAGTGTCTTGTGTCTTCCCTCGGCTATATGATCACTCCATTTTGTCAGAACTCTCATTTCGGTCGGATCTTTAGTCGGATAATCTTGTTCCCGTATTAGACAATTAATTAGAAACTTTAATAGCATGAGCTGGGTCTCAGCTTTCCTTAGAGACATGCTTTCGCCAATACTTTCTGGGTCTGTTCCTGTACGAATGAAACGATATATTCTGTCTAGATCTTCTTTCATATTCGGTAGGGTGTCCAAATACTCGGTCACCCGTCTTACACGCAATGAATATATGACCATATTATCATCGCCTGGGACTGGATCATAACGGCATTCGGTGAGAGCTCGCCTGATATCTGCAACGGACTGATGTTTGGGCGTACGCTGTAACGCACGTTCATGTAACTCGACTAACGTCCCACGTTTGTGTGGCGGCGGGGTACCAGGAGGACCTCCCCCCGCGGCCCCTAAACTGGAATCGTCGACTGATACTCTTCGTGCTGGCAGAGTGACTGATGTAGCGGGTACTTGTACTGTAGGCTGGACCGGGGGTACCGTAACAGGTGCTGCAACGGGTGCCCCGGTGGCTGGAGGTACTGGAATTACATTATTTACAGGAGCTGGCGGAACAGGATTAGCATATTCGGGGACTGTGTCGTCCAAGTAGGACGAGAGAAAAATATCAGCTGCGGTCGGTTTGTGACGTAGCTTGGTCGGAACTAATGGCGGCGGAAAATTACTGGATGCCTCCGGGGTTGCTTTTGGCAAGCCCTCGGCAAGAAGAGGGTACATACCCTTAATGAGGGCATTCCTCTGTCTGTCTGACTGTTCGGATTTAACTCGTTCACCTATTTCGATTAATTCCCTTTCTTGGGCTCTTTCTGTGGCTTCTCTACTTAACTCTGACTTTCTGATTTCTTTTTCGGTTCTTTTATGAGACTCTTTGCGCCATAACTCGATGGCATCTTTCTGTGACTGTCTGACTTTCTTTTTCCATAATGCTTCTTCTATTCGCATGATGCACTCGGCATCCCATGTGCCTGATACAGGCCATCTATATTTCTCTTCTAGATCTTTAGTATACTCGACCCATAAGTCTAGATATAATATGGCACTTATGCCATGCTTATGATACATAAAATGACCTGGACTGTCCCTAGGCGGGACAGGAACTGCTTCTTCGAGCAGACATTTTCTAGTTTTTAACTGACGTAATTTTGAGAACAGAGGCATGACGTAAACTGGGATCTGGACACAGTACAATACACGATGAACACAATAATGACTTGAGACTGATCACTCATACCACGACATTAAAAAACACATTGAAATGACATTTAAATTAACAGTTCGAACAGAAACATTACCTGGAATACTTGAAAATAGAAACACATGAATGTCTCGAGAACAGAACTTACTAGAATTACTAGATGCACTGCTGAAACAGTACGAAACATACCGGTCCCATAAAGAGACACGTCAGGACCCGCATCCACCTAGGTGGACACTTCGTGTTGGATTTGCGTACCCAAACCCACGGACCAGAGACAAATTAATTGACCCTGTCTAGATACTACCCCAGCAACGGTACTCACCGGGCAGCAAGAACAGAAGGCCTCGGACTGGACTGGACTGCTACGACGACGGACTACGAACTTCGGACTTCAGTTACAGGTGGGCCTCTGGATACCTCGGACCTTGGACTCTCGGCTTGGGCTCTGGTCGGGACTCGCCGCGTTCCTCCACTGCCTCGTCTGGATGCTGGACCGCAACCTCCGTCTCCTCCGTGGGCCTGAGGGATACTTGAAGCAGAAATATCTGCCACTGCGCAGGATGGTTCCGTCACGACTGCAGAGGATCAGGGGGCTTGCGTGGCTTCTCCGGCGCGTGGGGAAAGGGCAAGTCCCTATTCGGGCGCCATTATGTGGTAAATAAATAATTAATTACCGGGTCTATTTTTTGACTGGATTCAATATAAACAGATAGCTCAATAAATAAGAGTCAAGATTCGAGGTAGCTGGAGTTTACAGGCTTTAATCAGGCATAAAGGATAGGAACAGGACAGCCTGCATGGGAATGGGATGGCAGCTGCCGGGGGCAGGATCTGGGAGCATAAGGGGTAACTTTTAATAACCGTGCACAATATTTATAGTTAAACAAAATACATTACATGCAATACAGTAGGCGTAGCAGTGGGCGGAGTTCGTAGCAGTCGCGAAAGATAAGGCACAAAGTGGGTGTAACAAGAGGCGTGTACAGGGCATATACATAGACATGTGATGTAAACGTAACAGAATATGTCATAAATGGGGCAGAAACATGGAGGGGGCTACCTGAGGAGCTGGGACCTCTGACCTAGTGGTGCGCGCAAACTGGCAATGACGTGTTACTAGGGAGAACTGGGGCTATGACTTCTGCACTAGAAGAGGAGACTAAAGTCTGGAGAGTCAGAGCGACATGTACCTAAACACTATCTAGTATCTGATGTTTAGAGAACATGTTGATAGAATCCAAAAGTTATCAGGGTAAAGGCTAACAGACTCTAAGACTGGTGCATGCATTATTCTACATGTAGTGCGGGTGCTAGGAATATTCTATGAATATTAATACAGTATTTCTCTTACATGGAGACATAAAGGCTAGACCATGACTGAAACTATTGATGCGATTCAGTAGCTTAGGAATGCAGAGAAGGAGGGCTGGACTGATAACTAGAATCATAACATACTCTTGGCAGACTGGCAGGCAGAGCCAGGCCGAGCCGGGCACTGTGAGGCAGGATGTAAGTGAAGGGTCAGGGATGCAGGTGGGGGCTGTATCGCTCCTCAGCGAGGGTTCAGGAGACAGGAGCTGAATCTGAGTCCGGGCCCTTTTGAGGCCTAGAAACGGGGACTTTTCAATGAATTAACGTGCACACTGTGAAACGTGGCAACATAGGTTTACATAGGCCTAATACTCGTAGCTTTCACGAGAACTGGAAACTGGCATACTAGAGATGGACACAACTGGAATTGCGTCTTTAATTGATCGAAAGGGAATACATATGCATATCGATCATGCACATATAACATAGGATGGGGAACACGTAGGGACACAGAACATGGCAAAATTTACTTTTCCACACTGTAGCGGGGGATGTCCAGGATGAGTCGTGCAGAAGCGTTCTGTATGCGTTGGAGTCTTTTCTAGAGTTTGGCTGTGGTTCCAGCGTAGAGGGTGTTCCCATAGTCCACACGGCTGGTGACGAGGGCCTGGGTGACAGTCTTCCTGGTTTCGGTGGAGATCCACCGGAAGATCTTTCGGAGCATGCGCAGGGTGTTGAAGCAGGAAGACGAGACGGCGTTGACTTGCTTGGTCATCGTGAGGGAGGAGTCCAGGATGAAGCCCAGGTTGCGTGCATGGTCCGTTGGCTTGGGTGCGGTGCCCAGGGCAGGGGGCCACCAGGAGTCGTCCCAGGCAGAAGGGGATGGTCCCAGGATGAGGAGTTCCGTCTTGTCTGAGTTCAGACGGCTGAGCTTTATCCATTCCGCAACGTCTTTCATTCCTTCCTGGAGGCAGGCTCTGGCGGTGGCGGGGTCGTTGGTGAGGGAGAGGATCAGCTGGGTGTCGTTGGCGTAGGAGATGATGTTAAGGTTGTGTTGGCGTGCGATGGCTGCAAGAGGGCTCATGTAGACGTTGAAGAGGGTGGGGCTGAGTGAGGATCCTTGCGGGACGCCGCAGATGACTTCGGTGGCCACGGACCGGAACGGGGGGAGGCAGATTCTCTGGGTTCTTCCGGCGAGGAACGAGATGATCCACTCTAGGGCCGCTCCTTGGATTCCGGTGTTGCTGAGGCTCTGTATCAGGGTGCGGTGGCATACGGTGTCGAAGGCTGCTGAGAGGTCTAGGAGGATGAGGGCAGCGGTTTCCCCGTTGTCGAGCAGGGACCTGATGTCGTCGGTAGCTGCAATGAGGGCGGTCTCGTGCTGTGGTTTGCTCGGAAGCCGGATTGTGAGTGGTTGAGAGATCCGTTGGTCTCGAGGAAGGCAGAGAGTGGTCTGTTGACGGTCTTCTCGATGACTTTGGCCGGGAAAGGGAGGAGCGAGATGGGGCGGAAGTTCTTGAGGTCTGTGGGGTCCGCGGTGGGTTTCTTTAAGTGTATGTAATCCGGGTCTCCTTATCAATTATCATAATGCATGCATTTCCTTTTTCCCTTAACATATTGATATGGTAGTCTACAGAGTGTTTTGTTTGTCCATGCGTGCTGTCTGTTTTTCATTTTCAAACCTTTCCCCAAACCCCCCATTCGCATCCATTTAACAAACCCTAACCCTCTTCCCCCGGGCTGTGTGACTTATTGAGGTGTCAATAAATTAAATGTACACCAATAATTAACCACACGCTTGCTGGGGCGGATGTGGCGAAAGCAACAGTACTTCAATTTCAAGGCAGAGCGATGATCTTCTTCTGCTTGCCTACCCATGAGTAGTATATTTTAGAGGTGATTTTTATTTAACAAAGGAACATATACCTCTGCATTAATTGAATTTGTTGTCATCCTCATACACAGCACTAACTGTTACGCTGTAGGCCTAGTCAAGTGACTCGACACAACTATAGTTTGTAACTCTGTCTAGTAGGGTATCCCCACCACCGTTATGTTTTGTTGTAAAATATTTTTGCATATTATTGTCGCTCGGTAAGTTCTGTACTATACTTCATTCTACTACTCCTCGAACAGTCTCTCAAAAGCCACTGACTGTCTCATTTTCTTTTTTTGCAAATGCTGCTGCCCTGCCAGTGTCTACTACTACTACTACCACCACCACCACCACCACAATCATTGCATGTTAGGAAAAGGAAACCATCATCACCATGCAGCCATCGCTGTGCCTAAGTTAAACATCAAGCAAAGGAAAGAGAAGTTTGGGGGAGGCATAATTAATCATAGACATGTTTTCAATCAATTCACACACCCCTTAGAGTCCAGTTAAAGAATGCATACACTAGAAGAGAGCGACTGACAGTACTAGTAGGACAACTCAATCAGTGAGGGGTGTCGTATCTATCTGTTTGTGTCTTACACAGTCAGCCAATTATTTAAATCAAACACTGGCTATGGGCGGACCTGCACCAGCAAGGAAACAGTGTGATGTAAAATAGTAACCCCACCTACAAAACATTAACAACATTGTATGTACAGTAGAAATATAGATTTAATATAACCCTAACAAAAATAAACTATGTAAAAAAAAACACAAAACCTGACCCACCCCTCTCCCTAACCACAACCAATGTACATAACGAGAAAGTCCAAACAAATGTCCAAAACCCCAACGCCCAATTCCCACCCACCAAAACAAGAATTAAAAAAGGGGCAGTAGACAGGGTCTCCTATGTCCGGCGGGATTGTCTTTGGAGGACACACACTGTCTCCTCTAGTAGGGCGACGCGGCGCTTAAGAGCGCGGCAGTTGCAGCCACAGTGGGGGGGGGGCACCAGAGATGGAAATGCGGCAGGCGGCCGCCAGAAGGTAGCGCCGTACCGCTGGAGGGCGGTAGATGGGGCCCGGGGCACTGGAGGAGGCTTCAGCTGCTGCCGCTTCCTCCTCCTCCTCTTCCAAGACCACCAGCCGCCAATATTCAAGTAGGATTGCCTCCAGCTTACGGCGCCATGCCTTGGCGGCCAACTCCTTCCGATCTGGTTTGGAAGGAGTAGCTGTATATCAAAAAGAAAAAACAAGACAATTGTAAAATATACTCTTAGAAAAACAGTAAGACAAGTTAATTATACACATAGTGGCATGGTAGCACTTTAAAGCACAGTACATAACATTAGTGGGTTGTATCTATCCTCCCACTTGCTTGGGCTTTAACATTTGCAGGATTTTTTTCAGGCATTCAACCAACCATGCATCAGATTCTTTACTATCAGCCACCTTTGCAATTTGCATGCTTGCATCACACGTATCCTTCTCTCTGTCTGTCATAAATATTAAATCTCGCCCTTCCTTCTTCCTTCCACCCTTCTTTCACTTTTTAGTTCAACACCAGGTGATCTGATCTGACTTTTAGTCTTCTCCATAAAACTTTCAAAACGGAGTTGAAATCACAGATAGATGAGGCCATTGGTTACTCAATATTTTTGCCCCTAATGCCTTTACTAATGTCAATTAAAGGGTGTCTTCACTCTTCAAATGTTCATAAAAACTCTTACTTACTTAGGGCATCACTACGATGGCGGGCGGACAAAGTCCGCCCGCCATCCTCACGCTAAAAGGTACCGCCCACCATAAGGGCGGGTGTCCCGTGGGGGCAATTAGGATGCGCCCGCCACAGTACTAAAATGCTAAAAATACATGTTGTGCTTTTCCAAGCATAACGTGACAGGTACCGCTCGTTGCCTGCCACGTTGTGCTTTGAAAGGCAGGGGGTACCATAGGTACCCTCCATGGGGGCCCGCAATGGGCTCCCCAAGCATACTCCGCATGCCTTTCCGTGGCGGAAGGCATTCCAAAATGCACATTTTATGGCTGGCGGTGTGTTTCAGACACCGCCACCATATTGAACCCTTTTCGGCGGACAGCCTTTCTATCCGCCGCAGACCCCCCAGCCATTGTAATATGACGGGGGTCTTTTCTACAGGGATGGCGGGCGTCATATACACCTCCCCCTATTGGTCAGTAGCAAGATTGAACAAGCATTGGAAATGCAATAGGTCTCGCATTTGTTTGAGTTAGAGCTATTGGCGTTATAAATAAAGCACAAGGACAAGTTTACTTTTGGGATGCCTTTTAAGGTGTGAATTCAAAGTACTGAAAAACAATACTCCTAATCAGTTTATAAACGTGTTTATGCGGTACAGAGGCAGAAACTCTATGGCCTCTAAGCAGCTGCAAAATGTATGTAGTCACTGGCACTGCTCACTTTTGCATAATTTACAGGCAGTTTTCAATTAATGTAGTCTACTTTTCACATTTGCAGAAAGGAACCAATGAATGTATATGTGCTTGCATTGTGTGAGGCGGAGAAGAGACAGTGCCATACAAAAATCGCAGCTCTGGTCCGGAAACAGATTCCCCAAGACTCAGGGCAGCGCATTATTGAAGGGAATACTAAAAGAAAAAAATGCAGTTCAGTATGGCTTTCGTGGCATATGGTATATCACTATATCATGATGTTGACATATATAATAAATACAATACAGAACCTCACCAAATAACCAAAAGAGATGATTGCTTGTACTAGCTAACTGCTTCATCATTTCCGGAATTTAAGTTCATTAAAAAACATGCAATACAATGTGAAAACATCCTGTAGGCAATATACATTAATTAAATATACTTAAACAGAGGGTCGATCAAATAGCAAAAAAGCAACTTACATTAAACAGATTGAACGGACTAAAGGATAATGATCACATAATAAATACTTTGCCTATGATAAATTAAGCCAGGATTACAGAGGGGTCCATATCCGAATACCCACACCAAGGGTGACAGGTCTAACAGTAATAATATCTAAAGTTCGGGTAGGCCCAACCACCTTACCCAAGGGGTAAGCCTATGCATTTAAGGGCTGTCCTTGTCCTCGAATATTCCCCTAAGAAAGTATTACAAATGGAATCTATTCTATAAAACCATATTGTGAGGACTGCAAAGCGGTTTGTGCTGTGAAAGTACAGTATTTTCAGGAGTGACCCTCAAGTGTGTACTCTCATTTAGGGCTTGCTCAGTTCTAGTTCAGGGAGATGTATTCAGGTTTATGAGACAAACTGAGTTTTTGGGTGGAAACGTCAGCACTATCTCAGGGATAGCCTTTAAATATTTTTTTTTTAATTAGTAACAATACTCATATTGGTCTTATAGTCATGTCTAAACAATGGACACTTTTGCTTCCATATATGTGCATCATACTGTACACTCCATATCACACTTCTGAGAGCACCGTCTTCACTATTGTGGCACTACCTAAGGTGCAAACAAGAATATAATGGATTTGCAATTTGAAACGCCTCTGTTTTTAAATCACTGAATGAAAAGTGTATCATTTGCACGTTCTCACACTTGGAGAAGTCCTGGGAAAAAAAATAGACCAACGGAACACACACAAACTGAACATCGCTGTCTCTTCTCTGCACAGCAGTTACCTAAACAACTTAAAAGTACCTTCTAATTAGAAAACCTACCTTACCAAAACCACATCTGTTCCGCAGCACCACAGTGCCTTTCGTTTGCATCAAAAAAAGCCAGATGTGTTATTTCAAAGCTCTAATTTCATGGCAACAATACTTATTTGAGGGGAGACAAAAGAATTTGTATAGAGACAAGATAAAACTACAGTCGAAGCAATGATTCATTTCTGCGCACATTAGTAATGCGTCATTATTCACAGTAATTAGCTTCCCAGATAAGTACTCCAGTCATGCTAACGGACTGGTGTCTGCAGAATGTCTTACACCTACAAAATGCTGCTACACTGCCAGCGACAAAACCAGTGAGAGGCAATGCCAAGTCGACCCAATATATTTGAAGTCGACGGGTATGGCCACGAACCCAAACAGACTTGCACAATTTCTCAAGCAGTTAATACAATGTATAATGAACTAGGCACTTACAATTCCTAGTTGAATACATTTGTTAAAAAGGTTTGCTGTGAGAGTAATTAACACTAAATAGGATATGCGATCACCACACTGAATAGTCCAGAAGATGACAATGATGGAATCTGCAATACCGAGAGGATGGGAAACTAGCTCACTACGTAGTTTTTTTCTTACAAATACTCTTAAAACTAAAAAGGTTATTTCCGTTTTTCCTGGATCACCCCCGATGCGGATCGGTTTGGTAATGCCATTTTCTAATTGCACACCCTTCAACATTCTGTAATGCCTATGTTCTCAGAAAACAAGCTAGCATCCGAGTCAAATTGAAGTGGTTGTCGTTTCGCTCAACTATTTTAATGTGTAGTGAAATCACCAATGTTTAAAGTAGCGTGATTGAGTGTCACTCACTCATTTATAACACAACAAAAAACATGCAGCTTCCAGATCCAGTAACATTTTGCGACACTTACTTAGTCCCACAGTCAAAAATCTTTACAAGCTCAGTGAGGGCGATTCTCTTTGTTTCCCGCACAGAGCAACTTTAAACACTGACGGTAGGGAATGCTCGTCTCTAGTGACTGACCGGAAGCTTGAAAACGAAACATTTACTCTGGAAGAAATTTAATCGGAAGTTATCTCCCCAGTTGCAGTACTTGCAAATGATAATGCCTTTTATGTATGTGCTTTGAAAACCTGTAGGTTTTTAAAATACTTAAATAAAAGGCATGGTCATTTGCAATGGCTGAAACTCTTCGAAATGCGAGACCTATTGCCTTGCAACTGCTCGGTATTGTAAGCACTGCTCCACCAGGCACTTACTTTGTGAGGGGCAATTTGGTACGGGCAGCCTTAAAGCAAAGACTCTGATTCTCCCACGGTGGCAAAGCTGCTATTATTGAGGATGAGGGCTTGGCTCAGCTAAGCTGCAGTGTAGTGGAGGACGCGGGTGTGCTCTGGGCTGCTGCAGCTGGGTGAGGAACCACTCCGGCGGCCGGCAGCCAACACACTTAGGGGTTCAGTGAGCTCAGCTGGTGGGTAACGGGTTGGGGAGGGTCACGACACGGGATAGACAACCACCCGCGGTGTGAGGTACAGCGCGCTGCCATTGACACAGCAGCCGAGCCAAACTGTTATGAACGGCATGTAAAATGTATGCACATCGTGGCCCTTGCAAAAAATCATGAAAATGGGAGCCGTGGTAAAACTTCAAGTGCGGCGCCCGTGCGTGCTAAAGTTCTGCGCATGGCAGTCCATCTAGCGGGCACCATGGCCAGCAGGAAATTAAAAAAATATTGAACAATCCCGCGAGTAATAAATAAATGTGCACAACGAGTACTGTTTGATTGTTTCATAGGTGGGAGATGTCTACTCTAGAGGCAATGCAACAAAAAATTAAATGGATCCAAATAAAAATAGAATAATGAACAATCCCGCGAGTGGTGTGTGCGCCCCACAGGAGACGTGTTTGCCAGAAACCACGTGACGGCCTATTCGTGTCTATTATGCGCACCAAGCGCGTAATAGACACCATTAGGCTGTGGGCGAAGCAATGCGCCCGCCTTTGGCCAATTGCGTGCAGTCTTTAATAAAAAGACGCACGAAAAGGCCAATGGGATAGCACAAAAGGAATTGCACACGCATGAGTGTGTGCGATTCCTAGGTCAGTGCTAAAACCCCGTTTTTGATTACAAAATGCCTCGCGCTGCGAAGCACTGCTTTGCAGTGCAACGCAGGTCGTGAGACCTGAAAATGAGTAAATAGTATACAACATACATCACTAGTACAAATCAGGTAGTAGTAGAGTAAACACTAGTAGTTATATATGGTCCCAAGGGTCATTCTAGCCTTTGCTTAGCTAGCCCGAGCCATGCAACCATTTTACCTTTGTGTATTTTATTTTTGCACGTGACGTTACCTTGCAGCTTGTTGTATAAGACACCTTTGAGCCCGCATGACCTCATACTGCTACAGTCTAAATGCTGCGTACAAGGCCAACCAAAACATTATTACTATTAGTCCATATTGCTTATCCATAAATGCTACACTTTTTGGCACGGCTGAGAAATGCTTGCAATATACTAACGCACACCATTTTTCTCATTACAGACGGAAGATTCCCTTCTAGGAACCAGAGCTTATGATGCAACAACTACCTGTACTTTGTTCTTCTAGGGTGAGGGGTCCCCAGAATTCACTCAGAGATCTTCATTTATAAATGTATATAAACTATATTCCTACGTAGGGGATGGTGGTGCTTCCACTACTGTTCAGTTATCATGATTTATTTCCCAACTGTAAGTAAGTGTAACAATGTTTATTGTTTTAATGTTATTGATTTTCCTGTTGGTGCTGCATTATAGAACAATGTACAGAGCTTGTCAATTCAAAATAAAAATGTTGAACTTACATAGACTTGGTGGTATTTGGTGTGGACTTGGGTATCGACTACTTACTATTTATCAACACTAATCCAGTCTTCCATTCTGATTCCAGAATACTAACTAAGCCTAAGTACGACATAACACCTGACCTAGCCCACCAATTCCAGGCTTGCCAATTGTACATTAAGTATGCATTTCCGCTTCTTTTAGTCCTCAACAATGCATATGGTCAAATGGAGGACACATGACTACATTTTTGTATACACCAAATTTTTGGTTGATTGATTGATGCTGTTGTTCTGCTAGTGCTAAGCCTATTACCACTCATTGAACAAACTAGAAAAGGTTCTAATAAAGACTGGGGTACTAACAGCACGCGGCGTAACAGAGGGGGCATCACCCATACCACTAAAAAATGATAAACGCATACAAAGTAACTAAACCTATGATTCAATCCGCCCCTATCTCTTAGTGAGAGGACAAAGTAAGGACTAGAGTCACTATAGCATTACGTAACTTAATTTCTATTAAAATAAACTCTTACATAATCACGCTAAGCGAGCGCAAACGCAAAGTTGCAAACAAGTAAGATTAGTAGGGCAATAGAGCACCTGTGTCATAAATGTAAATGTGTGGGACTTGTAAAGCGCACAGCTGCCCGTAAGCGTCGCGGCGCTGAAGACCGCTGGGGAACCCGTCCTGGCTTTCCCTGTGAGATGGTCCCTTCTGGGTCTCTCCAAGGTGAAACCAGGCATCCCCGGCGTCTGTGGGGGGGCCGTTGTAGAGATGAGGCAAGCTTAATGCCCAGAGTTGCCGAGTGTGATCCCTGGTTAGAGTAGGCACCGAGGCGAGAATTGTCAAGTCCGCTGACCCTGGTCCACGACCCTGCCACGTCAGGAATTGAACCCTGGTCCCAAGGCCGTTCTCTGCTTCCGGGTCTGCCGCCTCTAACCAGTGAGCCACACCACTCCACAATCACAGTTGACTTTTAAACGTAATTTACCTGTAATGTAAGCAGCAGCATTCTAGCTGGTTGGAAAAAAAAGATATTCGCAATATATAACACAGAGCAGAAGAACAGACACAAAGTAGTAATAATTAAATAGTTACTCACCAAGACCCGGGACCTCCACTCCTAGCAGGTCCAGCAGGTCCTGCTCCCGGTCCAGGATATCGCACCTTCCCCCACCGCTGCCGACGCTCCCAGAGCCCGTACCCGGACCCAGGTCTGCCACCTGCTGCCAGGGTTAAGGGGAGGTGGCGCTGCACAAAGAAAACGAGTGCAGCCAAATCCACCTCCCCAAATAAGGCCTGTGCCTGCACCCCTTGGTCGCGGCTCTGGCTCCTGCGGCGAGCCCTATCCTTGGACATGGTTCTGGGGTAGCGAGTGAGACGGGGCGGGAAAGAAAAGGTAATAACATTTAAAAAGTAAGCAAAATAAATGAAAAGAGGAGGCTATAGAAAAAGAGTGAAAAAGTAGCTAAAAAACACACAAAAAGTAGACAAAAACCAAAAATATAGAAGCAGGAAAACAGTCAGAGAGATAGTAAATAAAAAAGATGAAAAAAAGTGTCTTGAAACAAAGGATTGGAAAGATAGAGGGAGGATTGAAAAGCAGGCCCCAGAACCATATCAATAGAGTGAAAAACAAGATGGACGCGCCCCTTGCGACCACGTGCACAAGTTTGCACGATATTTTCTACCCGAGCACGCAAAAAACATTGCGAACACGTAAAAGCGTTCCGGAACAGGAAATACGTACCGCGAACGGGTGCGAGCATGCATTGCGCGACCCGGAACAGGAAGTATGCATCGCGAGCGGGCGGGACAAGTGAAAACAAGATGGCCACGCCCATGAACGACCACATGGGTAAGTTGGCAAGACATTTCCAACGCGATCACGCAGAAAATATCGCAAATGGGCATGAAAAAAACATCCACGTCTTCGCGAGATTTCCACGTGTTCGTGGAGATTTTTAACATTTTAGCGATAGTTTGCAAAAGTGAATTTCGCAAATTGCGCCCACCCCTACTTATAGCAAACATTTGAAGCTACCCTGTGCATAAAATACTCAAACTCTGCATAAGTTTCGTACCTATGGTACACATTTTTGAAAGAACAGCTTACACTACTAGGAGTTTCATCTTTGTGACTCTTGTCCAACGTTCTTCACAATATATGAAATGAAGACTCACAAGGCTCATCCTACGGTTTTTCCTGGGCACAAAATATTAGGCCATGATTCACAAATGTCTCAACCAACAACCCAATTTCTCACAACTACTTACTTTATGTAGTATTTCTGGTGGATACATATTCCTGCAGATTCTTCACCTTAAGAATATGCATACAGGTGTAAACAAGATCTGCAACTTTTACCCAGCATTAGCATCCCTGCACAGCTGTGTCTTCGCCCACCAGGAGTGATATGTTAAGGATTTGTGGGGCCCTGAGCAAAATATATTATGGGGTATCCTATTTGGAACAATTTTAAATTTGCTGTGTTGGCTTGTGCTAGAGGGAGAAAGCACTGAAGAACCATATTTCTTGTGTATGGCCTGCTGTGGCTTACTAGCACTGCATGGCACACAAACTAGCTGTCTAGAGCCATAGTCAACCTGTGCACCATGGTGCAGCAGTGTGTGCATGCTGTCTAGAATAGGGTTTGTCCTGTAAGTACAAAATCCCATGCTTAGACAAATTCCTAGATATTCCCCATATTTGGTGTGCAGTGCACAGAACAGCAGACATCCAATGTTTGGAATAATGGGAGAAATGTAATTCAATGTAAGGTTTATGATGCAAAGCCAGGTCTGACTAACTTAGTAGATGCAGCTTTTTTATTGGTGCGGTGCTAAATCACCAAAGTAACACCCAAGTAATGGTCCCTCATGACGCAAAGCAGTGCAAAAAGCTACATCCGCTAGAAAAAAGAGTTCCTTTCCAGCACAAAATACCCTTTGAGCTGGAAAGCAAATACCCTAGTGCTTCTTTGCGTCACTTTGCTTGATTTTTTCCTGTGTGAACCCTTAGTAAATCTGGCCCTATTTTTCAGCTAAGCATGCTCAGCTCTCAAATTTGAAAATTAAGCGGCTTATTATGAGCAATATTATTATGGCAGGAATTTTGAATGCCCCTTGGAAGATGGGGAAACTTTCTATTGCCCAATTTTGCCATTTCTTAAAAAGTCTCTGCCCATCAGACATGATGACACTAGCATATAAATGGTGCCCACCAACGTACTTGTGTCAGTTCTGCCTTTATTTTTTTGAGCCCAATCAAGCATTTCAAGTGGTACCGAGCGAGTGACAATAACAGCACATAAAATGTTTGGATACCTTGGGATCTTCTTACATACTGCACTGAATCATCAGGGAGTAGTGACAGTGGTGAAGAATCTACAGGAACATGGTGTATCCACCAGAAGTAGTGTTACCGAAGGTAAGTAAAGTTTTCTTCTGATGGATGCATTTAGTGCAGAGTCCTTAAGCATGAGTCCCAAAGCAATACTGTCCAAGTAGTGAGAATGAGTACTGCTGATTACCCAAGAAATATATGCAAGCACACCCAAGGTAAAGTATCCATCACTGCATGAGTTGGCTGTGATGCAGTAATGTTTAGCAGACGTGTGCTAGGTGTCCAGTTGTCTGCCAGACAGATGTCAGCCACTTTCATGCATCTGGTTAGAAGCACCCATGATTCTCGTGAAGTGGTACCAATGCTCTTTACAGGGTCTGTCTTGGCCAAGGCATTGGACACAGAAGATGACCCACTTGAAACAGTGTGTTTGGCCACTGATTTCTCTTTCTTGGCTCAAGCACAGCTCACGAAAAGCTGATCATCCACTCTAACCTGTATATTACAGTTGTGTAGTAGGAAACAGCATTCTCGGGCCCAGTCCATGTAGCCATTTGCCTTTCTAATTGGGATGAGGAGAAGGTAAGAAAGATGGAATGGTGAAAGACTGGAGTATATGAAGGGCCAAAACCACCAGATGCTGACAACCAACTAAACCGGGTAGAAAACTGAGAGGGCCTGAAACTCTCTGACCCTACTGCTGACGTTATTGCTACTAATATTATCTTCAAAGTAAGACGTCCAAGTAAGCTACTGTGCAGCAGATCAAAAGGGGATGTCATTAACAAAAGTCAAAATGAGATTCAGATACCACTTATGAACAACTAACAAGTGGGGGGGCATAAAAAGTAAACCTTTCAAAACAGAACCACTGATGGCTATGATATTAGCTATGATAGGTTAGACAATCTTCGCCCTATCTCCCTCCTGCCATACATGGCAAAGATTGCTGAAAAAATTGTAAACCTCCAGCTGATGGGCTTTGTAGAGGAAGCTTCTCTACTCCATGACTCCCAATTTGGCTTCCGTCCCGGACATTCGACGGAGTCAGCATTGCTCATGGCAGTAGAGGCTCTACGGCAGGGAGTGGATGAGGGCCAAACTATGGCCCTGATCCTCTTGGACCTAAGCGCAGCATTCGACACTGTAGCTCATTCCACCTTGCTACAGTGTCTGAATGACGGAGGGGTGTCAGGAGCTGCGCTTGGATGGATCCGGTCCTTCCTGACAGGCAGGTGCTTCCAAGTTCGCCAGGGAGAGTGTTACTCTAGGGAGATTGGGTTGGGCCAGGGCGTGCCGCAGGGCTCGTCCCTGAGTCCCACCCTGTTCAATCTCTATGTCTCCCCGTTGGCGTCCATTGTTGAAGGCTACGGACTACGTCTTGTGTCCTATGCCGACGACACTCAGCTGGTGGTATCCCTCTCACGCGCACCTGGTCTAGTGGCGGACAAGTTCAGAGCCTGCATGCAAGAACTGGCAGCCTGGATGTCCGCCAACTGCCTAAAGCGAGCGCTAGCAGGAGAAGGTACTAAGGTGGGAACCCACTACCGGGCATATAGAAATGTTTTTAGCTTGGCTCTGAAAATGGGCTCTGAGGGTTCCAGGCGCAACGCCACAGGAAGTTTGTTCCAGCTAGATGCAGCCAGATACCTGAAGGATCTGCCGCCCATCCTTGCTTTGGACACCTTAGGAATGGACAGGCGCCCCGAGTACACTAATGAAAATATCCTCGCATTACTCTTCATCTACTGGTATGTACCTCTAGTCCATCGGGTTCCAGATACAAGCAACGATTCGGTCTTCTTGCAGCAAAGCCCATGGACAGCCCAGAAAATGACCCTTAAAGTAATGGAGGAAGGCTCTTTGCATAACCAAAATCGAATTCAAAATCTGAGCCCACCCTCACTGGTGCATGTCCCCAGTTTAATGAGTGGTCAATTTACACCGGAACAAGATATCACGGATGGAAACTACAGCCTCCTCCTTGTAGGGCCAGAAACCGAAGAAACCGAAGAAATCGAAGAAAGTAAAATTCTGAAGCCACAAGAAGTAAAGGTAACAGCAAATGAAACAGTAGATTTTAAACAAAGTATGTGCCAGTCTCTAGTCTCAAATGAGCTAAGCTCTGGTAAGGAAGAGGGCTTCTTAAACAGGACACCTCAGAGGAGCGATCATTTGCATGAGCACTACACCCACATAGATCATCTTGAGCACCTTGATTCTCCACCCATATTTAGTCAAACTCAGGGGGAAACATTGGATTGTACTCAAACGGCCACCGTATGGCCGCAACTATTATTGACCATGGAAACTATAGGCGTAGCAATGTCTTACTACGCAGACAAACTAGATACGCAAGTCGATCTGCTTAACATCCTGGCCTCCCACGTCCAGGGGATAGAAGCAAACTTACAGGACCTAAACAGTTTGATAATGAAGGTACAACTCAATAATTGACAAACTGGCAACTGCACCCAGTTTGATGACACAGATACTGGGGGCCGTTAAGGAACCATCAACGGAGACAAAGATAACTACCAGCCTAGTAAATGCCCAACAAGACGCCAAGGAGGGATTTGGTAGGTCAATTGATGCTAGTAGTAGTGAAGTGAGCCCTGAAACGCGAGAAAAATCGCACTCTCCCACTTCAGATGACATCACTACGTCAGTAATTTCAGACGAACAAAATCAGTCTGACATGCGAGAGGAAGCCCCACAAAACCAGGTTTCACCTACAAATGGCCTAATAAGCCCCAAACACACCGAATTGGTAACCACTCTCACAAAGAGAGAAAGGAAGCGCTTGAGAAAAGCAAGAAAAACCAAATCACATATCCGAGGGGTGTTAATAACTCAGCCTCAAAAAATAAACAACGACTTCAATGATACCAAAAATAAAGTGCGGATAGAGGGTGACCCATCCCAAAACAAAACAACGTCAGATCCTGGGCCAATTCCAACTGTCAACCCCCCAACTAAGGAATCCACTACCTCAGACAGCCCAACTGAACGCACTAGCTCAATCCAGAATGCAAGGAAAGTGTACAGCATATTTAATTTCCCAGGAGGGAAAGCAAAACCCAAATTATCAAGCTCAGAGTCAGAAAAAATCACAGACACCGAGCACGGAAATCAAGTCAAATTTAGCACTCTTACCATGCAAGCACCAGCAAACAACAGACACGTAGATGTAGATAAACCTGCAAAGCCTAATGGAAGAAAGACATGGGCTACGCCGAGTGGAGAAACACAAGTACCATCACTCACAATCTCCAACGGTCCGGAGACCACGAGCTTCCCACACACATTTAACTCAGTCATACCTGATTTAGAGGCTGACCGAGTAGGAACAGTCTCTTCAAGTGTCGGAGAGAGAAGACGACTAAAAGACCAAATACGATACATCCCAAGCAAAAAACTTGAACTAATTCCGCAATATAGCTCAAGAGGGTCCCATGACATCTTGAACAGAGGGTCCATTTTAAAACTCCTAGAGGAATTACCAGGCTTGCGCCATCTAAAATCAAGCGACTTGGAGTTAATTGAATTCCAACCAAACCCTCACCAACCAGGCCCCGACTCCACGATTACAACGTGGACCGAACATACCTTCACAGAACTTATCCTGATGCATAGGGAGCAATTCGCGTTATGGGGCATAGAGTTCAAAAAGGTGGAGCCCGCACGATACCCCAGTCCGTTGCAGAAACAAAGTCCTAAACGGAGCCTTTTAAAAGGCGCCAAAGGCCCAGATCAAAGAAGTAACATCGAAGAAGTAGGTCATCCATCTAGGCAAATCACAATCACATTCGACCACCAGGAAGCAGCGACATTTGAGAGGCACCAACAAGCTCCGGTGGTATCAACCCAAAGGAATGTAGAATGAATTAACGGAAGACCAACAGCAGGAAAGGAGATGGGCTGCAAGATCTGCTCGTGGAATGTCAACGGATTACACACAAAGCTGGAGGAAGACGACTTCATAGAGTTCATCACTCAATACAACATACTTTTGTTTCAGGAAACATGGCAGACAAAAAACTCGCCTCTTGTGGGATATAAAGAATTTTTTATACCAGCACACAAGGAGGCACGGCCCGTTAGGGCAAAGGGAGGCCTATCAATCTTTATGTCCACCGATTTCCTTTGGTCATACAGTTGTATTGAACTAGATTCCTCATGGATGCAATGCATCAAAATTGAAATTTCAGCTACCATTGGTCTATTGATCCTAAACTTATACATGCACCCAGGTGGAAAAGGAAAAGGATAAATTAATTAATAACCGCAATTACCACATTGAAATCCACCTACCCAAGCGACAACATGCTAATAACTGGTGATTTCTACATGAACTTAATCCAAGGACAGGAGGGAACTCTACCTACCTCTATTGAGCCACGACAGGGCAATCAAAGCAGACAATGTGCAATGGGGAGGAAATGTGCAGCAGAATTGGAAGCCCTCTACTTGTACACATTAAACGGAAGGGGTCACTTGGACAGACCAGCCGCCCTAACGAGGGTCACTAGGAATTCAGGCTCAACAATAGACTACACTTTGGTAGATCCCGATCTATTTCCTCATATCAAAGACTTCCATATTCTGGAACGGGGTGAAAGCGATCACTACCCGCAGACATTCACACTATCAATCAAATTAAATGAGTCCGAGCAAGCGCAGCCTTTAACATTAAATACTCAACTTTTTAACCTGCAAAGATTAAATTGGAATGAAGACAACATTTCCAATTTAATGGAGACATGCCGTACACTGCTTTCACCATCAGAAGTATCAAAAGATATACTAAAGACCCGGGAGTCCTTTGTAGTGAATATTAATAAAAAATATCAAACCGAGCACAGAGGACATAAAACAACAAGAAATGGAGGAGGGAAACGGTACACTCCAAAATTGCGTTTATTAAAAAAGCAACTTAACTCATATCTTAGGTCTCTACGTAAAAAGGATCCTCAACTATCACAACAAACCCTGAAAACAATAGAATATTTTAAAAAAGAGCTAAAACGCAAGACCAAATCGGCCAAGCAAAAGCACAAGGAAAAACTAGAGTGCACTATACTTCATGCTAGCAAACTGCGGAATTCTAAAGCCTTCTGGGCAAAAATCAATTTTATGCTTAACGGCAAACATCGACAGTTCAATTCAGACATGACAGACCAGATTTGGGGCACACACATCGATCTATTATATAACTTTTCGCAGGATACACCCACAGACAACACACTTGCAACTCCAATAGAGTTTACTTCAACTCCAAGCTTGAGAACAACGGCAGAAGCAAAGTCTTCTCAAACCAAAGTAACCAGCAAGCCACCAGTATTGGAGCACATAGGAGAAATTGATCAGATTACACCAAAGCAGGTTTCGAGGACTATAAACCACCTGAAAGCAGACGGGGCCCCCGGACCAAATGGCCTACCCAACGCTTTATTTAGGCAAGATCCTACATTTTGGGCTAGTTACTTATCCCCCTTGTTCTGTCACAGCCTAAGGACCGGGAACATTCCCGACTCTTGGAGGGGCAGTATTCTACAACCGATTTACAAATCAGGGTCTCGTTCAGATCCCAATAATTATAGATTAGTAGCCTTAATAGATGTGGAGGCCAAGATTTACGCTTCCTATCTATTAGCAGAGCTGGAATCTTGGGTTAGCAGCAAAGGGTTAATCCCACAGACACAAACAGGTTTTCGGGCCGGTATAGGCACCTTAACAAACTTATCAGCGCTAACCCTCCTTGCTAAAAAGGCAATTGATAACTCCACCACTTTATACACATGTTTTTTAGACTTGAAAGCGGCTTTTGATAAAGTGCCTAGATCTAAACTTTGGGTCAAAATGAAAGCCTGGGGTGCGCCTCCAAAGGTATTAGGAGCAATCATTGAATTATACTCGCATACCTGGGTTCAAATAAAAAAAGGAGATGGACGATGCCTAACAAAGAAATTTCAAACACTCAACGGGCTAAAGCAAGGATGCGTGTTGGCCCCTAGCCTATTTAACATCTACACCGCAGACCTAGAGAGTGACCTAAGCTCAATTCAGGGAGATCCACCGAAATTGGGACAAACCCCCATAGCGAGTCTGCAATATGCAGACGACATTGTGCTTCTCTCGCAAACTCCGCTTGGCTTACAACGGCTGATTTCTAAACTTGCGCTGTACATCTCCAAAGCACAACTAACAATAAACCTCAAAAAATCAAATATTCTATGCTTCTCCAGTTCCCGAAAGAAACAACCAAAATTTGTCTGGAGGATAAATTCTTCTATTTTAACACAGGTTGATAAATACAAATACTTGGGCATTCTACTTGACCATCAACTAAAGTACAAATACCATTTAAATCTGGGGAAATCAAAATCCAAACAACTTCAATTTGCTTTCAAAACCATACAAAAACATTTAAGTGGAAGTTCAACCGTACATATGTTAAAGGTTGTAGCAGCAAAATTTCTCCCCTCGCTCACATACGGCTCGGAAATGATGGCAACCAGGGACTCTACAGTGCTAAACCTTGCCCAATCAAGATTGTTTAAAAATCTCTTCTCGATTCCGCGACATATTTCAGAAGCCCAAATACGTCTGGAATACGGGTTAACAAACCAGATTCCGGCAAGACAAGGGGCCCTGGCCAAATACTATTGGCGTATGAGGGACGCCGAAGATAACTCACTTACCCACCTCTGCTGGCAAGAAGTCGAAAAACAGGCTAGGCTTTCCAAATCAACATGTAAGTCTCTCAGGCAAGCGCTTCTATCGTTAAATCTGGAAGAAGCCTGGCTTTCACCCATGTCTTACAATGCTTTTAAACAGATTACTAACAAAGCTATCAAACAAGCATCGCTGCAAATGGACAAAGGCTCAGTGGCTGGCAAAAGCCACGCCTGGATCGTGATGCCAACATATAACCAACTGAAACAACAGCCATATTTGCAAGAAAGTTTCTGGGATTATTACAAGAGGAAACTAAGTCTTCTGAGGTTGGGTTGGTTCTTGAGCAAAGACCTTACCCCCAAATAGCTACGGACCTGGTCAACTTCAGATTGTCGCCTATGTGGCAAGGGTGCAGAGTCATTATTGCACTTATTATGTATTTGCCCGGTATTACAAAATTTAAGGAAGATGCTCTTGATACCACTCTTAAGAGAAGCGCAAGTTAGAACTTGCAGGGCGTCCTTGATAAAATGCCTTAGCGGGTCTTTGATACAACTTTCCTGCAAAACTATAAAATTCCTGGCTCTCGCTGCCCAAGAGCTGGAAAACAAGGCAGTAATTAAAGACAAACTGGGCCAAATGGTCTCCCCACGGCTGGCCCTGGACTCTCCCTTATTTTCCTAATAGATATCCCCTTTTTTTCCCCACTCTTCCGGCATATGCACCTTTTTCTGAGTCAATAAGTGTCAGTTACATCTAGTTAAATTCAACCCCCCAAGCAATTTGTATCCCTTGTCACAATACTCATTTGTTGTCCTGAAGCCTTAATGAGACAGTCATCCCGTTGCACAGCCACACTTACGTTTTTTTAATATTATTTTTTTCTTATTATATATTGGTCGCATATTTGTGCAAAGTTGCTAACGATTTGTGTCATTTTATCGTGCCATTTTTTATGTGATTTTACGTGTTTCTATGCTGACTCAAAGATGTTAACGTTTATCTCATGGTGGTAAGACCCACCCTTTTATGGTTTTTACAAATCAAATAAAGTATTATTATTATTACCTCTACCAACAAATAATATACACATTTTAAACATCTTACCTATAGAATGTTCCTTCCATACTTCTCGACCATTGCCCCTCTATTCTCTAAATTACGTAATTACATTTCACATCAGTATTGACGTTGATGCGTGTGAGCATGTACGTTTGGATATTTCTCAGTAATTGAAACCGGACAATTGTTTCCATTTTAAGGAGGTGAGTCTGCCTCACATTGTATGCTCGTATAGTGGGGCTGAGACAGCTAGCCATGTCTGCCTAGTAGAGCTGGGGAAAGAGTCAGTCACCTCCTTAGCGCTGGAAAGCCTCATCCTGTCATTTGTAAGTCCGATCGCCAGGCCTGGTGCTTTGCCAGACAACAGCAACAGGCAATATTGGTATATTGTACGTGTATTTATATAGCTGTTTCCGTAGCGCAAGTTACCGTGAAGCCTCCCTCTCAATTAATACTTAACTGCATATTTCCAGTCACACCCGTTCGGCCCCAATTGTAAGTAATACTCCATTACTTACAATGTATTTGCAAAGTAACAGTAAGCGTACTAGAAGCATACGAAGTAAAAGCATGATTTATAATATTTCCTGCGAAGTAAAAATATGCATTATAAAAGTTCATGCGCAGTAAAAGATGTGTAGAAATGTAAATTCGTAGAAGTGGGCACGTAGTAATAGTACCCAACAGTTCAGGTCTCAGGCAAGACAAACAAATGTGCATTCACTGTATGTGTAACAAATCTTTCTTCTTACAATGATAACATTTGTGAACCAGTGCGCTCTTCCCATTACAGATGCAACCTTAATAAGCTCTTCCACATGCTAGAACAATGACATCATATCTCATTCCCTAGTTTTCTCATGCCATCCAGATCTCAGTTCTGAAGCGTCCTTAATTATTAGTCAGTGATTCTTCAGCATGTATTAATGCTGTAGCAATGCGTTCATTTGACTTGAATAAGATGGAGTCGGTTTAGGTTTGCATTTGCAGCTTCGGTGCCCACAATCCTGCCCAGAATGCCCTGAAAACCTCACACATTTTCCATGCATTTCTGTAGGGGAAAGTTTGAGAATCTGCAGGGATCCACAATATCCCTACCACCCTGTGTTCCTACCTTTTACGATAAACACGGTGACCCATTTTGGGGTTGGGATCACTTACCTATGCCTGTGGGGCCCTTTCACGCTTCTTGGTGTCTAGTGGGTGGATACCTGCTTGGGGATTGTGGTCTTGTGGTGATTGTGAGGAGGCATCCTTTATGGAGGTGTACCACTTGAAAAGGAACATTGTCCCAGTTCCAGCAGTACCCCTCCTGCTTAGATCAGTGCTTGAGATATGAGCGTCACTGACAGGAAATGCCTCTTTTTGTATGGTCACCTCCACAGTTGAGTAATAGTGCTGCTGGTTTTAAACTCTGAGAGTTCACTGAGGCCTGCTAACCAGACCTCAGTGCCTGTGCCCTGACATTAAAGTTTGCATGTTTGATTGGCTCATGCCCAATTTTTATAAGAAACCTATTGTACCCAAGGCCTATAATTTTGAGAGTCACCCCAGGGACTGCAGCATTGAGTGTGCCACCCTGGATGTGACAAAGGTAAACAATGGCTCCCAGAGTGGAAGAGTAGTTTCGAAACTGCTAACTAGACTTAACCATTTAAAGCAATGACAAGGCCAAGTCTTCCCTATTTAATATATGTGATTCACCCCTTCTGGTAGGCCTATTGAGCCCTAGGGCAGGGTGCTGTGTATTAAAAAGTGAAACGCGTTTTTACATCTTTCAACAGAAAAAAAACACAATTGTCATTTTTACTCTGAAAATGGATAGTGGCCCCAAAGGCGAATGCATGCTGTAAAAGCACCCCTGCTAACTTCTAACTGGGGCTACTAATATGATACTGTAAGGTATCAAACAACTTGTTACGCTAAGCCTGATTTGATGCCTAAGTTGAAATTAAGGTAACTTGTTGCAGTGTGTAATGTTTACAAAGTTGCCACTTTGTTGTTCAAAGTCTCCTGTGACCCTTTACTGTTGCACACAGGATCTGTCCCTGAGACAGTTTTCTGCTATCATAGGAAGATGTGCAAACGACTCCCAGGAAAGGACACAATAGAAGCCTGCATGGGGGGAGGTGTTATCTCTCCTTGGCAGAAAGCCTCACTTGTGTTGACCCAAAAGGTAAGCTTCACAGGAGAAGCCACCTTTGAACGGTAAATGGGAATCACTTAGGAGAGGGACTGCTCTATTGTTTAGGCAGACAGGCTGGTACTGAGGACAGAGAGGAGAAACCAGTTTTTCAGGAGCATGTAGCCCACTTGGTATCCACACCTCTGGATTGGGCTAGGGCTCTCTACATGCCAAGAGAGGGGCCTGCCATCTTGAGAGTGGGCAGAATATATAAATCTGGGATAGCCAGATGCTACACTTTGCAGGAACGTAGTTGCCCATTGGCTACTGACTGTGTCCTACCTTGATTGACTGGGCACAAAGCGGCCCTCTGGCACTCAGCTCTCATTGGACTGAAGAAGAGGACCATAAAAGGACTGCCCTGCTTCACCAAGAACCAGCAAAGACAGGCTGCACAACAAAGACTACACCTTCTGAACCTTGTGGCTTGCAAAGGAGGATGGATTGCCGTTTCCTGCTCGTAGAGATGTTAATTCCTGAGTACAGCTAAAGCAAGAGACACCTAAGGTCAGTTGAATGACCTCCTGCTCACAGCACAGGGCCACAACAGTTGAAGGATCCTGCAGGGGGAGTTGGTAACACGGATCTTCGAATCGCCGCCCCTCACTGCAGTGCAGCCCCAGGAACCTAGAACTGATACTCAAACATTTGCTCCTGAGTGTACTGGACCTTGAAATGTGTTCTGAGTGCAGCTTGGTCACTCAGAAGGCAAAATATTGCTAGGGGTGGACGGAATTTGCGGAGTAGTACCCCGTGGAATTTTTCAAAGGTAACTAATGTTTCTACGGAGTTCCATCAGTGTTGGAATTCTGCCGATCTGCCGTGCACACTTGTCGTGACCTTAAGTTACTTGAAGGCGAATTTGGAAACTGAACTGAATAGACATCTGGTAAAACTTTTACATTTAAATATTCATTAATGTACTCTCAACGTAATTAAATGCAAAATAAAAGACAGGCGTAGGAGGAAAGTTGACAAGGAGACGCACCATTGCACTTGGAACACAACTGCTAATTTCATGCAATGGGTGTCGCTTTTTTTCCCTCTTCCCCTCATTCAACTGACAAGGCTGTGAGGAAATTGAAATGCGAGTGATGCTACAGGTCTGACAGCTGCTTCTAGACACAAATCTTTAGACGTGAATGGAGCCAGATAGTGGTTTTTGAACCGAGTTCTGCAGTTTATTGCTTTTCCCAGTCCAATCACATTGGCTGCTGAACCTTCCATACAGCCTGCATTTGTTGTGACAAGGGGCGAGTGGCTGTAAACTCTGCTACATGGCATAGGCAGAGTTTTTGCAGTACTCCAAGCGGACTGCTGAGTGACAAGAACTCCATTAACTCCACCCGTAGAGTGGAGTTTACGGCTCAGGTATAGTTCTCGCCGAGATAGGATTCCACTGTCACCGTGATACTGGGCAACTGGTAGCCCAATGGCGATTAAACTTCTACTAGGATCAAGAGAACTTCAAGGGATGTTAACTTCTATGGCCAGGACTGCCTCATCAAGCCTGTTGACTGAGGAGTAGCTGCATCGCATCCACAGCATCTTCACCATCTTGTATCCCTTATATCATGGACATTTCCATAGCAATCTACGCCGAGAGGATACAATGCCTGAAACTGACTGAAGTCTACTTTTTTTTTATAACAGGTAACTGTTTCTGGAGGCCGTCCTTGTCTCTTGAACTGGCTACCTGTCAGAGTTGGTCATCAAAAGTGACTCAAAGTAAACAGATTTATACTTACCAAAGGTTTTCTTGAAAACGTTTCTAAAGTGTCAAATTCTAACTTGCCAATACTTGTTTGCAGTTAAGGTAAAAGTCTCCGGAACCCACCAGTGGAGCTTCTTAATTTTGGTGTCTATAAATACATAGAAATACAAACTATCTTTATAAGTTGTTGTCAAATTTCTTCAGTCTCGCCTCTATTTCTTCTTCAATTGGTTTGGTGCTGTTTTAATACTTTACACTTGTTCTGCTTTGTAAGCCTAATCGCTAAGAACCACGGCTCCCAGGGTTGGGGTAAGGGGTTCACAAGCAAAACCTACTGGTCCTAAAGGGGTCAGTGTATAAAACTGTAAAGTCACACAACAACACCTTATAATACACCTCCTATCATTATAGTCACACAGATTGGAAAAAATCAGTGTTGGGATACAAGGGATAGTATTCCTTCATGCCCCAACTTTATTTAAAAAAAAGAAAATCATTCTGGTGCATGTACCACAAGGACTTTCTTGCTCGAATATGGTTGATGATAGGTTCATGCATTCTGCATTCCAGTATTGTTTATAAATATTACAGTCTGATGAAGCTGCTGCTGCAGCAGCCTTCTACAATGGGTATGCATAAGTAAAGGGTACCCTAGCCTTGGTAGTCAACATCAGAAACAATAATAATTTGATTGAAACATGCAGATTGAGGCTCAGCAGACAAGATGTAAGAGAGAAAGGAAAAGTAATAATATTCCTCTAAGAGTGACTCCTTCTACCCAAATTGAAGCATACACAGAAGAGAAGCAAAATATGGTTGGGGTGAAAACCTTTTCTCCACAGAAGAAAAGGAAAAGGGTAAACAAAAGGCTTGAGGGGGAAAAGGATATCATGTACACAATTATCTTTAGTTGAAAGAAACCTAGGTTGCTCACCTTATAACCAGCAACCTTAAGGTGAAAGCATCTCATGAAGAGTTTGCTACCAGATATCTCTTACAACCTTAAAGTATAGATAAAGTTGTATGAAGAGTTTGCTACCCGATATGTCTCTTACAACCTTAAAGTACAGATAAAGCTGTAATGTCCCTGAAATGTTATGGGTTCGATTTACGCGATACAAAAGGGGATGATGGACGGAGCGTTTGAGCAAATCAAACACTCACCCTCAGTCAACTGACCTGGGTTTAATCCATCACCATTCTTTAGGTCACTCTGCCACCCCAGTTCAGACATGGCCATATGCAAATCAGTCTGACCCTGTGCCTCATGGGAACAGTCCTGCCCGAACTGCCAAGCTATGTCTTCCCTGGACCGGAAACAAGCATCCTGGGACCGGTTTCGGATTCATAATCCTCATCAGCCAGGCTATCTTGAATCCAGTGGCAAAGTGAGGAATGGACTCACGTCTGAGCATACCCTGCCAACTTAGGGCGAACAGAGCGATACAAAAGGGGATGAAGGACGGAGCGTTTGAGCAAATCAAACACTCACCCCCAGTCAGCTGATCTGGGTTTAATCCGTCACCATTCTTTAGCTCATTTCGCCACCCCAGGTCAGACATGGCCATATGCAAATCAGACTGACCCTGTGCCTCATGGGGACAGTCCAGCCCGAACTGCCAAGCCATGTCTTCCCTGGACCGGAAACAATCATCCTGGGACCGGTTTCGGATTCATTATCCTCATCAGCCAGGCTATCTTGAATCCAGTGGCAAAGTGAGCAAGGGACTCACATCTGAGCATACCCTGCCAACTTAGGGCGAACAAAGCGATACAAAAGGGGATGATGGACGGAGCGTTTGAGCAAATCAAACACTCACCCCCAGACAACTGATCTGGGTTTAATCTGTCACCATTCTTTAGCTCACTCCGCCACCCCAGTTCAGACATGGCCATATGCAAATCAGTCTGACCCTGTGCCTCATGGGAACAGTCCAACCCGAACTGCCAAGCCATTTCTTCCCTGAATGGTGACGGATTAAACCCAGATCAGTTGACTGGGGGTGAGTGTTTGAGTTGCTCAAACTCTCCGTCCAGCATCCCCTTGTATTGATTTACAGCAGTGTCTTGAGATGCTTTACTGACCGGATGTTTCGTCAGCCTGTTGCTGCAAGAGAAAAAAAAAGAAGATCGTTGCCAAAGCTATGCAAGGCATTGACAGAAAGATGCCTTGGTGATGTGTTGGGAAACTAAACCACTGTAAGTAGTTTTAGGCAATGCAAATGTGGAATCACTTACCTTTGATGTTATCGCTACTCTTGCGCTTCTTGTGCTTAGTTGAGAACACACAACCCTCATATTAATTGCAAAAAAGAGGACATTTCTATCTCTTCTGAATACTGTGAAGAACGTCATTGAGAGAGACAAGGCGCTAGGGCAGATTTCCTACTAGAATCCTACAGAGAATTTCAGATGTCTTCATTGAAAGAGGAGTGGAAGTACTACTCCCTTATAGGAAGTATGATTGTGCTATGATCTGATTCCACAAGCCAAAATACCACATTGTCGCATCTATCCCTTGACATCTAAGGCAGATGCAATTCTGAAGGCATATCGAGATAAAACCTTAAAGGATTCATTGAGAGTTCACCGTCTCCTACAAAAGCACCAATCTTCTTCATCCCAAAATCAGATGGGGACTATCGTCATTGCATAGACTACAGTGAACTTAATGCAATTGCTTTACAAAATCACTATTCCTTTCCACTCATCTCCATTCTGTTCGATCATTATATGAAGACAGCAAAGATATGCTGTAAACTCAGAAGGAAACAGAATTACTTTCACATCAGAGAGAGAGATGAGTGTAAGACAGCATTTAACACACATTACGGGCATTTTGAGAACCAAGTCATGAAATTTGGTATATGCAATGCTCCATTGCGTTCCAGAACTTCATTAATGACTCATTTGGAGAAATTTTAGACAGCTATATATATTAATATACTTAGATGACATTCTGATGTTGCTTGTAAATTTGAAGTAGCATAGACAAGATAAGAAAGGAATGTAACAATCACTCAGAAAACTTGCCTTAAACGCAAAACTCACGGTGTCATTGAAACAGCCTTTCTGTTTTAGGATTCATTATCACGGGCAAGGATTTCTGACAAGGGTTTGCAAATCGATCCACAAAGGCTGAAGCGGGACAAGATGTCCAAAGTTCTATGGATTGGCCAGATTTTATAAGCATTTTGTTAAGGACTTTTTTGTTTGTGCTTCCAATTACTGAGCTCGTCAAGAAAGTCTCCCTAAAGTTAAATAGAGGGCAAATAAAATAAAATATAGGGTGATGTAGCAGAAATATAAGGAGACTCCACAGTCAGGGTAGAGATCTCCAGGTGTAAGGAAAAATGGAAAAGCCTATTTACCCCGAGAATAAACCCTAAACATATTTTTATGTTAAATATTTATTTAAATTCATTTCATGTATTTATTTTACAAGTAGAACAAAATAAAAGCTTCAGCACTAGTAACTTAATTTTGAATCAAAACTTTAATAAATGGAGATATACTAATTTAATTTGTTAAGCTTGAATTAAAAACGTAAATGGCCACCTATAGAAACAACTTTTTGAAGTTATGCATTAATAATTATTAAACATGATGTACACAAATAATTCAAATTAATGTAATAATTGTTTCATAACAAATACTTATTACATTATTGTGTAAATTCGGAATAGGGTACTAAAATATTTTATATTTATATGAAAAATATGTACTATTTTTTATTATTACATTATATTTTTAACTATTTTAAATATTTGAATTTAACATTATTCCTTATGGGTTTTATTTTAATTCCCTACCTTCGTTATCTTCTATGGGAAGTTGATACAGTACCAGTGGTTCGCCATGTGTGGCGCTGGAATTACTAACGTTTTTTCTTTTTTAGATGTAACTTACACTCTGACTTTGTGAATATGGAAAGTAGCAAACTTACTTAAAAAGATAAATTACTCAAAAATATAAGTTACCTCTGTGAATCAGGCCATTAAGAGTGTAAATTCCTTGTGGTCCAGCAAATCTAGGCCAGGCAATCAAGACCAATAGTTGCTGCAGACAGGATGCTGTTGCTAGACGTCTGGTATCTTGTCAGACTGTAATTATCTTTGGAAGTGAATGAAAGACTGAACTTTATACAAAGAAGTAGTCCACAGTCAGATTGGCTTTTAAGGATTTAAACTAATATTTGAAGACCTTTTCATCATCCATTGAAGATTATGAACTCTTATATTTACATTTGTTGTTTCCAAAAGAGGAGCGAAAAGGATCCTCATCAAGCCCAGACTTGTATAACTTTTCTTAAAGACACACATATGGTATGACGTTATAGTCATAAACACAGTATTTCAAGAGGGTGGCTGTTGAGGCAAATTCCTCTGTATCCATTAGCGGTCGACTTATTCCCTTGCCCTGGAACAAGTATGTTAACGCAGACCCAGGCTAAGGGCAAGAAGGAATAAGGAGGGAGAGAGAGTGACACACTACTGCAAGCTGGTGCTTGGAAAACCCAGATGATAATGTATCCACCTAAAGGTGAGAGAGCACAATTACTAAGGGGTTGACAGCTTAAGATGGGAATTAGACATAAGGGTAACATGTGTGGCACTTACCCAGTGCAAGCAGAAGGGACACTGTAACTGGGCCCTAGCATACTGCAGGCCATGCACAGCAGCCAAAGACAGAATGACATGTCCTCACTGGAAGAGAGGAGGCCTGGTGAAGGAGACAAACTGACAAGAAGGTAATGAGGTAGAAAATAAACAGAGGGTAAGGAAACTAGAAGACTGAAGGCACCTGAACAAGTGGGAAAATAACAAAGGTGAAGGAACAAATCTAGCCAAGGGTGCACTATAGCAAAAAGTGAAGGGCCATTATAATCACTGCTGCCAGATAAGAGAACACACCCAAAGCTGAACTTTCTGATTTGCCAATGTTGACCAAGAAGTGTGCCTGATTGTGATGGTCGTCTAAAGCAGCTGATCTTAGCCTTCTTATTTCTGTAGTCTCCCACTGAATCACAAATGGAAGCCAGAGGCCCTAGGCCTAGCCTAACACATTTCGACCATTTTAACCTGCAAGCAATACACAAATACAGAAACAATTATACATTAAACAAATACACAAATTATGAACTATTTTATTCAATTCACAAACAGAAAATATGCACAACTTGAAATTTTAATGGGAATGTGAAAGCTTTTCAAAATGTTGTTTTATTTCTAAAGAATGAAGTGACACTAGAATCTAGCTTTGGTGTGTCTTTTGATCCTAATACAATTTGTCAGTGCATACTGGTGCTTCAATTGAGGCAACACATTGTTGATTCCAGATTGCATTTCCAACACTTTAATAGTTGCAACTAAACTTAGCCTCCAGATTCAAATTCCTTCTCACTTCTAACAGTGTTTTACATTTTTTATTTGTTTTTATGTTTACATACTTCATTATTCTGCTAATAGTGATGAATTATTTTCGAAACAGTCTCATAACCACTGAGTTGGTGCTGTGGTCCCAAGGGTCTGCAGCCCACATGTTAAGAACCACTGGTGTGATAGCTAGGAAATGTAGCCTTGGGATCCCCTACAAAATACTCCACAATTCCACTGACTTAGATTTGGATGGGAATTTCTCGTAGACCAGTGGAGGGGCATAGGCAATTAATGATGGTTCCCATAATTTTTCAGACAACTCGAACTTTTTCCTAGCTACGAAATGCTGCAATTGACCCCAGCATAAACGCGAGTCCAAAATGGCCTCTACCTCATATTCATGTGTCAATCAGAGTGGAGGATGAGTTGCAGAAGTAGCTGAATGGGCTTTCTTGACTCGAGGCACATGAAAAACGTCTAATGGCCAGGAAGAGCAAACTTAACTGCTGCAGTCATAATTAGCTTTACAAATGTAACAGAACCAACAAACTTGGAAACACACTTAGAAAGTATCCCCGGAATTGAGAAATAATCTGTGGATTTCTACCAACCCTGTGGTCAGGATAAGGGGTGTGACGTAACAGGCATAATTTTTACATATTCCTTTAGACATCCTCAGATGTTGCAAAGTAGCCCATTGTACCATACTTATCTCAAGTAAGAGTGCATGTACTGACGGAACTGTAGAAGGGGAAAATCCGGGTGGCTACATATGAGGGGGAACCCATAAGTACAAAGAAAGGAGAATACCCAAGTGTTGTATGCACCATGTTGTTATTGTTATTTGGGAACTTGGCTGTTGGTATCCAGTGTGTCTATTGTTCTGCATGGTTTATTCGGAACCATCTCAAATAATACTCAACAGTCTGATTCAGTCTCTCAGTCTGTCCATTAAGCTAAGGATGATAGTTTGTTGACATGTAATAAATTACTCCCACATTTTAGAGTAGAGCCTTCCAGAATTTGGCAATAAACTAGGACCCTCTATCTGCTATGATAACAGAAAACAATCCATGCAGTCTTTTTATTTATTTTAGAATGAATATAGACAGAGCAGGGGCAGGAGGCATCTACTCAGGGGGAATTATATGGCCACTCTTAGTAAAATAGTCAATCACGAATAGAAGTACCATTTTCCCTTTCTGATGGAGGTAAATCTGTGACAAAATTGATGGAAATGTGTGACCAAGGTAGTCGTGGAATAGGACGAGACTATAACAGTAACCCCGGTTTCATTCTGAAAGGTATGCGGGGGCCATGCCAAATTCTGTTTAACATAGTACTCTGTCTTTTTTTTAGAGAAGCATCATATTAGAGCGAGTTGCACACCTTTGCTGACACCTAAAGTTCTCCAAATTTCTAGACTTGTACTTAATCATTGCGTGCTCAATGGCTTCGTGCCTAGCCCAAACAGCACGTGTGAAACTAAACGACATCATATAGAGGCCACCTTTCTAACCCGAACCATTGGCACAGCTTTTGTTGAAATTGCATTTGCAATATTATTTATTCTGTTCATTTTCCCCTTTTCCATTTTTACTAAAGACCCTGCTTGAACCCGGACTGCTAACAATCTCATTCTGCTCCTTCCCAAAACTCTCCTCTCCCCTCCACTTCCTGCTTCCCATCCCTCCACAAACATCCCATAACCAGTTCCCTTTCACCCACCCTTTCCATTTTTACCATTCTTTCCCTTTATGAGACAACATTGTGGGAACTGTAGTGTTTTCAGGGAATCCCGGGAGTTTTCAAAAAGACACAGGTGCTAATTATGTAGTAATGAGGGGGAAGGAGGCTGCTTGCGAGGAGGGGCTAGAGTGGAATTTAAAGGTAGGAGGGTAAAAGGAAAGGAGAAATTCTATTTAGGATGGAGTGAGGACGACGATTGCTGCTTAGCAGGTAGGAGTTGAGGACGAGGAGTGAAATTAGAAAGATGTTGTCTCATAAAGGGAAAGAATGGTAAAAATGGAAAGGGTGGGTGAAAGGGAACTGGTTATGGGATGTTTGTGGAGGGATGGGAAGCAGGAAGTGGAGGGGAGAGGAGAGTTTTGGGAAGGTGATAGGAAGGAGCAGAATGAGATTGTTGGCAGTCCGGGTTCAAGCAGGGTATTTAGTTTACCGAGTGACAGGAGTATGACAGAGGTACTAGGGGAACAGTAAGAATGTATTTCAGTGAAATAAATTCATTGAAACAAAGAAAAGTGAGCAACTTTAAGTGTGATATGTTATAGTGCATATATTGGCTGTCATATTAAAACAAGTGTTATTGTTATTTTTAGTTTTCAATGACGAAGGGCCCTGGAGGCCCGAAATGCATTGGATTTGAATAAACTGCTAAGGATGAATTTGGCTTCAGTCATGTTCTTGAAGTGAGGTTCGGATGGCCCGGCAGGAGCATTAGAAATTTGGGAAATGGCGTTTCCTTGCATGAAGACTAAAATTATTTCAAGTGAACATTCAGATTATCAAAGGAATGAAATAACGTTGTAAAAATGGAAAAGAGGAAAATGAACAGAATAAATAATATTGCAAATGCAATTTCAACAAAAGCTGTGCCAATGGTTCGGGGCAGAAAGGTGGCCTCTATATGATGTCGTTTTTTTAGAGAAGACCACCAAAAATATGGAGTAGTCAAATTCAAGTATTTCTCATCCCTGGATAACTTGATACATCTCTTGTCTGTAAAATAATTTGTGAAAGCTCTTGGTTACAAGCAAATACTCTTTAATCATGTAACAAAAAATCATTCTGTTCTTTTCTTTTGAGGGAAATTGGGTTGTTGGTTGACTAGGGTGTGATCCGTGGTCAAGCAACAGCCACATTCACTTGCTGGGTGCACCACAAAAAGTCACTAAATTAACATGCGCTTAGCCCTGGGTAGCTTGGCACAAAAAAGCAGTGACGCTTAAGTTAGAGGTAATGTGTAATGTATTTATGCAGCACACAAACTGTCCTAAAGTAAAAACACAATACAAGAAAAATCCCAAACTAATTTAGAAAAATGGGGTACATTTTAATAAATAATTTGACATAAAAACGACAAATATCCAATCACTAAAACCAGAGTTAGAAATTTTAAAAGATTTTAGTGAAATCTAGAGCCTAAAAGATCAAAGTTCCAACCGCAGACATCTGGTCTCATGATAACCTGGTTAAAGTCTAAAGTTAAGGCCTAACGCGATGGAGCACGGTTCGGATGCAAGAAGTGGATTGTACCCGGTCAACGCTTATCTTCGGACCTAGAAATATTCTTGAAAAAAAATTGTCTGAGAATGTAGAAGTTCAGCGGGGCAAGGCTGCAGGAGCGTCCGAGATGACAGTGTCGCCATTGGATGGCCGTGGAGCTAAGCACAGTTCAAGATTTTTACCTTCAGACTTAGTCGCCAAAATGGAAGTTGAAAACCTCCAGCGAGACAAGGTAGAGGGCTGTAGCAGAAGATAGTTCCATGAGTTCCTCTACCTCTTTGGCGACTGACCGCTAAAAAGGATTTGCTGCTGCAGAGAAGAAAATAGTAGGAGAAGCGGCAAAGTCAATCTGAACAGCGATACACCTCGGGCGTATAGGCTATCAGGTTGGCCCCAGTCTCCTCCTGGTTCTCAGAGCACTTTTTAGTCAATTTTGTTTTAAGTCCTCAGTTTTGGAAATTGGGCATCTGAGCACATTCAGCACCACAACCAGGACTGGTTGGAAAACTCTAGGGGTTCCAGGACTCATTCAGGTTGCGTTTAGGTGCAGGTGCAAGGTGGTGGGAGCCCTTTATGTCTTAATGGCTCTGAACACTAGCCCTAGCAGTCACGTCTGGCAATCCTGGGTGCAGGTTCAGATCAAGGCTCGAATAGCAGGGCTGGCCTCTGAGGGGTCAAGGTAGGCTCCAGAGAGCAAAGCTGTCCTTTCAAGTACAGCAGCCATATGGCAGAGTGCACAGCAGGTCACAGCAGCAAGCAGTCCTCTGAGAGTCTGTGCGCAGGTCCATCAATGTACTGAAGAGTGGGTCTGAAGGTCCTACTTTTATAACCTGATGTCTTTCTTTTGGAAGGTGGGAGAAGCTTTTGGAAAGTTTCTTTGAAGTGCATGGAATTTCCTGACTCCCCTGCCCTGGCTCCAAGCTAGCTAAAGTGATAATTTAGGGCCATTAGGCCCTTTATCTGGAGACAGAACAAAACCTATCCTGGTGTAAGTGGGGCTATGCTCAGCTCATTCTTCCATCCTGCCAGTTGATGGCCCATTGAGGCACACTTAACCCCTATAATGTGTGACTGTCTGGGAGGAATTCATAAAGTCTGTCATGTGACCCAAGACAGGCTTCAGGCACAAAGGTCTACGGACATGAAAATGCCAACTTTCTAAAAGTCTAAAAGCGCCTTTCTTGACTGGTCCGGACTTCAGGCTTCGGCCTAATTCCAGCTTTCCCCCACCTCAACATGCCTGTAGACCTACCCTGCTCCCACATCCACTGAGCTTCCCTGTATTTGTGACCGCACCACTATCCTTAAGAGTTCCTTCACAGATCAGGGGCAAGGCTATCCCCAAATGCCATTGAATCTGCGCCCCTGAGCAATCTAGGACTCCATTGAGCCTTCCTCCGACCCAGTGCAGACTGCCCTCGGAGCGGATTTGACCCATTTCTTTTCGGCACGTGACATAAATTACATTTGAGGTTGAAGGTTGACATTTATCATGTTTGAAGGCATTATTCACAGGCATAAGCTCTGTGTCCAGATGATGATACTATAATTGTAAACGGGGATCAAAACGCCGTTGACCGCAGTGTCTTGACTTGATTCTTTTACATATAAGTGTATCAAGCAAGGGGTGTGGCCGAACAGCCACAATGGAGGACGGCTCCAACTAGAGCTCCGAGCCCGGCCGGGATTTACCCATCTAAAACGCTGTGCGGGCGCCACCTGTAAGTCGGTAGTAGGAGGATCGGATGGTGAAGCCGGTCTGAGGTGCTGAGACCTTGACTCGAGCGAGGAGGGGCGGCGATACCGCCCGATATCGAGGATGCCAAAGATTGCGGAGAAGGTCCCAGAAGCCGGGGAGTAAGTGCTGGAGTGATCCGGGAGCCCAGGACTGAGGCCCTGAGGCCTGCTCGGCGGCCGACTCCGGGACTGCGGAGGGTGGACCCTGAGCCCTGCGGACGATTGCGGGTGCCGCCTGGACCCCCCGGACATCGCTGGGCGCGAGGGGAGCTGGAGGGGTGCTGAACGGACTGCGTGGAGCGGTGCGCTGTGATCCGCGTAACGGCCTGTGGGACACTTGTGACGAGCGGCGGCGCCATCTTGGGGCCGCGGATCAGGAGGACGCCTTGAGGCTACCGCGGTGCCCCCCTGGTGCGGATGATTTCTTTCCCCCCTCCCCCCTCGTCTGCTGACCGGCCCCGTCGGGAGATGGAGGGATAGACAGGGCGGGGGACTGCACGACGGGACCCGGTGGGGGCCTCGGGTACAGGAACTGCACAACGGTCATAGCAGGGCGCCGCAACCCATTACCCTCTTAGGACTGACCCGGCCTGGAGACTGAGGAGTGCCCACACTGCTGTGACGTGGGAGTCTGCCCGGTGCGGCCCCGGTGGGAGCGGGAGACTGCTGGGGCGACGGCTTGGTCCCCTAAGTGGGTGACCCCGAACTGAGCCAGATACATCCGCCTCTTGGTTTCCTGTCCTCCCACACTCTTTGCACGCCATCGCCCGGGAGAAGCCTGCGAGGGGACGACGGCCTACCATCCAAGGGCCAGACGCCCTCACGACCAGAACGGACACACTAGGGGTGAGTACCCCAGGATTGGGACAGTATGGTGCGGAAGGTCCCGAAGCCTGCGGAGGGTCAGGGAGAACAGGCGGGACCCTGTCCGCAGGCGGGGACTGGTGCGGCGGCAGCAGAGCAGGAACTGCTGAACAGGCTGTGCCAGGAGAACAACAACCAGATAAGCTGGACCTTATTCTTCAGGAAATCCGAGACTCACGACAGGCGATGGAGCAGCAATTGGGGGCCATCACGACTAACTTATCTTTCCTGAAAGCCGAACCACGGCAAGTTAGCAGACAAAGTCAAAGACCAAGGACTAGTGCTTACGGACCTTGCGCCCACCGTGGCGGACCACACTACGTCTATCCAGGAACTGCAAGGCCAGGTCACCGCCCTGATGGACAGGGTAGAAAACGCAGAAGGGCGCAATCGGCGTAATAATGTAAGGGTGATTGGCCTGCCGGAAAAATGCAAAGGATCGCAGGCCGCATTATATCACGACGGACGGGCTCTCCCCACACTTCTGCGTGGAAAGGGCACACAGGATTCTGACGGGACTGCCCAGGCCGGGTCGCCCCCCATGCCCTTTAATAGTCTGCATCCTCAATTACCGTGACAGGGATGTACTTTTACAGAAAGCCCGTGAGAAATCCACCATCCACTTTGAGAATCAGAGGGTGTCACAGTATCCGGACTACACGAATATGGTACAGAAACAGCGGGCCTCTTATCTGGAAGTGAAAAAGAAACTGAGAGGCGCCCAGCTGAAATATGCACTACTCTTCCCAGCCCGTCTGAAACGTATCCATGGACGGAAATCTCACTTCTTTGAAAGTCCTGCTGACGCTGAAGAATGGCTGGAAGTAATGGGACTAGAAGGTTATCAGGAAGCCTCCCAGGCGGCTGCCACAGGAACTTCAGAGGAAGGATCAAGTAGTAACCATCATCCATCTTCCGGACCCGGGAAGGAGAGTAACCGGCGAGGACCGTTGCGGGAACGACAGAAGAAAGACCAACTTGTGGCCCTCACGATCGCTGGTACCTTCAGGGAAGAATCTGCGAAAATAACCACAGACTCGGAAGACAACACGATCCACTCGGACAACAGTGTGATTCTATTCCCCACAGTCACTCCTCGAGCTGCGGACGAACTGATAGACAATTGACTCGACAGATGGTGACCAGTGTCGGAATCTCCATTGCAGACACTGTATTGTATCCTTTATTGCTGCAATTGTGCACTTAGTACCTGTTTATTCTTGAAAGATTATATGTGGGGGTGGAGGGATGTAACTGTGGGGTACATCAATGACTCTTTATCCGGTATACACCACGCCTCCAGAACTAAATTGCAGAAGGTACCTTTCGGTAGTGTCTAGGGAGACCCATTGATAACCCCACAGATACCGTTTGGACACCCTATTGAACTTCTCTTATGTGTAATATGAATCCCGGCCGGGCCGCCGTTGAGCCGGTGGAGCCCGGAGTTGGTAACGACATGAATAGGCGAGTGCTAGGCCACCCCCCAAATGGCGAATGCACAAGACTTTGGATCGTTATGTTTTATTTGTTTATGTTGGGCCCAGCTAAGTTCTACTGCTGCGCCGAGTTGGTTTTGCTTAAGTTAAGCATATTCAGAGGTGTACTCTCCTGGGTTCTACTGTCCAGTGCTCCTAACCTACGACCACTGACAGACTTAGTTCCAACAATAGACTAGTATGGCTGAACAGGCCGAATTATACAAAGTTCTTACCTGGAATGTGCGAGACCTGGGGGCAGTGCAGAAAAGACACAGAGTCCACTCCTTCCTTCTTAGACAACAGACACAAATTGCTTTTCTGCAAGAATCACACCGCATCTGAGGCACATAAGTTGAGGAAGAAATGGAGGGGCGCTATATATTCCACGTCATATTCCGCCTTTTCCAGGGGGGCCACTATATGGGTAAGACACGGGACACCGTTTGCAGAAATAGAACGGAAAGTGGATGACCAGGGCAGATACATTCTAATTAAAGGCACCCTGGATGGCAAACTGATAGTCCTGGGTAGCATTTACGCCCCGAATTATGACCAAGAATCGTTCCTGCAGAGGGTTGGACGGGCATTGTCCGATTGGGCCGATATACCCTGGATACTTGGGGGGGGACTGGAACGCTGTGCTGGATCTAGACATGGATAGGTCACATCCACCTCTACAGGCCTCTGGCGCTGCAAAGCTGTCTGACATATTTAACACATGGGCGGAGGGCTGGGGACTGCGCGATGTCTGGCGGGTATTGCACCCCACGCACAGAGAATATTCCTTCTATTCCCCAGTACACGACCTACGCACGCACATTGATCAATTCCTATGCTCCCACACACTGGCCACAATGATAGGTTCTCCGGAATATCCGGCAAAAACTTTCTCAGACCATAGGCCCCTCAGGTGCACCATTTCCTGGGGCAGAGTGCCGACTCCAATACCTACATGGAGGCTCAACCCACAACACTTAGAAGATGGACCGTTCAGAGCGTCCCTATTGGACACTCTGACGCAATATTGGGATGCTAACTGGGGATCTGCTTCCTCCAATTTGGTTGTTTGGGATGCGATGAAAGTGGTGATACGTGGGGCTGCGATAGGGCAGTTGGTAGGGGCTAGACAGGAGGTGCACCGGAAGTTATGTCAGGTGGAGGCCTGGCTAATGGTGCTTGAGCGGGAAGCGGTTGGGGACCCCGACAAGAAAGAGGCCCTACAAGAACAACACATATTGCATGCAGAGACGCTGGAATCGCTGCGTGTCATAGATTATAAGGCTTATCTGCAGAGGCAACACACTGAGGCGGATCGCTCTGGCGCGCTGCTAGCCCGCTTGGTGCGGGATAGGCCAGAAACCCCGATCATTACCCAGGTCCATAACCAGGTGGGCACCCTAGTGAGTACCCAATCCGACATTAACCTAGCATTTCACGATCACCTAAAGGCACTGTACGCTCCGACTGGGATGGAAGACCCCACACAAATAACTGATTTCATGAGGGATCTCCCCTTCCCACTCTTAACAGCAGAAATACAGAAGACAATTGAGGGGCCTATAACTCAACACGAGATACGTGCAGCGATAAAACACTTGAATAGAAATAAGACACCGGTCATGGACGGGCTCTCAGTGGAGTTCTATTCAACCTATGCCGACACCCTGGTACCGATCCTAGAAAAGGTGTGTAAGATAGCCTACGAGATGCTTGCATGCACTAATGGCGGCATCTCCGAAAGAACTGAAACAGGCAGGATGCATTGCGTTGGATCTCAAACAGGCGTTTGATTCACTTTCTTGGCCCTTTATGTTTGAGGCCTTGCGACGCTTTGGCTTCCTGGCCCCTTTACTGCAGTGGATCAGGTTGTTGTACACCGACCCCACACCTCGGGCGAGAACGGGGCGCTATGTGTCGGCCGAATGCCCGGTCTACTGATGCACCAGAGAGGGATGCCCCCTGTCCCTGATGCCGTTTGTCCTGGTGCTCGAACCATTGGCCATTGCTCTTCGTAAGTGCACGACCGGATTAGGCATTCCAATAGCAGGGTCCTCCCATATCCTCTCCATATATGCGGATGAAATGTTATTATATCTCCGGGATCTGGAGGCTGATCATACGCAATTATACGTAAGTTTGAAATGGTGTCGGGCTTGGCTATAAACCCAGAAAAGTCGGTGGGATTCTACTTCTGGGACGCACCTCACCCGCCCTCTATACTCTTCGGCGCCTACATAATTCCGGTGGCCCACTCCAATTTTAAATACCTGGGGATCCGTATATACAGAAAAACGGAGGACCAGTTAGATGGCAATATCTCCAGGGCCATTGCTGGCCTCCGTGGCAGTATCGGTTTTTCGACCTCGCTGCCTTTGTCAGTCATGGGCCGCATTGCAATAGCTAAGATGGTGATGCTACCTCGCTTGCTGTACCACTTCGTGAATCTGCCCATATGTCTCCCGCACCCAATTTTCACAACAATAAATACTTTATTGACCTCTCTTATATGGGGGTCGGGCAGACGACGGATTAGTCTGCGCAAACTACAGCTTGGTACTAAACTAGGAGGCCTAGGTGCCCCTGATTTTCAAGGGTATTATTACGCCAGTCAACTCCAATGGTAGTTTTACTGGCTGGCCGGAAGGAACCTCCACGAGATCGGGTGGACAACGGAACAGTTGAAACGGGGAGAATTACATAATCTGTTGCTACCCAAAAGTAAGATACCAGGGATATGCCACCCACTGCTTCGCACTGCCCTTCTCTACTGGAAAAAGGCACTAGCTTACACGTCGTCGGCAATGCCATATGCAGGTAATATCCCCTTATTGGGCATCCCAACACCGCAGGGAAAACGTACGAAACATACACTACGACACTGGACGGAGAGCGGAGTTGAGGAGATAGGCAGTTTCTTTGGAGATGACTCACTGCTAGACCATCGCACCTTCGTTCAGGTGACTGGGACCTCGGACAGACATTATTTATTACATGCCACTGTATCCCACTATATTAGGGCGACTTGGGCGCCACAACGCATTAAACCACAGCAACATGAGCTGGTATACCTGATACACTGCATGGGAGCAGGGGGTCACTTAGTACGCTGTCTGTATACAGGGATTAGAACGCATGTGGCACTGTCCCTTACCACATTACGAGAGATCTGGTCGCAAGACACGGGGAGGAAATTACAGACGCTACATGGCGGGTGATCCTGCAACATCCAAAAAGGGTCTCACGAAATGTGAAATTTAAATTCATCCAAACTATGGTCCTTCATAGGGCATACCTCACCCCGGAGAGAATAAACCGGATGTTTCCAGACGCCCCCCATCATTGCCCGCGATGCAGGGTGGATGAGGCGGGCCTCCTACATATGCTTTGGACATGCCCACAGCTGAGCAACTATTGGAGGGAGATATGCCAGACAATAGGAGAGGTTTCGCAGATACGGGTAAAGGAGAGCGCCTTATATTGTTTAGTGGGAGCTCGCCCACGTCCCACGTCGCTAAAAATCAAACTAAGATTTGTAGATCTTGCCCTCATTTTGGCAATCAGGACGATTACGATCAGATGGAAATCCCCAAGAGCGCCTAGGGTAGAGACATGGCGGACGGAAGTGGTGAGGTGGGGCCGAGCAGAATGCATTACCCTTAGGAAAGAGGAGGAGGGCGGGAGGCGGAAAATTCCCATGGCAATGGATTGGGAGGTTATGCTAATGGAGTTAGACAGATTAGACCTACCGCTGCCCCAAAGCGAACAACCGCACATTATATACTGAGTGAAGAGGGCCGGCTATAACAGACGCTAAGATGGAGCAGATATGTTTATGTATGTTTTTATCGATTATTCTGGAATGAGAGTGGTCATCACCGTGGACCGGAGACTGAATTGTTGGGAGACTATCGACACCTGGGACTGGAGGGTGGGGGAGGGATTGTTGGGGAGGGAATGGGTGGGTATGGGATATGCCCCGTCACTGATGGATGACTCCGATACCGTGCATTTATCCATACATATACGGTCTGGTTAAAGTGATACTGTCCTTTATTACGGAATGGGGTAAAATTGAAAATCGTGATGTATTAAATGCCCAATACTTAATGATGTATGCTTTTGCCCTGAATGTACAATCACAAATAAAGTTTTTGAAAAAAAAAAAGTGTATCAAGCAAAAGACACATATGCATGTATTGTGACTTATAAGTGTATTGTATTTTAAGTCACCGGAATGAACAATGCCTGAGATGTGGAAATCCTTTGATTTCCACATTGTGTTGCCCACTAACTTTTTCATGCTTAAAATTTTCTAAAAATTATTCCAAATAAATGATTCAAGTCTCCATTTGGAGTAAGTAGACATAGTTCTTCATTGTAATTTCTATGTTATTATTACCAACTCTTTTTGGAAGGGACCTTCTGTTCCAAAAAATATAACTTTCTAAAGTGGTATTTTCAAAATTGTAATTAAAAATCCGACTTTACAATTAAACAGGGTTTATCATTACAATTTCATAAGTACTAAACATGACATCTACCTTCTCTCAATTGAAAATGACACTTATTTAAATATATTAAGGAATCCCCAATGTTATACTATGGGAGGGGCAGGCCTCGCAGTAGTGAAAAACTAATTTAGGAGTTTTCACCACCAGGACATGCAAAACTTAAAAGCACATGTACAGCCTTTGAATAACAGTATTGTGCCCTGTTGGCTATCCAAAGTCTACCTTACGTGAACTATATCTAATAAAGGGGAGTTTAAGGCTTGGCAAGGTGTATTAAATGCCAAGTGGACATGGCAGTGAAACACTGCATTCAGGCTACAATGGCAGAGCTAGGACATGTTTAAAAAGGCTACTTAAGTGAGTGGCACAATAAGTGCTGCAAGCCCACTGGTAGCATTTAATTTACAGGCCCTGGGTATATGGAAAACCACTCCACAGGGTAGTTATAAGTAAATTCAATATGCCAATCAGGTATATGCAAATCAAACCATGTTTAAGGGAGTGAGCACAAACATGTTCGCACCAGTTAGCAGTGGTAACGTGCAGAGAGTCCTACGACCAACAAAAATTTATTTCAGCTAAAATGGGAGGCAGGTAGGCAAAATGTTGGGGGAAAGACCACCTTAAGGCTGACAGGCTCTTTGAAAACCCATAGTTTTTTCATCCATTTCTTGACAGCTTTATAAAAGTTGTTGAAGAAACCCTTTATCAGTTTGTCGCTTGGCATAAACAAACTCTTCAGGCTTAACAGAGTTGAAAGCAGGGATATAGGTTTATTAAGGTCTTCAGAGAGGTTTAGGGGGGAAAAAATATATAGTGTGTCAAGGTAGTGGGTTCAGTAGAATTGATGTCTTCCTCCATCTCTTCTCTCTTCTAGGTTCATCTCGAGGTATTGCAGTCAGTCCCTTCTGAGAAAATCAAAGCACAGGTAAGTCTTAAATTCATTGGATTACTCTTCTTTTGTTTACTAATTTTATCTTGTCTCTGCTCTTTCTGTAGTTATCTCAATATCCCCTCTTAAGTACACCAACCTTCTCCCTTTCTTTCTCTGGTTTAGGCTTACTTTATCTTAGCATGTATCAACTGAGCGCTCTTAATTTCTTTGTCATTGCCCTTTTACTGAGTGTCTCACTACTGAGAGCCAGGGGTATATCATGTACATGGGCAAACAATCACCCTCAACATTGCGGCAGAAAGGGAAGAAATAATAAAATAAACATAAATCTGATAGTGGTTTGCAAGAGGCTGGTTTAACACTGCCCAACCTGCCCATTACTACACTATCCACCTCACTTCCACCATTGAATACTCGTCAAAAACTGTGACAGACACGCTTCTCCTGGAGTGTGGCAGGACACCACTTCCAGCCTGCTGGGACCTCAACTCTCCTCCTCAGCAGTACACGCCTTCTTCTCTATGCACCAGCAGAATCATTTGGCTTCTCTTGTCTCCCGCATGTTTTGTGCTGACACCCATCTCCTTTTCCGCAGCTTCAGCATCTCTCTCCAACCAGCAGTGGTTGCCGTAGACTTCCTGCTCCACTCTCTTTTGGTTTACAAACAACAAGGGCAACCCTAGAATAAGAACCAGGGTTAATATTGACTGTTTTCCAAACAATGGTTCAAGAGCTAAAATAACAAACTGTAAACAGATAAGTATAACAAGGGAATAAAACGGTGCAAAAAAGGAGAAACACCCTTATACTAACAATTTGAAAATAACCATGTACATAAGTGATTACAAAAATAACATTTAATGCAAAATAAGTATAATACAAAGTAAATAGAAAGGGTGCTCTGACAGTTACACTAGAACTAACACAATGATAAACATTGACAAGTGTAAACTAAGGAAAACATGGAAGAGAAAAAACATATACATACAACAATTGACACAATACACAATATAACAATAGTGTCCTCTCTCAATTGGGCCACGTTTTTAAGCGTCAACGGCGTTTCGACCCAGGATTGCTTTAAGGGTCATCATCAGGACAGTAGACTTCAAGAGTGAAAGCGACCACTTTTTTGTTCTAGAAGATGGAATATGTACATGGGTTTACAAAAATGAACAAATAATACATTTTTCATCACCGAGTGTGTGCCCAAGAATCCTGAAAAAAGTGAAATAACAATAGAGATAGCCCTAGTATTTAAAAAATAGATAGGGAATCAGAAAATAAAACAGAACCATTTGCCCAAACATTCCACGCCGTGCGAAATTTTTTTAAAAAGTGGTGAAAAAATTAGACAAAATGAGAAAGAGGCCAATAAATCACCTTGACATTGTTCTTCATGCGCACAGGGAAGCAACACCACTCATCCTGTATCGGGCCAAACTGCCATCATTTTCAAGGGGAATCCTACACGGTCAACAGGGCAATTAAAGGCTACCACACCAATTGCAAAAATAAAAAAAACTAAAGACTTGTGAAAAAATCACCATACCTGTAGGTATGACAAGAAGGAATCCCACTGAAAACTTGCCATTCTTATTTTTTCACCACTTTTTTCAACATTTTTTGCACGCCGTGGAATGTTTGGGCACGTAGTCTGTTCTATTTTTTGATTCTCTGTATTTATTTTTTTAAGTACTAGGGCTATCTCTATTGTTATTTCACTTTTTTCAGGATTCTTGGGCACACACTCGGTATTGAAAAATGTATTATTAGTTCATTTTTGTAAACTACCTGTTTCCTTAGGACAGAATGGGGAGTTTGTTTATAACATCTTATATACATAACTGGCCCTGGGAACAGGGTAGGAATATAAAGTTTAGTATGCCTGAACTCAGAATTTTAAAGTGCATCTTTTAGTGAGGGTGATTTGAAAAAAACACTTTTAGAAAGTAGGTATTTTCTTGCCTAACCATCCAGTGTGCCTCTGCTAGGTTTTTGTATTGCATGTCTGGTTTTTGGATGACAGGAGCTGGAGAGGGGCAGTGCCTCCAGAAGTCTGATGAGTCAGGGCTAGGCTGAATAGACCTGGGCTGCATTTAGAGTAGGGGGATGAGATTTCCTTTCACCTGAATGGGCCTGGTCTGCCTTCAAAAATGCTGTCCCCACCGCCTGTCAGGAAGCTGCACCAGTGAGGACAGAACTGATTTTGGCTGGGTACAGACACTCTCTGCCTTCAGAGAACAAAGGATTTTGGTGTATAAAAAGAGGGGCACAGACCCCAGACTTTTAGATCACTTCTGGGCAATCAAGAGGAACCTGTGCCAAGGAGAAGAGCGGGAGAAGCTGAGGAGGAATACTTCCCCAGTGCTGGTTGCTTTCTGGTGTTGGCCTGCAGTGGCTACTTGCTGCCAAGGAAAGGAGAAAGGAAGTTGCTGCTTGCTTTGTCCCCCTGCTTGAAGAGAAGATCTCCGAGGGCTTGAACTGAGCTTGCCACCGGTTCTAAAGGTCCAGGAACAGCAAAGTCCTCACAGTGTCTGTGGGTGCTGTCTCTGATCATCTCAGCAGAAGAAAAGGGTAACCGACTCCGTCATTGAGTCCGTCACAGAATTCCGTGTAGTGAAAGCACTGCCGAGAGCAACGACTCGCTTCGCAACGCAACCCTGGTCTCACCGATTCCGTCAACGAGCCGCTGCTTGCACCACATCCTGTGAGCACCGCACTCCGTAACACTTTGCTACCCGCTGCAAGGACGTCACCGACTCTGTCGCTGCCCGACCCAAACTGTCAAGGATCCCCCTCGGTAGAGGAGGCTGTTCATCCACAGGAGCAAAGATGAATATCCCACACACTTCCAGACAACAGCGACCCAAGCGAGAAAGATAACTTCACTCAAAGTCAGCTGCTACCAAAAAGTGTGGGGGGAATTATCCCAAGGAGTATACCACTCTGCCCCAGCAAGGTGACGTCGCTGCAGTCTTGATGGCAGGAGAAGACTGGAAAATAAATGTACAACAATACTAACCTCACCAGTACTTTACAGGGCTGATACATAAGTGTTCAACATAGCATTCCACTTACCTCACCAAGTGAGCGTCAGGGCTTTATGCTAGTAGTCAAGGCGTGAATCAGGAGATACAGGAGGGAACCTGGGTGACTACTAGCAAGGATATCTCCAAGGCAGAATGCATACAAATCCAGTCCTGCTCATAAACTGAAGACAGAGCAGGACTGGGGCCACAAGCGCAGCTGATGACAAACTGGTATCACTTATAAAGCTAAAGACAAAGTGATACAGAAGGTCCCACTTCCAGCGCATAAACTTAAGACAGCGCGGAGTGAGAAACAGACATACAACACAGACAATCCTCACTACCGGCTCATAAGCTTAAGACAGAGCGGAGAGAGGACATACAACATAGAACACGGACAATAAACAAACCACGTCCGACTCTTAAACTTAGAACAGAGCGGAGCGGGCGTACATGTAACAATACGAGATAGACAAGCAGTGCTCCACTCGTAATCTAAAGAAGGAGTGGAGCGCAGAAACACACATAAACAGAACCCCTTCAATCACAGAAATGACCGCTGAGAATAACAGAGCGGAATCGCCAGCAAGTAACTGACAAACACGAGGAGAGAAGGGCAGACGGGGAATCAATGCGGAAGGGAGAGCTAGGCACAGGGGAAGGGCGTGCCGCAATGGAGAAGGATAGCGGAGCAGAGCGGGAGGTACAAACAATGAATAGGACCCAAATCAGGAATAGAAATACCGTGACTCAAGGACAAAAACCACAGGAACATGAAAAGAGCACAAACGGGATCGTTAGGGCAAAGCAGGATCTCAGAACTCTAAGGGAACCTCACGGAGCAGAACGCTGAGTAGAGGGGGTGTGGTCACTAACCAAACAGTAAGCCAAGCAAGGATTCGCGGGTGAGCTTCCCTTTTCTGTTACCTAGGGAGCGTCTCAAAATACCGTAGCTTCAGTCTGTAAGAGGTTTAGGGATGGTCACAAAAGGGTCACAATAAGTTTTGCATTCTGCGCAGCTCTGAGGAATCTACATTGAACACTCATGAAAGGGGTCAAATCCGACCACCCCTAACACAAACATCGGCGGGCTCCGTCGCAGCACCGTGAACTGCCAGCACCGCAGCGAGCATCGTCTCACCCTTCAACGCAAGCACCGGTCTCACCAACTCCATCAACAAGCCGCTGCCTGCACCGAATCGTGAGGACATCGTCCGCCAAAATGTTCCGTTTCACAACGCGACCGCGATCTTTGCCCTGACCGAGTCGCACCGATGTGTTGGTCGCAACAAGAAAGGTACTGTGTTCGAGTCTGTCGATGCTTTAGCTGGCCTGTCTTGACGCGGTCGGTAGCTCCTCCCAGGAGGAGCTACCGAGTCGGAAGAACTGTGTTTTATTAATCTAAAGGTTATTTTGGACAAATACTATTTTTCAAGAGTATTGTATGTTGGACTTTTATCATATTTGGTCTTGTTGGTTTATATAAAGATTTGCTATTTTTCTAAACTGGTGTGGGGCACATTTGTAGTGTTTTCACTGTATTAATGCATGTGTTCACAAATGCTTAACACACTGCCTCTGAGATAAGCCTGTCTGCTCGTGCCAAGCTACCAAGGGTGTGAGCAGGGGTTATTTTAGGAGTGTATCCCCCTTACATTGACTAGAAGCAAGGGTCCCTATTTGGACAAAGGTAGCTACCTCTGTCAACTAGAGACACCCATTTCTAACAACCCGTTTCCTAAAACATAACCGAAAAGCAACTTTTTAGCACGGATATGCAGATTTTCTTTCGCTAGATCACTCAAAACAGCTTGCAGGTGAACAAGATGTTCTTACCACGTTTTGCATAATATGACGATATCGTCCAAGTAGGCTGAAGAGTAAGCCTGATGACTCTTTAGAAGGAAATTCATTAATCTCTGAAATGTTGCGGGCCCCATGCAAACCAAGAGGAAGGGCAGGTAACTGATATAGGCCATAAGGGTTGTAAAAGGTTGTTTTCTCCATCTTCTGGTTTGAGTGGTACCAGCTAATTACCCTTCGTAAGACCTATGGTAGTTATAAACCCGGCTTCCCCTAATTTCTCAATCAACTCATCATGATAATGGGTACCCATCGAACTTTGATATGTTGCTAACCGCCCTGAAGTTGATACAGAAATGGATACCTCCATCTGGTTTGGGAACTAGTACAATGGGTGAACACCAGTTATTTGTGGATGGTGCTAAAACAGCCATTTTCACAATGTGTTCTATTTCATTCTGGATGGCCTGTCTCCTGGCAGCAGGGATTTGGTAGGGTTTGTGTTTTATTATTATTCCCTCTTTAGTGAAAATGGATTGAACCGCCAGGTGTGTTCTTCCTGGGATATCTGAAAATAGTGAGGAAACGAGGTTTACCCCTTCTAGAAGTTCATCCTTCGGTCCATTAGACAGAGCCTCATTTGTAGATAGGTTTCCTAATGCTTTTTGTTAATCTCTACTAGGACAGTAGCATGAACTGCTTTTGGGACTGGGCCAATTCATTTATTTAAAAGGTTAATGTGATAGATTTGCTCCTTATTTGGGGATAAAAACTATTTATAGGATACTTTATCCATCCTTTGAGTTATTTTGACCGGGCCTTGCCATTCAGCTTGAATTTATTTTCTCAGAATTGGGAAACAAATACCCTATTCCCATTCTGATGCTTTTATCCACTTCTTTTCTTTATCATAGACATATTTCTTAAGTCTCTGGCTTTCCTCCAAGTTGACATGATCAAGTTCCCTTAACTTTACGATTCAAAGATATTAGTGGGTTAGTGTAGTCCAATGGACTACCTGTCTACTCCTCATTATCTTTTTCCCAAACTTTCTTTGTGATCTCTAGCAGGGTTTGTAGTTTTTGCCTGAAAAGCAATTCAAAGGATGAGTTTCCTAGGCTGCTTTGTACCTGTCCTCTTAAGACAAACACGGCAAAAAGTAATAACTGATCCCACTTTTTCCAATCACCTGATAACATCTTTTTGAGGGTAAGCTTAAGAGAACCATTGTACCACTTGACCACTCGACCAAACTGTCAATCTGGGGATGATAAACTGAAGTTTTAATATGTTAGAGATCTAACTCTTTGCAAATGTCTTCACTCAACTGTGATACAAACAGGGTACCCTGGTCGGTTAGAATCTCCTTACGCAACCCCATATTAGAAATAATCTCAATCAGATGTCGTGCTATGGTTGTAGTAGTAGTGGATTTTAACTGTATAGCATCTGGGTAACGAGTGGCATAATCAACCATCACCAGAACATATTGATACCCCTTTGAGGATGTAGGTAGAGGCCCAATTATATCCATCCCCACTTGTTCAAAGGGGGTCCCTATGATTGGTATAAGCTGTAAGGGAACAGGTGGAGGAAGATATGGATTTTTTAGCTAGCAAATCTCACACTCCTGGCAATACTTCTTAATTTCGGCCATTATTATTGGCATGTCCACGATCCTGCATTTCATCCTGCATTTCATGGATTTAGGATATCCCAAGTTCTTGTAACCTGTTCAGATGGTAAGATGAAACTGAGTAATGTCTCCAGTGTGAAAAGACTTCAGTTATTGCCAAGAGTTCTCTGTCATAAATGGAGTAGTAGATTAATGCTGGTTTTAAAGTTTGAGAAGAATATGCCACTGGATGAATTCCATAGAGTCTCATGATTTTTCTGTGACTCAGTGATGAAAGGCAAGTTACAAAGCATATGTCTGCATTGGTAAATGATGCATTGGTAAATCCTTCCTTAATGGTTTCGAATGTGACCTCTTTCTCCTTGCCCCAATGACACTGAACCTCCTATGAGGTGAGCTTTGAAATGAGACTACAATCTCAGAAAAATATTGCACAAAATGCCAAAATTGGAGAAGCCCCAAAATCTCTTAACATCTTTGGTGGCGGACAATCACATATTGCCTTACCTTTTCCAAATCCATATGTATTCCTCTATGTGAGATACAGAACCCCAAGAATACAACTTCAGGCACTTCAGACAGACACTTTTCAAGTTCCGAAAATAGAAAATGCTATCGAAATCTTAACACCTCCTTGACAAGGATACGATTCTAGATTTTGTGAAAAGATAAAAATATGACTCAGATCACATAATGATACATGTGTCTAAAAGATCTTGAAAATATTATTTATAAAATGATGAAAAGCTGCACATGCTTTGCATAGGCCAAAAACATCACCAAATACTCAAAGTGTCAGTATCTTGTATTAAAAGTAGTCTTCCATTTATCTCTTAGTTGTACCCTTATTAAATTGTAAGCTCCACGGAGATTAATCTCAGAAAACATCTTGGCTGCTTTGATCTGATCTACTTGTATGAAAAACAATGTTAAGGGTACCTTTTTCAGATAATGATGACATTAAGTTCTCCGTAGTCTGTATACGGTGTGAACTTACCCACCCTGGTTGGGGGAATGAAGAAAATTGAGGCTCCTGCAGGTGAAGTGGAATGACAAATGAACCCCTTCTGTAGATTTTCTGATAAATATTCTTGAAGGATCTTGTTGTACTGTAAGCAAATATATCCGGCAGTGAATAATATTTTCTCCCTGGATCAAATCAATGGGGCAACCATAATCACCATTAGAGGGCTGTGGATCTAGTCTCTTTTACTAAAACCATCTAGGAAATCCTTATATATTTCTGGCCTTTGAGGTTGTTTATTTTTCTTTTGTGCAGCAAAACAAATTAAGAGAAGTGTACATTGTGATCCCTCCAAAGGAAAACATCTCTTATGGAAATCTTGCGAGGAAAGGTTAATGGTTTGTCTATGCCAATCAATAGAAGGAATATGTTTTTGTAACCAAGGTGTACCTGCCACAATGTTAAAAGCGGTAGCTTCAATGAGGTCGAATTGTACGGTCTCTAAATATCCATCATTCAAAACCATCTATAAAGAAGGTGTTTCCAAGTAAACTTCCCCTGAGATCAGTGGTTTCCCATTTATTCCTAACATGAGTTCTGGAATCTCTTTTTCTTGTTTGGTCTATCATGTCTAACATTGAATCACTGATCCATAAAGCATCCTGAAGCACCATGTTCAATAAGAGCAGAGGTGGGAAGTGGTTCTTGGCTGGTGAGTATCTATACCAGGAACTGGAAATGTTCTCTGTCAAAGTCATTACTGACTGGGTAAACTCTGGAATCTTAGAAGGACGTAACTGGTATTTGCCCTTCGCTGGAGCTCCCCTTCAGACTGGGGCACTCATTAACAAAGTGCTCCTGCTTCCCACAATAAATGCTAAGTCTTTCTGTTCTTCTTTGATTTGTCTCTTCTGCTGAGAACAGTCTGAAAAATGTTTCCTAATTGCATTGCTTAGTGGATGGAGCTTGTGTTTTCTTGAACTACTTCGATGGGACAAAGACTGATATTTTTTCTGGAATCCAACATCTTTATTGCAATCTCTGATTTTGCTGAGCATCAATTTGTAATGTGAGAACAATATGTGCAATAGTGGTTTTTGGACTAAATAGAACTAGAGAAAAAGCCTCCTTTGAATCCTCACAAAGGCCTTTATGCAAAGGCACTACTGCAGATTAATCTGTCCAGGTTACCTTAGTGATTAATTGCTGAAAATGGCTAATATAGGACACCAGATCCTCCATGGTTTGCCGCAGACAGAGTAATGAAGCATTTGTGGTCACCTTTGTTTTTTGCCAAAAACGGCCATAAACTGCAGTAGAAAGTTTCTAAAACTTGACCGCAGAACACTTTGATTTAAAATTAAGAGAGGTACCCAGGCTAAAGTACCCTTGCTTGAGTATTATAACATAACAGTCACCTTGGCCGATTTATATGTGAATTGCAGAGGCTTTGCCATTAAGTGAAAATGACACTGACCTGTAAATGCTTGGAGTCTATATTGATTGTCTATTAATTTTTCCAGTGCCACTAAAACTGAACACACATAAGCACCTCTCCTACTTGGGCTGTTACAAGATTACTTCCTCCTGTATACAGGATGGTAATTGCAGTAGTAAAGGTAGCTGGGTTTAATCCTCCTTCCCAAGGTATGGTGGGAGGGTTCATCCTCTGATTTATCTTACCTAGAAGAAATGTGCACTCTTGACAAGCAACTTCTAGAACATCTTGGATCTTATAAATAGTATGTGCCATTGCCTCCAGGGGTTGGGCCTCAGACCTCATTGTATATGGGTCTGGAAATCTGTCATGAACAGAGCGTTTTGACTGTGTGGATACTGAGGCCAATCCCTCGGTCTCCCTCTAGAGGTCAACTTAACCTCTTGCACTGGAACACGGTGTTACCCAGACCCTGCCTAATGGGAAAAAGGGATAAGGAGGTGTTGTAATTTAGCAGCAATTAGGTTAAGCATTAGCAGAAGACATCTTGTATTTAGAGACTATCTTGTCCGTTGTGTGGAATTGTTATAATCTATTGCTACATTTCCCTTCTCTATGGTTCCTCTATCTACTGCTCAGCCAGTGTGTGTATGGATGTACCTGAAGGTGACTAGAATGTTGGAGGTATGATGCAGTCATGGAATGTTAGGTGCTTGGAGAGCTGTGGAGTGTCAGTTGGTGGCAGGCTGAGCAGGACAGAGGCTGCTCCTGGTGGGGCGTTATATGGATTTACCATCTTCCTGTGATTTACTGATCTGATTATCTTGACAATAAATCTACTATGATTATCTACATTACATCTGGCTACAAAGGACTACAATAATTACAATACTGGCGACGAGGTCAAAGGAACTACCTACGTGTTGGAGAAGGATTACCCTACATTACCCTGGATACCCTGGATTACCATAAAACAAAGGACTTTACCGATTTACCGACTTGTGCGCAGCTTGGATTTTGAAGGTCTGCTTACCGTTTTTTGGCCCCCTGACTGACGAAGTAACAATTGGAGAATTAACTTGTCTTCAGTATGTTCGCATCGTTTTGGCTGCATAGAATTACATTTTGGTCTGAGTTGAGTGTTGTTGCTGCCACCTACTGGTTAAAATTATGACTTTCACATGCTGACTGTCCTGCTGCCCGTTGAATCTGACCTGGGACCTGAGGCGGCACGAGTGAAACGGACTGACTGTGAGTATGGAAATTTGACTTGCTACATGTGTGTGGATTTGACTTGGGACTGAAAGCAAAGTTCGTATGTGAAGCGGACTGTGGAGATCTAACCTGGCAAGCGGCAGCTAGTGAATCTCCTCTTCACATTACAAATGAGTAAAGCGGACTGACTGCGGCTGTGGAAACAAGGTCAGGGGCTGAGTGGCTTCTCGTAATGAGTTTTAGGACATTTGGAATACGCTAATCATTTGTATAATGTTAGTCATCTCACTGTACGCTACGCCTGTGACGGTTGTGGCGGTTGGTCGGCAGAGCCCTTTCCTGTTTCCCTGCTAGCGTCCTTTTGATGACGTCGTGGGAATGCTTCAGAGAGTTGGTGATTCGAGTGACGTATAATTACGAGGGTGTTCCGAGGTGTCTTCACGAAAACGTGACCTAATTTCCTTGGAAAACGACGCTGAACGACGCTGTGGCGGCCATCTTTACACTTTGGGAAAGATCTTTTTGCTTTATGGAGGATCACGACGTTAAGTCATTGGGCAGTTCAACATTATCCATGATATCTTTCAGTCCCTTATTTGTTGACAGTAGGATTATTGTGTCCTTGTTGGTACCGACCCCTCGCATGTGGTTAATTGAAACTTGGTCGTCATCACTGCGACTGTGGTACTGGTGCTGTATTGGAAACACTGGATCTGGCATATACTTTCTGGACTTTGGGTGAGAAGCTACATGGATTTTCGGGTGAGAAATCGCTCATCGATGATAGACTACGGTGACCACGTTTATTATTTTAGTTTGTTATGTTACTGTTACTTTGTCCTATTTACATCTGAGTATTTACAATATTGTATTGGCGGCATGTTACAGTGGTAGGAGGGTTCTCCCTATCTGTTTTCTTGTATTTATATGGAAGAGAGGAGGAGAGTGTATGTTGTATCTTGGCGTGGTTTTCCATGTTGTTGGTTTTGGATTCACATTCTGTGTGTTCCTTTATTTGAGGATATGGTTTCACATTTTCCGTGTTACTTAAAAGTCATTCAAGTTACTTTTAGTTTGCCAATCTACTTCACTTTTAGTTTGGGTGGATGATTGTCTTTCTGTTTTGGTCTGCGTGGAGTAAACATCTTCACATAAAGTTCTCTACGTTTACACTCACTGTTTGGTTGGTGAGTGAATGGATTTCCTGAATAGTTATTGTGGTTTGGTCTGCGTAGAGTAAGCATCTTCACATGAAGTTCTCTACGTTCACACTCACTGTTTGGTTGGTGAGTGAAAGGTTTTCCTGAATAGTTATTGTGGTTTGGTCTGCGTAGAGTAAGCATCTTCACATGAAGTTCTCTACGTTCATACTCACTGTTTGGTTGGTGAGTGAATGGTTTTCCTGATTAGTTATTGTGGTTTGGTCTGCGTGGAGTAAACATCTTCACATGAAGTTCTCTACGCTTACACTCACTGTTTGGTTGGTGGGTGTATGGTTTTTCCGGTACTTTCTTTAAGTGCTATCCTAAGTTTGACTGTGTTGCATATGACACATTCTTATGGGTTTTCACTGCTTCTTACCATAAAATGTTTAAGTCGAAGCAATCCTGGGTTTTAACTGGTTATGAATCTTTTTGTGGTTTTCTTGTTTTACCTACGTTGAGTTGGATTGATTACATTAATACTGCTTGTATCTAATGATTTCCGAAAACTCTTTTATTGTGACTTAAGGTGTGTGATTTCATTGGCATTTGAATTGGCTTACATTTTCATTTTGTTATATGTACTTGATTCAATTGTTCAGTGTATTTTCATGCATCTTTATTTATTCTTCATTATGTTTGATTTCCTTAGGGAGGGGGGTGTGTTATAATCTATTGCTACATTTCCCTTCTCTATGGTTCCTCTATCTACTGCTCAGCCAGTGTGTGTATGGATGTACCTGAAGGTGACTAGAATGTTGGAGGTATGATGCAGTCATGGAATGTTAGGTGCTTGGAGAGCTGTGGAGTGTCAGTTGGTGGCAGGCTGAGCAGGACAGAGGCTGCTCCTGGTGGGGCGTTATATGGATTTACCATCTTCCTGTGATTTACTGATCTGATTATCTTGACAATAAATCTACTATGACTATCTACATTACATCTGGCTACAAAGGACTACAATAATTACAATAGGAATCCTTTTTGTATTTCTGGCAACCATTTTGTTTGCCTTGTGCTCGCCATGTGCTCTGTTCTACCTTCCTGTCAATTGCTCTTGACATCTGCCTAGAGACGAGATATATTTAGCCTCTTCTGCTTCACACATGCTCAGTTGAGCTTAAAGCTGTCCCCAACTTGTAACTGTCAGGATGTGTCCACCAGAATTAGCTAACTGTCAGCCACTCCCACTTGTTGCCAGCACACTCTCTGTATGACCTTATATGTATTTACAACCAGCATTCTGTACTTGTACCGCCTTCATTTGAGCCCCTGTGTGGGTATAAAAGGACCAAGCTCCTTCCAGTCAGTGTGCTACTTCATTCATTGCCGAAGGGTGTTGTGTGAATGTAATTCCACCGCATGAGGTTTAATAAACTCTGTCTTTTCTATTCCAGCTTCTGTGCCAACTATTTTCAATTGGTCTGAGGACTCTGTGCAGAGAAGGGAGAACCCCTAGCACTGGTAGGCTTTGCTGAGGCTCACCACCACAGAGGGAGAAAGAACGAAATACTCCTGCAGGCTGGTATTCGGAAAACCTTGAATTGATTTCAGAAGCACAGCATCTCTTGGCCAAATTAGGAACATCAAAGTGTCCACCTAAGTGTGAGAGAACTCAAATACTAAGGGGTCAACAATAAAGGATAGTATTGAGACGTAAGGGTAACAAAGTGCTGGACGTACCTGTTGCAAGCTGAGGGGACACTGTCTCTAGCCCCCAGCGTACTGCAGAACCCCGCACAGTAGTAGCCTGGATGGAATGCCACTCGGCACCAGGAAAGAGGAGCCCTGGAGAAGGAGACAAGAAGGGAACAAGACGAGAACTATAAACACTGGAACTAGAAGACTTAAGGCATCTGAACAAGGGGGAAAATAACAAAAGAAATTAACAAACCAAGCTGTGTGTGAACTATAGCGAAGAGTCAGCAACATTGTTGCTGCCAGACAAGGGTAATTATAACATGGGGTTGAAATCCCTGGTTTGCCACTATTGACCCAGAAGTGTGCCGAATTGCTCTGGTCCTCTAGTGGCTGCGGCTGTGCATGTCAGTCTGGAAAATGTAGACTTTCAAGTGAGAATGTATATTTTCATTGTCTTGTGAGCCATCTCTTCCAAGTTCCAAGTCTCCTGTGTCCAAACCTACCTTGGGACCTAACATCTATTAACTTAGGTGGGGAAAGGATTACATGTTGTTGCCAAATTAGAATATTAATGTGGATTTCTTTTGTTGTAGATATGAATCTGTCATGTTAAGGATAAAAACAGAACAAACACATTGTACTGACGATAGTTGTCTACGGTAAGATACCCATAAGAGTTCATAATACGCTTTGTATTTGTTAAAAGGCTTTAATTGTATTTCTGCTCTAGGATGACACAGGGTTTCACCAGTCCAAACAGAGCAGGAAATACAGAGGTTGTCAAAAGATATACTACATACAATATTAGAATTAAGTGTTGAAATCAGAACGATAAAACTCACTGAATGTTTCCTCTTGTTATTAAATAGCAACTGCCTGCAGCGCAACCCATGCCCAGGAACGCATCATTTAGTGTTTTCCCAGTTTGCATCCTGCTCAGACGAGCAAGGCCAGCCTTCATTTATCTTATGTCGCAGTTCTTTCGAGAAGAAGATAGCTGGTGCCAGGGTGCAAGCCAGACAACTGTTATGAGAGATACTCAGTTTGGAATGCCTGAAGCTTCACTCTCCTGCAGAGGTTGATGCTCAGACCTTATATTCCATTTTTCAAAATTATAATGAGGAAAACAAGCCTTGTGATTTGTAAAGCAAAATGTGAATGGACATGTGTCAATTCTCTCGCACATTTACTACTGCATTTCTCTCTAAATATCATATTATGTGAAAATATAACATATGAACTCAGTGATTTACTATCAACCTACAAGAAGCATCATTGGGCAGTTAATATACGTATATTAAATGTTAAACACAATTATGCATTGTAATACATACACAAATAACAAAAGGAACACAAATACATGTATGCAATGAGGGGGCTAGAAAGCAGAAATAAGACAAAGCACAGGATACTAACTGCTTGCACGATTGAATTGGGTTCAGAATTCTCGCACTTTTTAGAAATGTGAATGAAGAAATATGTATATCACTCACTGGTTGTGGGTATACTAGCAGAACGTTTGGGAACCCTCTTGTCTGCTTACTTGATTCTCCAGTGAAGGAACCTTTGCCCGACTCTAGATCACCAGCAGATCACACATTGAGAACATCAACCAGGAGCACAGATCAGGTTGTAAACAATTAATGTAATGTAAACAAATCCTTCGGGCAATAAGTATTTAAGAGGAGAGAGTGAAACTAGGATGAAGGAGAGAGGGTCACCAAACGTGTAAGGAAACACTAACGGTGATCTAAATAACTTCGCTGGGGATCCCTAAAACCAATTATTTTGAAAAGCAAAATCGTCTTTTCTGCTCCCCTTGCTTAAACTATCCTGGTGTCATGTAAACAACAACTACGCTGGGTTGTCCTGTAGGAGCGATGCAAAGACCCTGTAATGGGATGCTTCCCCCAACCTCTTTATACGGCAATCGCCAGACTTTAGATGAACACAAGGCAGCTGGGAGAGCCACTTAAGGGTATTGGAGGCAGTATGAGAAAGAGAGACAGGTTCTGCATGAGTTGGAAGTTAACTGGGCTGCTTTTCCCGAGGTCCTCTGGTCACTCACTTCATTATACTCAATATTTACAGAAGCTTATCTTTAACTCCTAGGAGGCTGGTTCTTCAATGAGCATCAATAGTGTTTTTCTATGAACACAATGTTGAACTGAACGTGTTTACTTGGCTTTTCAGAGGGTCTTTTACCTTTCACTCCCATAACCCTGCCTCTAACTCAAACTGTATGGATGAGAGGGTTATGTCCCTGCATTAAAGAGTAATACATTTACTACCAAGCGTAATCTTCTTATGACCTTTTTAAAAACGTTGTAGGATAATTTATTTGCCATGTCTTTCTAAATGAAACCATGGGATAGACTCTAAAACTGAAAACAATAAGGGTTGTTTCTGGAGGTTCTACAAAACATGATACATAACCTTCAAGATCAATATAAACATGCAGTGTATAAAAATGCAGTCTTGTGTTTTCCTTTTACTTCACAATGTCTCCTTTCTCTTTCAAACAGATATGCGCTGAACAAGGGGGATTCCTTTCCTTTCTGCAGGTGGATGCATCTATGGTGCTGGCACCTCTCTTTAAAAAGTTTTGTTCTAATTTTCAAACACAGCTTGTTCTAAAAAAAACTCTTCTCTTGTTACAGGATGAAGCTGTGTGGGAGATGAGATGCTCAGGTATCTGCTTGACTGCAGGAGACCGAATTACGGAAGAGTCAAGTCAGCATTGGGGATTCGGGCGCCCTCTTCACACAGTAACAGGCGGGGTTGATAGCAGGACTGGGCGCAGCCCTATATACTAAGCCAGGCTGTAGATAGAGCCCACTCGCTCAAGATTTTGAAATGTCATGGGAACTTCCTTGCAAATAGCAGGAATCAGATTCGGAAACCAACTGGCTCAACACCATGTGCTTGCACACAACTATGTATGAAAGCGCTTGCAGCGCTTTATCTAATAACGTCTCTTGACATGTGTTACAGGTTTTTGGCTGCAGTTGCTTATCCCAGCCACTATACTAATTTACAATAACAATTCCATGGTATCACTCATCTTAGTGACCCTAAAAAACAAACACTCATCTTGGATGAGGGAGGGGCCTGACACCTAGACTCGCTCCTCCTGTTCTTCTATTGGTCTTCCACCTGCCCATGACCTGGAAGTCCTTCCTTCTGCTATGTCTTCTTTGTCTCCATCAGTCCTGCACCACCTTCTTCTTTTACTCAATGCTCTTTTATGCTGTACCTTTAATCTCTGCTGACTAAGCTGGCATACATGCACTTTCTTGACTCCCTGTCCTGTTGTAGTAAATTGTCTCAGGGTCCTGCCAGTTTCCTCATGTCTCTGCTGTGCATTCCATGTCCATTGAAGCTACTAGGCAGAGCCATGATATGCAGTGTCTTGGTTTCTCTCTCTAATGCAATTCCCCTTTCCTCAGATTTACTTCTAATGGACATATTATCAGGGTACAGTTGGCAGTGGGTTCAGGGTAGTGTGGATGCACACATCGCTTTAGTTGGATTCGGATTGCAAGGATAGTGCATCTTGACACCTTGATATGAAAGAATTGGTGCCGTTGAGGTGCATGGGCAAAGTGCCTCTGCCTGAGCTCTAAAACAGGCACATAATCTTTCGAAATGCTGATTGAACTGCCTCACTCGTGAGACTAGGATCAGCGAGTGAATCGTAGCCCTGCTATTCTTGAATGTTTCCAGGGGAGGAGTTAGTCTTCCCTCTAATAGCCACTCGCCAGTGATCATGTCCATCAAAGTGAACTTGACATCTTCTGAAAAGCTATTTGAACGCATCCAGGTATGGCAGCGTAGTGTAATGGCTGTGCCCATGGACCAGGCTACATTCTCCCCAGAATCCAAGCCACAGTTCAGGATCTGCTTCATAGCATTCAAGTCATGACTAATTGGTAGGCTTACAACCAGCAGTTTTTCCAGTTCTTACAAAACATAGATATAGCAGTATTGATATGCAGCATTCACTGTACACAGAATCTACCTTAAGAGAAAAACGCGTTTCATGTTGTCCAATCATTTAGACTCTCTGTCCAATGGAGTTATATCGAAGGTATAGGAATTTAATTTTCAGCTTGAAGCCTGAGCTATCAGGCTGTCTGGCGATAGTATTAGAAGAACATTTTTTGGGTCAACCAGACTAAGCCTAAGGCATGTGCCATTTTGTCTGTCGAAGGGCTTCTTCCAGACAGCAAAAAGTGGTTACAGTAGCGCCCTGTTAAATGGGAACAAGGGTCACTATCTGGAGAGGCAGGTTGAGAGATTTCTATCAAAATGTTAGACTTTGGCACCTCAGAGGGATAGGTCAGTTCTACAGATGCCACAGCAAAAGGCCACTGTTGTAAATGAGGCCACTTCCTATATCAGAGGGCTATAGCAGTTGGGGTTATCTCCTTATGGTGAGGAATCCAGGCTACTGGCATTTTGTAAGTCTATATGTCAGCTTTGGAGTAAGAGGGGGGAATCAGATTATCAACATCCAAGTCATCAATTTCTGTATGGCCATAATCCCTATGTGGCATAGTTATGACATAGAAATTGGATACATACAGCTTCTGCAGCTTGTGAAATTCTCTTTCCCTTGGAAGAGGCTGTTTATCGAAGCAATCTCTGACCATTTGTTTTTCCTGCTCAGATAAATTCTGCCTAATTTGACAGTGGTACCAATAATGATTCTGAACACAGCTCCATGCCCGGCTTCTGGCCGGTAGTGTGGGCAGTGTCAGATGAACAGGAGATGGTTCTGTTATCAGGGTATTCTTTTCAGGCACCAAGGCTGGAGCCAGTGAAAGTGCAGGTACAAGAGGCATCATGGTCAGAGAAGTGCAGAAGTCTTCAACTCTGAATGGGCAGGTCTAGACGCAGGTCCAGACTTGGGAAGTGCCTCAGAGAGTGTCAGGGGATTCTGAACATAGCCATGTCCAGATAGAATGCCTCCAAATGTACAAGGATACCAGATTAAACAGGGAAATCCAGTTAAATCTTTATCAGTGTTGAAATCAGCTCCGAGGACGCTGAACAGCCTGGTGTCAGGGATTAGCACTGTGACTTTCTATGGTCCCTGAGACGAGACTGTTTCCTTGAGGAAGAGGATTCCTATGGTGCTTTTTGTGGCATGACATCTTAGGAGATCAATGCATGTCATGAGACTTACCGGTAGGGGAAAGGGTATATTTTGGATTTCCCTGCGACTTTTGGCCAAAACTAAAATTGGCCAGCTGAGGCTTATGGCTTTCAAGTGGATCAGGGAGGACACCGGTCATGTGCCTTGGAGTCATGGTCAGACAAGAAACACTCCATCCACAGACAGGAAAGAAAATGGAAGAAAAACAAAATGCATAATGACCTCACACTACTAGAGTCCCTCTATTCGATATGAAGAGAACTCATTAAAACAGATAAAGCAGAGTACTATCCCCCCACCATGAATTAAGTTAGCAACAGAAGAATGCGCTTCAAAAGAATAAAGCACTGCACCTACACTCAGCCTTACTCTCCTATCCCGCACTCCACAGACAAGTGCAATGCCATCAACTTCTTCAATGAAAAAATATAGCACATCCACAGCACTAATCCTGCTTCTCCACATAGACCCACCCTTTGTTGAAGCATACATCACTGATTACCTTTGAAAGCCCTATCTCTCGCCTCATGAAGAAACCTAACTCCCTCAATACACCTCCTATAAAGGTCTTTTACCCTCTTCCTTCATCAAAGCTCTCGCTGAAGAAGCTTGCTCATCCATAATCACCATTGACAATGTAGGATTTTTCCCAGATGCTCTCAAGACAGGCAAGATCGTCTCACTATTGAAGAAAACTGCAATAGACCCTGATTACCCCACCAACACCTGACCCATCATTTACCTACACTGCATCAGTAAGACCGGTGAAACAGCAGAAGATTCTGAAAACCAAGATTATGACTATTTCCTGCATCTCTACTAATCTGAAGATGACCCCTGCCTCCTGATAGTCCTGGATCTCACAGATGCATTTGACACACTGTATTGTCCCGCCCTCATCCACACACTGCTGTTTCAAAGAGGGTTTACTAGCAATATCCTTCAATGGTCTCCTCCTACCTTTCTAAATAGACACCAAGCCTTTCCAACAGGCACCTCCAGGTCCCTAAAGATTGTGATCACCTGCAGAGTCCAGCAGGATTTCATATTGTCTCTCATCAACTTTAACCTCAACATGGAGTCCCTTGGAGATTGGAGTATTGATAACAGCATCAAAATTCACCAATTTGTCAGCGACTCACAACTCTACTTGAAAGTCTCCTCCATTCCAGAAATGCATCACATCAAACACTGCCTGCACCTCATGCTGACATGGATGTTCAATACTTTTTTTTTATAAACTTTATTTTTGAGTTTACAAATTACAAAACCATAACAAAAAACATTTGGCATAAAATCAATATATATAGGCATATTATTGACATTATCAGTGGCTTATAATGCAAAAGATGGCGTCCGGGAGGGAGATGTACAGTGGGGAAAGGAGAAAATCACATATAATCATATCACAGTGAGGGAAGCAACCGGGCACATTACTGAGGTCCACTGCTCACAGTACTAGGGTCAACTCACCTGCCCCCCATCGTGATTAGACCCCCTGGCTATACCCAACCCACTTCCCTCCTCACTGCCAGTTTGATGTTCAATACTTAAATGAAGCTCAACCCCACTAATACAAAATTGCTGTTATTTGCCAAGAACAACAAGCAATAAACAGTATAAACTTGAAAATTCTTGGACCGTGACAACTCAAAGCCCAAATATCACCCAATGTCAAGTCACCTTGATTCTCCCTGGACACCCTCTCACTCTCAAGAAACACTTTGCTAAGAAAACAAAGATGGATGTTCAAGCTCTCATATCTTTTTGGTGGTAAAACCCTGCTCCACGGCCAGCCAGACTCCACACTGGCCCACATTAAGGGCATCCTACAAGCCACAGTACATCCAATTCAGTGCCTGTAGAAATATTATACAATTACACCCATTCTAATGAGATGTCACTGGCCTACTATCTGGATGACAAGCTCATCATTTCTGGTTGCTCTCGGCATACCTGCAGGCAGGACACCATTAGTGTGGAGAGAAATAAGTTTAGAAAAGAAATACCAAGGCAAAAGGTTTTTCCATCTGTGAACCTAGGACCTGGAACAACAGCCCCAGATCTATCAAGACACTCCCAAAATTGCTCCAGTTCAGGAAAGAGTTGAAGACACATCCCTTTAAAAAACACTACATAATGATCGACTAGCAGTCCACCAACCCCCTATCATTCCTATCACTTCTTAACTATATCCTGGTCTTTGACCCTGCGCAGAATATTACAAACTGTATAGTATGATTATTTAATAACCAATGTGAATAGCACACAAAGCAGGAAAATATAGCAGTCCCAATACTGTATTGCCAGTGCCTGCTCTATCTGTGGGTGTCATACTGTGACCCTCGTATTATGCAAGGATCAGGTAGTGGGGCAGCCACATTCTGTGACGCGTACTAGTCTTGAAAGCACTTGTTTCATCCTAAATACGAAGTAAATTACTTTATAGCCCTGACGGGGGCACCGATGGCAAAATTTAGAAAGGCCTGCTGCCCAGTGGACATTTCTAGCATGGACAGGAATTGCTGTCACAGCAGTTCCTGTCAATGCATTGCAATTTTGCTATACGACAAATTTACCAAGTTGTTTTATTTTTTTTAAAAATTTAATTCCCATACCTGGATTTTCTTATTGGAAAATTTAAAAAAAACAATGCCCCCCCTCATCCTTGTAGCATCGTGCTACAAATAAATACAGACACTGCGTGGTCTCTTACTGGAGCTTTATTATACACATCCAGTCTCTTCCCTGTCCCTACTCTAATTGCCCTCATCCTGTCCTGACCCCTCCTCTTCCCCTCAGTCCAACTAGCTCCCCCCCCCAACTACTAGACTGTCAACTTCATTACATCTCCCCCTTTCTTAATAAACAAACAAAACATGGTTTCAATCCATTTCCTCAATGAGTCTCTTTGGTGGCTGGATATCACGACGTGGTCGCAGAGACATGGCTGCTGTGGACGCAGTCGGCAAAAGTCCAGTCAGCTGACTTCCGCTGTCTGTATCACCAGAGGTAAGTCCTTCAACTGCAGGTGAACCAAGGGGGCACATCAGTGGTCCATTCATGTCTCGAGGACACCTCTTAAAGTGAGAGACGTTCCTGGTGATTCGACGTTGGTCAGATTCGGCAGTCAGCATGGTGCCCTTTTGTTGGGTGACCAGCAGTGGCTCGTCATGGAATCGACAATCAGTCTTTCTCTGCTGTTCCTGCTTGACTAGGACATAGTCTCCTTCATGCAAGGATGAAGACCTTGCTCTCCTTTTGTCATCGGCATATGACTTCATTTTGTCCTTATTATGTTTGTCAATTGCAGCCATTTCATGGTGGTTGTGACTCGGCGACCCGGCTTGCAGGGCCCCTTCCCAAGTTGGGATGCGATTTCTCATTGGTCGCCCTAACATGAGGGTTGCTGGACATTGTCCTGTGGTGGAGTGTGGAGTTGTCCTGTACGCCCTGAGGACTTCATTCAAGGCCGCCTGCAGCTCCTTCATCTCCACTGTGGCGTGCTGGAATGTCTTTTTGATTGCCGCCATAAACCTTTCAATGGTGCCGTTAGCTTGTGGCCAGAGGGGTGTGACTTTTCTGTGCTTGAAGTCCATGTGCTTCGCAAAGGCACTGAATTCCTGCCCATTGAATGGGGGACCATTGTCTGTCTTAACCTCTTTGGGGACACCCCATGTTGCAAATACTTCATCTAGTACCTTGAGAGTGCAAGAAGCACTTGTGGACGATACTATTTGTGCAATGGGGAATCTGGAATATTCATCGATTATGGCAACCACATATTTCCCAGACTGCAGCGGTCCGTAGAAGTCCATGGCAATTTCTTGCCACACTCCGCTTGGCAGGTTGGTCATCTGTAGTGGTGCTGGTGGATTGCTCTTGTTAGTCAATTGGCAGAGATGACAATCTCTTAGGGTTGACTCCACCATCTGGTCAAGAAACGGAAACCAGACGTGTTCCCGTAAGGCCCGTTTTGTGGATACGACTCCTCTGTGGCCCTCGTGGGCTAAATTGACAACTCCCTGCCTGAGTTGGCTGGGAATCACAAGTCGCTGACCTCTCAGGATGACTCCATCATCAGTGTCTGACAGTTCGTCACAGACGTGCCGAAATGCCTGTATCTCTTTCCGGACTGTGGGGTCTGCGTCTTCTTCTTGGGGGTTGTGCCTCCACCGATTGGTTTGAATCCGTTGACGCACCATTTGCAGAATAGTGTCTTGGGCAGTGACCTCCCGAATGTCGTTCATGGGGATAGCAGGTGGTAGTGCCTGGTCAGCCACGAAGTGGATATACTCCTCAGCGATCGATGGTTTGGATCCAGATGACGGATGAGGATGGCGAGACATGTAGTCAGCCGGGTTCTCCGCCTTCCCCGGTTTGTGAACTATGGTGAAAGTGTACTCCTGGAGCCTGAGGCCCCACCTCTCGATCCTTGGAGGCATCTTGGATCTCGGATTGCCATAGATGGTGATCAGCGCCTGATGATCAGTGATCAGGGTAAAGTGCTTGCCATACACAAAGACATGAAAGTGTTCGCACGCCCAGACCACAGCGAGACTTTCCTTTTCAGGTTGAGAATACTTCTTCTCAGGATCGGACAGGCTGCGACTGGCGTAGGCAACAATCCGCCTCTGGTCAGATTCATTATCGTATTGAGCCAAGATGACCCCCAAACCAACAGGGCTGGCATCCACCGTGATCTCGGTCTTCCTGTGAGGATTGAAATAGGAGAGGCTGTCGGCCGACTCTACGGCGCGCTTGATGTCTTTGAACGCTCGTTCACACTGAGGGGTCCAGTCGAACGGTTGGCCAAGTTTGGTGAGGATCCGAAGGGGGTGGCTGATGGTCGCATAGTCACAGATGTAGCGAGCACAGTAGCTGGCCATCCCCAAGAAAGATCTCAAGTCGTTGACGTCCTGAGGACTCTTGGTATTGTTCAGAGTTGCAATCTTGTCCGGATCCGGCTTCATACCCTCATCAGAGAAAATGTGGCCAAAGAATTTCAGAGTGGCCTGGTGAAACTCACATTTTTCCTTGTTCAATGTCAGATTAGCGTCCAGCAGGGCATGACAGACGCGATCAAGAGCGATGTCGTGCTCACGAACATCCGACCCATAGACCAAGATGTCGTCGCTGTAGTTCAGAGTGTTGGGGATGTGTTGGATTATCTGCCGGATCGCCTCCTGGAATATTTCAGCGGCGGACGAGACACCAAAGCTCAACCGCTTATACCTAAAAAGTCCTAGGTGCGTTGCAAACGTGGTGATGTATCGGGATTTTGTGTCCAACTCCAGCTGGTGATAGCCCTTGTTTAAGTCCAGCTTCGAAAATACCTTGGCACCATTTAGTGCAGCGATCATGTCACTCAGGTGCGGTCCAGGGTGCCGCTCCCTTTCAATCGCAGTGTTGGGTAAGCGCATGTCAACGCACAATCTCACTTTGTTGGGAGTCCCTTTCTTAGGTACGATGACCACCGGTGATACCCATGGGGTCGGGCCATCCGTGCGCTCTATGATGTCCGCTGCTAGGAGCTCTTGGAGTTCGTCCTCGACGGCACTTTGGAGATGAAATGGAACCCGTCGCGGGTGCTGAGCAACTGGTCTTATCTGTTCGTCAATGTGCAGATGGACGAGACGCCCTTTCAGCTTGCCCAGGCCCTGGAATAGCTTGGGAAATTTGCTGACGCAGTTCTGGTTGCCGGAGACTGTGAACAAAATTTCCACCAGACGAAGACGTTCTGCGGTGGGGAGGCTGAGTAGGCAGTCGGCTTCAGGCCCCTTGATGACGTGTATGACCGCAGGTATGGTGATATTGTCGTGGGTGAGTGTCGTGTGGAATTTGCCCAGACAAGGGAGTGGTTTTTTGGACATCCACGTGAAGACACGGACTGGTGCAAAAGTCAATGGGGGCTTTGGGATCATTTTCTCGTGTTCCGTGACCGGGATGTAATTCAGCGAAGCCCCGCTGTCCATTACGAATTTGGTGTCATGGTTTCCCACTTTAATGTCTAGGCGTGGGTACCTTTTGAGCTGATCCGGATCGGCTATCATGTTTAAGTATTCTACAGTGTAAGCAGAGTCCCTGGACGAGGATGATCTTGAGTCACGCGACGGGGATCTGCGTTCCCAACGTGACCTGCGTGAGTCCCGGCTGGAATGTGAAGAGTCTGGGGACCGCATGGGCTCTCCTTGGACAACACGTATGTGGTGCTTCCTTGTATCAGAGCGAGACGGTCTCGCTGTTTCACTTTGCATTTCTTTGTGGTAGTCTCCGCACATTGCTTCGAAGTGATTCGATCGCCCACATTTCCTGCAGCGTTGACCCATTGCAGGACAAGTGTCGATATGGGGATAGTCATACCCGCATCGATAACATCGTCTAGCCCTTTCTGGCTTCCGGTCCCTTCGTCCTGGATCTCTCCTCTTATACTCCGGGCGTCGTTGGCGCGATGGCTGTCTCGGCTTCCACCGTTTCTCTTGCGAGTACTTGCGTCTGCTACTGGGTCGCTCTTGAACACGGTGTGCTTGTTCATGACTGACACTGTGTCCTGTTTCAATGGTGGCGGCATGTTCCTCCGCTTGGTCGTAGACACGAGTCATTTCTTCTATTTCTTCCAATCCGTGGGGCTTCCTCAGCAGTCGCCTCCTGAGTGTTTCTGAGTGGCAGCCGGTTATGATTTGCGATTTGATGGCAGCATCAGGCGAGAAGGTTTCAAATTCGCAATGTCTCGATAGCCGTCGTAGCCGGGTAAAGAATGCACTCATCGCTTCCTCTTTCCCTTGACGTGCCTGATGAAATGCATGGCGTTCATAGTCCACATTCCTTTTGTGGAGGAACTTTTTATTTAATGCCTCACGTACTTTCTCGTATGTTCCTGCATCAGTAGGCAGAAGGTCCTTAATAATCTTGCTTATCTCTCGGCCTGCTAGGTTGCGGAGGGCAATTAGCTTTTCTTTGTCGACTGTCACTTTGGATCCCTCGACATAGTCCTCGAAGTCTTCAAGCCATTCTTGCCACTTGGGTCCCATGCTCCCTCCCGTGGTCACAGTCAGTGGTTCTGGAGCTCGTAGGCGTGATCCGCCCACAACGAGGGGCTTAACTTCATCCCGCTGCGGTGACACATTGGGGGTCACCATCGTGTCGCTGCCTCTTTCTCACTCTGATTGCTAATTTCCGCCAATGCTTGTTTATTCGCTTTTGTCAATGCTTGTTTGCTCCTTTTCGCCAATGCTTGTTTGCTTGCTCTTGTCAATGCTTGTTCATGTATTTTCGCCAATGCTTTTTTATTTGCTTTTATCAGTGCTTGTTTGCTTCTTTTCGCCAATGCTTGTTTGCTTGCTCTTGTCAATGCATGCTTATTCACTTTCGCCAATGCTTGTTTGTTTGCTTTTATCAATGCTTGTTTATTTGTTCTTGCCAGTGCTTGTTGAACTTGCAGGATGCCTGACTTCAAAATGGCCGTCCCACAACCACTAAGGGGTCTGTCTCAAAGGTGCCTGACTCCAAGATGGCCGCCGTCACTGCATGCACACGAGGCTTTCTCTCTCGGCTCACTCAGTCTCAATCTCCTCTGGACTCACCGGCAGGCGACTTCAGGCGGCCGCGCACGGCAGGGTATACTTCTCTTCAACTACTGCTGCCACCAGGTGAGGTCGGGGTGGGCTCCCGCCTTACTTTGCAGGTTCCCGCGCTTCTTCGCCGACAGCATGCCACGACTCACGCATCAGGCGTGAGGTTTTCATCGTCAGTGGGCACTCGAGCCCCGACTTCAGCGCTCTCAACGGCGCTCATCAGCAGTACTTCACGGACAGTGTCCACTGCGCTGGGGGCACTTCTTCTGCGTTCTTGGGCGCAACACAGGGTTGGAGTGGGCTCCCGATCTCTGTACTCGGACCACTCACCCAGGGCACACGCTTCCAGCGTGAGACGTGCTTCAGCGTGATCAGCTTTGTTTCTTTCGAGCGGTTCAGCGCTCGTTCCTGCGGCCCCTCTCGGCTCCCTCCCAGTCTCTGGAGGGGCAGGGTCACCGGCTGCTGGCCTCGTCTTTTCAGGCGGCAGCTTGACTCCACTCGGCAGCGTTTCCTCGACGCTGCCTGGGACAGGGATTTCTCTGGGTGCTGCAAGCAGTGAGCTTAGTATCCCATCCTCGTCGCCAGTTGTAGCATCGTGCTACAAATAAAAACAGACACTGCGTGGTCTCTTACTGGAGCTTTATTATACACATCCAGTCTCTTCCCTGTCCCTACTCTAATTGCCCTCATCCTGTCCTGACCCCTCCTCTTCCCCTCAGCCCAACTAGCTCCGCCCCCCAACTACTAGACTGTCAACTTCATTACATCCCTGGGAGTTTACTTCCATGACGGGGGTGGTGGGCATTGAGCACTTTTCTGTGCTTCTTACTGCAGTTTCTTTCCCCTTGTTAGCAACAGGCATTGAAAACCGGCTATATCTCCGCCCATCTAAATTGGGTAGGCGGAAATACAGCCAGACTTCTGATAGCCGGTAGTTGGGCTGTCAGAGAATTTTCACTACAGCTGAAACATAGTAGTCTCTGCCGTCGTCAAATTAAGTTCCACCCGTTATTAAGTTGAGTGTGTGGACCCTAGTCTTGGCCATTGCAACAGAGCTCCCCATCTGCCAAGGTATAAATCGTGCCCTAAATCTTTTACCACATTTTGTGGCAAATTGCGCGCAGTGCAATTTTAAATTAATGACTACATGTTCACAGTGCTTTCTGCTACAAGCTGGAATATCATAGTACTATAAATACACAATCAATACCCAAGTGCACCAACCCGGATTCAAATTTGTGGCTCTCTGTTCACACACAAAAACATCTGCAGTGATCAAATCAATCAGCTGAGGTTTCATAACGTAAAAGGGCGCATTCTCCACAGCTTAGATTAACATGCATTTATTTTTCACTTATGGTACGTATGTTATTTTAGAAGCAGTATCCTAAAGATAAAAAACAAACAAAATAGTTACAGAACCTATTGTCCGTTTAGCCGCATCTTTGACCCTGCCCTCACCCTCAAAGATCCCCACCAGCATGGCACGCAGATTCAGAATTCCCATACTTTTTTTTTTAAGTTCCTCACCCGGTGTTCACAAGACAGTTAACATGTACTCCAGAACCACGCCAGATAGCACACACTAAGCATGTTGGTCTGGTTGCTACTCTGTAGGCAAGCATCTAACTGAAAGGACATCTCTTTGTTAGATAAACTGTACAAAACCTACAGAACAGCTTCTACAACTCAGTCTTTGTTTTTCCTCTATCATAGTTTATATCTCCCCCCTTCCACAATAGCTAAATCCTCCACAAGTTCATCTTCAAAATGTTGGTCCTGTGATCATCATTTTGGTGATCTTATGCATTAATTATTCCATTATCCTCATGCAGCTTCCCTTTGGGAGAGGGTATAGTCTCAGCTTTCCTTAATGTCTCAATGTAGTTGTCCATTAACTCCCCTGACACTTTTTCTAGGTAGTCTTTCTGAACATTTCCACTCACCTTGAAATAATTTCTGATTGTTAGACCTTATGCTGGCTCTATCTTTTCAGCACATTTAAATTAATTATAAATGCTCATTAAGTGTTTCTTATAAAGCTTGGTGGTATAATGTATGCCGCTATCAAAGATTAGATACTGCTTTTACATCTGTGTATTGCCCATCTATTAACAGAGATTTATATTGGTTACCGGACTTCTTTTCTAGAAGTTGCTGCTCATAAATCTTCTAATTGTACTTCATCTGAAAATTTTAAACCACCATGAATGTTTTGTATCTCTGCCATATGCATTTTCCTAATAATAATTGTTAGGATTTTCTGTTACTTTGTAACGCCTCTCTTCGGTGATGTTCTACACTGTTGTTGGATTGGTCTTCCTTTATTATTTTTCCTTTTTTTGTTTTCCCACTATATTTAAAAATTGTTAAACAGCTTATCTTCTATATGATATTTGGTTGACTTCATTTTCATGGTTTATACATAACTCCTTGATGTTATTACTTCTGTTTCTGTTCTTACTTTTCTCAAACAAGCTGCCTTACCTTAAAACAATATGCCTTTTATTTCTAGATTGTGTCCCAGAAAACTTTCAGTAGGGCGCATTCGAAGATTATTGGGCTAGACCACAAACCTCACTCTTGCAGCTCTAGCATTATCTTTATTCCCTAGTTTATGTAGTTCATCAGGAGTCCAGAAGGTGATATGGAGCCCATAGAATTTAATTTGTGACAGATTTGGGGAGCTGCTCTTTGCAAATTATGTTTTCCGGATTTTCATTTACACCTTGGATTAAGTGATCTCAGGATGTCGGTGTAGCCCATTTGGCTGTTCATTTCTACTGTGTTTTGGAAAGAAGATAAGAGTGTGCTGGTTTTAAGATTGAGTAATCTCTAAAGACTGCATGTGTACTCTTTTGAATTTTCGAAATTAGTGCAAGAAATGACAATGTCTTCTCTGCTATGATTTTAATGTTTAGAAAGAACAACTTTCAATTTAAAAAATTTACAAAATTCTGCATTGCTTGATTTTAAGATTAAACACAAGCGAGGTTTATCCCTACACCCCATATCTTTTTGAAAGAGAAATCCTTTAGTGGTCCTGTTTTCCCAAGAATAGAGCAACCTTCAATTTTAAACTGATTGCTTAACCAAAGATCATGTTAGAATATCTTGGTTCTACCATGATTTCCCACCAGATCTTTTGTGCTTTTGTGTCACTGAGTATTACCTGAATCTTACCTTACATTGAGCAAGCTGTTTTCTGCATGGCAAACTGTGAGGCCACAGAGAGATCATTTATCAAACATTATTCCACTAATACCCACGGAGGATCATAGTCATTATCCCTTGCACTGCATTCATTGTTTGAAAAGGAAAGCTGATAGATATGTTTTGAAATTGGCTAAGTCACCCCCTCCCCAAAAAGACCTTTGGTACTGTAAATATTTTTTAGAGAGATGAAGGTATTTTTCTCATCTCTTAGAGAATTTCTAGGGTCTCAGGTATTTTTTTGGTAGTTAGCTTGTGATTGTCTTATTTATTCCACTAAATCATTCACTTCCGAATCCAAATATTTTAAGAATCTTGGCTGACAGCTCAGGCTAGTTTTCTCCAATAGCTCCTTAACAATAGCTCCTTAGTGCATTAAAAACATTAAGGAGCCCGACTTCTGACTTATCCTTGTTGAGCTAATTACCTAAAGGTTCGGCATATTGATCAATTGAGTTTATTGGAGAAGGACTGCATGATTTAGCATTTTCCATAAACACAAGCCTGTCTTTATTGTTAAGTTCTTGCTTGAGACCAGTAATGGTACTACTGCCAATGGAAACTGAGATGGGGATAGAGGGCATCCCCTGCCTCGTACCCAGTCTTCCCTTGGCCACCGAGTTATCATTCAGAAACAGTCATGGTTATATGTTTGGCACCCAAATTTGATTTCTGTAGCATGGCTCTATGAAAAGGCCAGACCACCTGCTCAAAGGCCTTTTCTGCATTTAAGGCTACTGCTGCCAGTGAGGTATTTATTGCTTTTGCAGCCTCCAACGCATGGAAGAATAAACCGGTATTATCGATGAAGAATCTTCCTTTCATTAATCCGGTTTGATAGGTGTCAAATAAAAATAGGAGGCTACTCTCTAATCTTTTTGCTAGTATCTTGGCATAGACCTTACAGTCCACATTTATCAATGACATTTGTCTGCAGTTTTTCAGTAAAATAAATATTTTCCTTTCTATGGGATTAGAGAAATAATGGTCTCTGCGGTGGAGCCCAATATTTCACCTGACTATTCATAAAGGGGTGATAGGTCAAGTAGTGGGGCTTTTATGTTATCCTAGAATATTTTGCACATTTGTTCAGTAAGACCGTCAGGGATTAGTGCTTTCCCCTCTTTGAGCTTTTTAATTACTTCCATGATTTCTTGTTCATTAATTGGTTGAATGACCACTTCTTTTTGGGCTTAGGAGAGTTTTGACCTGCCTATATTCTGTAAGTAGTTATCGCAAATCTTTTTGTTGACGTTTTCCTTCTTAATGTATAGGTCTGCATATACGATCTTAAACACCTCTGGTTATTGTAAGCTTTCCTTAACTTTTCCTTTATTGATGTAACATTAATATTGTTTTGTTTGTAACATTAATATTGTTTTGTTTGTATGTTAAGTATCTAGCTAATACTTTCCCAGCTTTATTCCTTTCATAGAAGCATGTTGAGTTTTGTTTCTAAACCCATTGCCCTACTTTACAACTTACAATTTTATTACATCATATTACTTTTTATTTTTTGTTTGTTTAGAAGGTCAGGGATTTAATTGCCTTTGGATTTCCTATATCTTAATTATGAGATCTTTATTTATTCCTCTAGCTGTTGTGAGTTAGAGTTGACAAGACCCTTTTGGTCCCTGACGGACTCTGTAGAACAGTGACGAAAGAACTTAGGTGTAGAGGATACAATTCATAATGCATAATGTTCAGTTAACAGTTATACACTGAGGAATAAAGATGTGTAAGACCAAGCTTTGTGTGTGGTGTGATCATTTGCATGTACCCGGGCTGGGAAGGATGCTACAACTGGGGACGAGGTAGGGGATTATGTAAACTCCACAACCAAAAGAACCAAGAGTGCTCTCCGGAGAGTTTGCCGTGCTATCGCAAACTGCTTGTGCATGTCACATCTGCCTCAGTTGAAGTGAAAATTGTCAGTTGGTGAATGTGAAATCAAAGCATCACTCCAGCCAGTGCCAAGCTAAAGAAGGCCTTTTTTGTTGTCAGCTCGAAATTTGCTGGTAAAGTGGAGACAAAAGATACTGTCCCACAGCCTGACACAGAGCCAACATTCATACAGTATGGCAATATTAAAGGCAGCAACAATCAGGTACAGAGAAGTGCTAAAGGCAGTGATAGCCGAGTACAAGAAAGTGCTAAAAGTAGAAACATTTCGGACGCAAAGACATGTTAAAGGCAGGAGAAACTAGGTACAATGCAAAGAGGTGAGAAGGGTGAATAACTCATACAAGAAACAAAACCGCTACCCACCACCAAAGAAGAAAGTACCTCACAACCAGAAAGTGGTTGAGACAACCCAATGTTAGCATACGGTTAGTGCTTGACAAGGGGTGCCGGTCCAAGTGGGCAACAGAAGCTGCCAGAGTGCGCTCTGCTCCAAACAGCAGAATGTTCCACAGGTTATGATGCTGCAGCATTCCTAACACCACCCCTCCCTTTGATACAACCAAAAATCTGAATATTAGCATCAGATGGACTGCCTGGATCATATTGTTCGATGATTTCATTGATGCGCTGAAAGAAACACAAGAAAGATCATCTGAAGAATCTAGTGGGTGAAGCTGAATCAGAACTGATAAAGAAAATACCACACGGTGGTGAAGTGATGTTCCATCAAATCAAAGAGAGTGCTGAACACCAGGTTTAATGCAATGCCAAATGTTGACTACGAAAGGTACATTTTCAAACAAGAAAGTCAGAAAGCTGGTGAAACAATGGATGAGTTTGTAGAAAGAGTTGATTCGCTCATCAACCATTGCAAATTTAACAAGTTCAATGATGAAGAGGCCATGCGTTTCAGAGTAATAGGTGGTCATCTTCACGATTCCTTCAGATGACGAATGCTGAAAGAGAAAATTAGTTTGGAGCAAGTACTCATTGCCGCCAGAGTGGACGAAAAAGCGGACAGGAAATCAGCTAGCATGGAGGCTTGAATAGCCCAAAATGAATCACAGCTGAGTGTGAAAACTAAGTCGAAACACAAGGTAGAAGGCCATAAAGTAATGTCTCCAAAGAAAAAGAAGTAGTGCTTCCAATGTGGATTTCCTTTCCACATGAAGGTAAATGTCCCGCCATTGGACAGATAGGCAAAGGCTGCAGATAAGAGAACCACGTTGTAACAGTTTGCAAAGCGAGGGAAAGATCGGGCATGTCACTTTGAGAAAACAAAATGGAGGAAAGATCAAGTGCATCACGTCGAGAAAACAACATCAGTTGAGGCAAGTAGAAACGGAATGACGTCGATTGTTGTCAAATTCATCGTCCAAACGTTTGTCACAGTCATTGTCAACCGACAGTGAGAAAGTTGGGTGTGCGTTAACTACTGGACAATGTGCGAATGTAGGATTAGATTTTTGCAAGGAAGAATGCCGCTCAAAGCTTGATCGACAAGTGAATGTGTGAAATCCAATTGGACACTGTCCCAAAATCACACTGAAAGTGAATGGGTGCTTCTTACCTTTTATCATAGACAGTGGTGCATCGATAAACACTATGCCAGCGGAAAAGTACAATGAACTGTCTCCAGTGCCAAGTTTAACCCCATTAAAAAACCAAAGAGTTTACGTGACTGCTTCGATGCCACTGCAGATTCAAAGTTCATTCATAGCAACTGTGAATCATAAAAAGACGAAAGTACAAGCACCAATTCATGTCTTACAAGGCACTTCATCAAGTGCTTATTTACTAAATTTCGGAACTGCTGCTGACATGGGGCTGATTTCTGTAAACTATAATGCCAATGCCTATCATGACATAGTGAATTCGTTTTTGCATCCTTGTTTCATGAAAGTGCAACTTCACATAAAAAAGGACATCCATTCTGTTGCTCAACGACCTCGTTGAATTGCATTTCATTTGGTGAGAAACAATCTGAGACACATCAATGAGCGATCCACTGCCCGATGTATTGGTATCACCCATAGCGGTAGTGCAGAAGAAGGATAGTGGAGAAGCTGTGTGCATCTACGTTGATAAGTGCCAAACGAACAAGGTAATTGAAAGAGAACAACATCCAGGTTTGCACATTGCTTTGAACAAGGAGTATCGGCAACTCAAACTGTAAGAAAATTGCAGGCACATTACTACCTTTTTGACTTATGTTGATTTATTTAGATATAAAAGGCTAAGTTTTGCAGTGTCATCAGGTGCAGAACTCTTTCAGGATGTCATTCCTCACATAATACAGCCATTCACAAATGCTTTCAATTACAGTGATTAGATACTAGGTTTCAGGAGTAACCCTTTAGCCCTGGTCCTTGTCACCACTTTAATCTGGAGGTGCCGTCCAGGAACTGCACCTACTCGGCCCCAGTTCGAGCCATCACAGCTCCCCAGTGATTACTGTATCTGTATACCCCAAGTAAATTGTTGTTTTATTGTTTTGACTAGTCTGCTTGTGCCATAATACGGTTTGTACCCACGTTGCCCCATAAATCAGTTCCTGGCACCATTTTCTTTTCTATCAAGTCTGCTTGTAAAATAATACGGTTTGTGTGCCGTAAAATTAGTTTTTGTCACTTTTTCTTTCTGTGCCTGACTCACCTGTGTTTTGCCCCAGCCAGTTTAGACTGGCCCCACAAACCCGTCTGTGCCCATCCGCACCTGGACCACACCCAGTGCTACGAACCCTGGTCCTCCGCTTTCTCACAGGTGCTCCACTGCAGAGCTCCGCACCCTGGACCATTCACGCAGCAACTGCTGCATCGTCTCACTATTGCACCACAGGAATACCATTCACCGGCACTCATTGCTGCTTCAGCACGATTGACAACACACCCACCACAGACAATGAGCCGTTCCTGGTTCAACTCAACTGCCTCCTGATCAACACCAGATCACTCTGAAGACATGCCACCGAGGTATGGGACACCATCTCCACTGTAGGCCCCGATGTCACCTTAATCTACGAGACATGGTTCACCGCCACGTCAGCCCCGACATCGCCTTCCCAATCCCTTGGGCTACAAAATGAAACACTGAGACCGCACTGACAAAAACAGCAGAGGCATCGCCATCATACACAAGGAATCCTTCACCTGCTCCATCACCAACAACAACCACACGCCTATCATGGAACACATGAATTTCCAATTACACCCACATGCCAGAATCATCCTCGCATATAGACCACCTGGACTATGAACCGGCATCAGCCATGCCATCGCTGAACTCACCCCCTCGCCATTGAATCCAAACACTACACCATCCTGGGGACCTCAACTTCCACCTAGATGACCCCACTGACACCAACACCACCGACCTCCTAGAAAGACTAGGCAACATCAGCATCAAGCAGATAGTCACCAACCCCACGCATAGACCCGTACACACGCTGGGCCTCACCTTCACTTCAAGCGATAGAATCAAATACAACGCCCCATCAGAACTCACCTGGGAGGACCATGCCATTGTACACTTCACCCTCATCAGCCCACCACACACCAACCCCATTAGGGACAGCACTCCCAGCAGCAACTGGACCACAGGAACCCAGCAACAATGGACAGATGCCCTCATCACAACCCAGCCCAACTTCACGGCAAATCTGGACCAAATAGTAGAGACCTTCAAAGCCAGGATCACCAACGCAGCCAACCAAGACACCCCGTCCAAACCACCCAAGACGTACAGACCCACAACACGAGCCAGCTAGTACGCACCAGACCTCAGCACAGCAAAACACTAATGTAAACAAGAAAGAAGATGGCAGATCAGCAAAAATGCCATCAACACAGCCACCCACAAACCCACCTTTAACAACTCCCACTGCCAGCTCAAAGTCACACAAAAAAGAAGCCCTTACACGGCACATTGAAACCAGCACCAACAAAAGCAAGGAACTATTCACCATTGTCAGAGAATTCTCCTTCCCCTCAGCGACAGAAAACGCGATCCTACCCTCCTAAGAACTCTGCGATTCCCTTACTGACCACTTCCACAAGATAGTGACCATCTACACAAACTTTGAACCACAACGCTCCGACATCCTCAGCAACCCATCGACCACAACTGCCAACCAGGCAATCGCCGCATGGGAACAATTCAGCACACCAACAACCACCACCCTTATTAAATGCATTCACTCTGGGGCTCCCACCGACCCCTGCCCCCACCGGCTCTTCAACCTTGGAAACAACGAGATCGGCCACCAACTTACCACCATCCTTAACGCCTCCATAACCACAGCCACTTTCACCGCTGCATTGAAGCACACAGAGGTCAGACCCATCTGTAAGAAAGCATCAGTGGACCCTAAAGATCGACAGAACTACCACCTGATCTCCCTCCTTCCGTTCCCTGCCAAAGTCCAGGAGAAAGCCATCAACATCCAACTCACTGAACACCTGCAAAGAAATGACCCACTGGACCCATCCCAATCGTGCTTCAGGGCAACCACAGCACCAAGACAGCCTTCATCGCAGCAACAGACAACATCCAACACTTACTGGACAGAGGTGAAACAGCCGCCCTCATCCTCCTGGACCTCTTCCCAGCTTTCAACACAGTGTCACACCACACACTCATCCAGCGGTTTCGCCAGATCAGAATCACAGACTATGCGCCTCCCCCCTTCTCTTTGCACCCCAAGGCCACTATCTGCAGGGAACCCCAAGGCTCATCTCTCAGCCCCACCCTCTTCAACATCTACATGACCTCACTCACAGACATTGTCAGATCGCACAACATATCCTCCTATGCCAATGACACCAAACTCGTCCTATCAGCCAACCCCACCCAGACAAAGACCAACTTCCACAATTGCATGAAGAACTTAGCGACATGGAAGAAAGACAACTACCTCAAGTTGAACACGGTCAAGACGGAAGTCCTCATCTTCGGCAGACACACCGACCTTTGGAACGACTCCTGGTGGCCATCACAGCTCAGACTTACCCTCACACCGAAAGACCACAGCCGCAACCTCGACATCATACTGGACCGGAAACTCTCCATGAGACTTTGTCGCATCCACCTGTTTCAAGACCATCCACATACGCAAAAGGATCTTCAGGTGCCTCTCCACAAATACCAGAAAAACGGTGGCACAGGCGCTCATTACCAGCCGAGTAGACTATGACAATGCACTCTATGCCGGCACAACTCCCGCCGCGAGGGGCCGTAGTGGAGATTAAGCAAGCTATTGCCCAGAGTAGCAGAGTGTGAACCCGTGAGTCGAGTAGGCACCGGAATGAGAATTATCGAGTCCGTGGAATTTTTGAGCCCAAGACCCGCCGAGGCGGGGAATTGAACCCTGGTCCAGGACCGATCTCAGCTTCCGGGTCTGCCGCCTCTAACCCCGAGCCACACTTCTCCACTTCTCCTTCTCTTCTGACATACACACCAAAGCTGTGAACCACCTGTGCACTGCCACGTCACTGCTGGCATGTCGCTGTGTTAGCACGCAGCATGAGATGCCTCACTGCTGCCATGATGTGGCCATGGGCCTGGTGCAGGTCATACATGCTGTGGACCAGCAGTGGGCAGCAGCCACATGTGGTACGGGACCCCTGAGCTCCCTGGAGAGTGAGGATCAGTAAAGCAGGAGAAGCGTCACTCCACCTATTTCCCAGGACAGATGGCGGAGTGCGCGGCAGGGGCACAGCCGAGGACTCAGTGGAGGGCAATGGGCACCCTGAGAGAGGGGCAACAGGCCATGCCCGCAGGAGATGAGGTGTCATGAGTGGCACATGGCAATGGGTGAGGCAACACATTGCATCTTGAATCATGCCTGAGCTACGTACTTGCACTGTGAGTTTAACATGTGCAAGCAAATGGGACTCACATTATGAGCACATCAGCCTGTATGACGGATATGTTCATGCACCCAAGGAAATAAAAAACACAGTATTGCACCAATCTGTAGCATGGTGTCATCATTACTCACCTAGAAATAGTTCTGTGTGATCTCATCTTGTCTCTGGCGGCCAGCAGATGCACCAACACCACCGGCTGGCCTGCCTCGTGGAGCTGTCCCCCCCCTCATCTGACGAGTCGGAATCTGTGAGCTCCACTGGGTTGCCTTTCTTGGTGGATATGTTGTGGAGCATGACACATGCGACTACGATTTTGCAGCATGTCTCAGGCTGTACTGTAGCGCCCCTCCACGCTTATGTAGGCAACGAAACGGCTCTTAAGGATTCCAAATGTTCTCTCAATTGTACAGCGGGGGGCTCTGTGGGCACTGTTATACCTCTGCTCCCCAGCAGTGGCTGGACTCAGGTACGGAGTCAAGATGTAGTCACGTACAACATGCACACTGTCACCTGCAGGGTGATAGGAATCACGTTAAACACTGTCCTGCCACTTCTGACCTTTACTGATTGTGTGTTTGACAGCCATGCATTTACCTAGCAGGTAGCCCTCACCAACCTCTCCATCTGTGGGTCGTTGGTTAATTCCACTGTGGCAAAAAATGAATGAATCGTGTGTACTGCCCGGGTATTTAGCAACAATATCAGTGATGACATGTTTGGCATTGCACACTACCTGTATGGTCAGGGAATGATAGGACTTGCGGTTTTCAGAACACATACTTATTCTGTGAGGGGGGAGATAGCGACATGGGTCCCATCTATGCAGCCAATTACATGGGGGAATTGGGCTATCTAGTAGAACTCCTGCTTGGTCTGATCTAGTGCCTGTTGTGTGCTGGGGAATTGGATGTGGCGATGCAGCCTATGTACCATTGCATCAAGGAAAGCGTGAAAGCAGCACAACAGTGCACTCTCAGATTACCCTCCTGCTGTGGCCATCACCCCCTGGAAACTCCCTGATGCCAGTAGGTGCAGTGAGCACAAGACCTGTACATGTTATGTTATGTTATGTTATTTTTACTTATACCGCGCACAGCTGCCCCAGCGAAGGGGCGTCCTGGCGCTTTGACAAGGCAAACACAACACAACACCGGAGGAAAAACAAACGGGCCACAGGAACAGCATAAGGGCTAGACAAATAGGAAGGTCTTAATGGCGCGTCTAAACTGAAGAAGGTCATCCATAGCCCGGATATGAGGAGGAAGAGAATTCCACCAATTCGCCGCTAGCACTTGAAAAGAGCGGTCCCCAGCTCTACTCAGCCTGAAGCGCGAGACCACCGCCAGATTCTGACCCAAAGATCTGAGGGTTCGCGGGGGTACATACGGAGTAAGCAGATTCTCCAAAATTTGGGGCGAAGTACCCTTGAGGATTTTAAACGCAAGGCAAAGAACCTTGAATTTAATCCTCTGATTTACAGGGAGCCAGTGGAGAGAATGCAAGGATTTAGAGACCGAGCACCGCCTAGGCAGACCTATCACCACTTTGGCTGCAGCATTTTGAACTCGCTGCAGCCGGGTAAGTTCTGACTGATTAATCCCAGCTAAAAGCGAGCTGGCGTAGTCCAGCCGGGACAACACTGATGCTTGAACCCCCAGTTGTCTTATGGAGGCATCAAAAAATTTAAGGATAGGTCTAAGTCCTCTGATAGTGCCATAGCAAGAGGCCGCCAACTTCTTGGTGTGACAAATAAAACTGAGGGTAGGGTCAAGCCAGACCTCAAGATTTTTTATCTCCGATGCTGGAGAGGGGGTCACACCTAATTCAGGAGGCCACCACTTGTCACCCCACAACCCCACCTGCTTGCCGACCACCATAACCTCTGTCTTCTTGGTGTTTAACTGGAGACAGTTGGAATTGATCCAGTTGGCCACTGCCCGTAAACCATCACGGAACCTGGGAGCCTCCACGTCTGAGTCCCCACTCAACGTGACCGCCAGCTGCGTGTCATCTGCGTATGACACCATCGTCAAGCCCCATTGCTTGACGACCGCAGCCAGCGGCCTCACGTAAAGATTAAAAAGAGTGGGACTCAACGATGAGCCCTGTGGGACCCCAAGGTCCAGTGGATAGGATTTGGATTTACCGGGTGGAATCGCAACCTGGAATGACCTTTCCGTAAGAAAAGATCGAAATCAACATAGGACAGTGACCGGGACGCCCACTTCCTCAAGTCGCTGAAGCAAAATCCTGTGCGAGACCGTGTCGAACGCGGCACTGAGATCTAATAACAATAGTGCCGCCGTCCGACCCGCATCAAGCACAGAACGCAGATGTTCACATGGGTGGGAATGGTGTGTGTCCTGCATGTGGGGTGTTCTAGTATGGGTTTGAGCTCCTCTTTTAAGTCCAAGATGCTGTCTGCATCCAGCCTGTAGTTCACATGGATCTCCTCCACAGTCCGCTGGAACAGGGTGATGCGCGCTCTGAAGATCCTTTCCTGGCGTCTCCTTCTCTGTGCAGCAGCTCTGATTCGCAGCCTCCTGGCTATCACATACAACCCAGCCATTGTGGAAAACCACTGTGGCATTGTGGGCTTGTTTAAATAGGTTGCACCTGGTTACCGCCTGCTCAGAGTTGGTGGTAATTGCAAGGTGCAAAATTCGGAATTTCTCAAAATCGCAATCTGCAGCATGTCATTTTCCGAATCCTCAATTTGCGAGCACGTCATTAGCGAATACTGCAGGCACGGCCCGTGCAGGGCGTTATACTGGGGCGGTGACGTCAGGCGGGGGAGGGTCAGGGTGGGGGGTTGTAAAATGAGGGATATGCACCATTACAGGTAAGTACCGGAAAAAAAAAATAACGAATTTCGTTACCTGCGCTGCATCGCCAAATGTGATGCAGCGCAGGAAACAAAATTTGTTTTGTTTTTTTCGGTACTTACCTGTAATGGTTCATATCCCGCATTTTACAACCCCCCACCCTGACCCTCCCCCGCCTGACGTCACCGCCCCGGTATAATGCCCTGCACGGGCCGTGCCTGGAATACTGTAAATGACGTGGCACTGATTGACAGTTCGCAATTTATTCGCATATTCCATGCATCGCAAAATTGGTAATCGCTAAATTTGCGATTACCATTTTTGCGCACTGGAACGCTTTCCTACATAGGAACACTCTTTTGCGATCACAAACACAGTTTTTTTGCAATTCGCAGAGTTTGCAATAGCAAAACAGCTTCATACATATGGCCCTTTCTCACTCATCTAAAAGTCTAGCATCAGAAAAGCTCACCTCTCTTGCCACAGTTGAATGGTGTAGTAGAGAGATTTTTGAGTACCCTCAAGAAGACTCAAATCAGTTCTTAAGTTAACGCTTCGTGCATACAGGTCAACCCCTGCCACCTTAATGTTTGGGAGTACCATAGGAACTAAATTGTCTCAATGGACCACCAAGCGATCTACTGACATTGATAAACTTTGCACTACTGATTCGTCTCACAAACGTAAAATGAAGCCCCGCACGGACAAACGCCACTGTGCTTGCAGCACTGTGTTTAAAAGAGGAGACCTCGTCATTGTCAGGCAGAAACGGAAACTCAAGTCTGATGCTCCGTTTGATGATGACCCACTGAGGGTTGGGACTCGTAAAGGACAAATGGTGAATGCTCACCATCCTGGAAAGTCCATTACGTGAGATTCTTTGCATTTCAAGCACCTAGCTCGACATTCGCCAACTCCAGATGTCAGAAGTGACACTTGTCCACCTGAGAATCTGGAGATCCCATCAACTGTACCAGTGTCTCTGTCACAAGAGCAAGTCATGGATACTTCTCCTGTATCTCCGCAACCTCACATGACAAGATCTGGGCGATTAATTTGAACAACAAAACAACTTATTGAGGAGTTGTGATGTACGTATGTATTATTTGTACTTTTTATTTAACAAAGGGGGAGATGTAGTTATGAGTTAGAGATGACAGGACTCTTTTGGTCCCAGACGGACTCCGTAGAACAGCAACGCAAGTGCTTGAGTGTGGGTTATAGAATTCATGACGCAGAATGTTCGGTTAAGGTTATACACGGAGGAACAAAGACGTGTAATACCAAGCTCTGTATGTGGACTGATAATTTTCGCATGTACCCAGACTTTGGAGGACGCTACACTAACCTTTCCAGTTCCTTATTTATCTCCTTATTTATCTTCATCTGATCATTCCCACCTTCAGAGGCTCATTCTGATGTTGGCTTTGCAAGTGTTCAATCTTAGTTGTGGATTGAATTCATCTATGAGATTTTCTCTGAAGTAGTAATCAATAGTTGCTTTAATTGGTGTGATGTTGTCAGTGTCCCTCAGATCGTTTTGATTCATTAGTCAGTTCCTATTTTCCTGTTTGGGGCTGTTCCATAGTGTAGATAAGGTGATATCAGAATGATAAAGAGAGGAGGTACAATGTTTGAGTGATTAAGTGAATGAAGATGGTTGCCAGTAATGAAAATATAGTTAATTTGCGTAAGAGATTGATGGGGTGTTAGAACTGGGATTTTCTGGTTGGCTAAGGCTTAAGGATTACGCCAAAGCCAGGCAGAAACCACCATTCTAGTCAGGGCAAGGGAGTCACACGCCATGATAACCCCTGTTCACCCCCCTGGTAGCTTGGCACAAGCAGACAGGCTTATCCCGGAGGCAATGTGTAAAGCATTTGCGCACGCACACAACAGCAACAACATCCTAGGCACACCACAAAAGGAACTCCACACAAGGTTATATAACCAGGGCTCGACAAATGCGACGACCAGATGGCCGAACTTCCCTGGAAGTCCCGATGAGGTGCCATTCGCCTCCCAGATCCCAGCGAGGGCTCCAGGAGGTCGGGTACTTTCACGCTTTGGGTCCCCTCTGTCACCTCGCGTGCAGAGTTTACAAGAAACGAGGGTATTTTCCCTCCGGATTACTAGGGACAGGGTACGCCCGGACACCCCTCCAAGGCTGGTGGTTCTCTGCCATGGGGACCAGATAGGCTATGCCTGGGTAACACCTCCCTAGGCCACCCGGGGCTTCCTTCCGCCAGGCCGACGGCATGTCAAATTGCCCAGGACGGGCTCCATGGCTCTTGGGCAGTCGTCCCCCGGGCGCCCGGGGCTCCATCCACCCCGACGGCATGGAAAAGTGCCCAGGACGGGCTCCATGCGTCCCGGGCATTCGTCCCCCGGGCGTCCGGGGCTCCATCCAGGCTGACGGCATGGCAGAGTGCCCGGGTCGGGCTCCATGGTTTTCAGGGTGGTCCTCCCCTGGGTGTCGGGGCTCCATCCAGGCTGACGGCATGGCAGAGTGCCCGGGTCGGGCTCCATGGTTTTCAGGGTGGTCCTCCCCTGGGTGTCGGGGCTCCATCCAGGCTGACGGCATGGCAGAGTGCCCGGGTCGGGCTCCATGGTTTTCAGGGTTGTCTCCCCCTGGGTGTCGGGGCGCTCCAGGCCGATGGCATGGAAAAGTGCCCAGGACGGGCTCCATGCGTCCCGGGCCTTCGTCGTCCCGGGCGTCCGGGGCTCCATCCAGGCTGACGGCATGGCAGAGTGCCCTGGTCAGGCTCCATGGTTTTCAGGGTTGTCTCCCCCTGGGTGTCAGGGGGGGCTCCAGGCCGATGGCATGGAAAAGTGCCCAGGACGGGCTCCATGCGTCCCGGGCCTTCGTCCCCCGGGCGTCCGGGGCTCCATCCAGGCTGACGGCATGGCAGAGTGCCCAGGTCGGGCTCCATGGTTTTCACGGTGGTCCTCCCCTGGGTGTTTGGGGGCTCCAGGCCGAAGGCATGTAAAAGTGCCCAGGACGGGCTCCATGCGTCCCGGGCATTTGTCCCGGGACTTGGACGGGGACGGGGTCGGGAGAGTCCAGGCGGCTTCACTTCCATGCCCGGCCATCTGATCGCCCAGATTCCCTCGGCCATCTGGTCGCCCGGATCCCCTCGGGCATCTGGTCGCCCGCAACGCTTTCCTATGGGGCGACCAGATGGCCGAACTTCCCTGGAAGTCCCGATGAGGTGCCATTCGCCGCCCGGATCCCAGCGAGGGCTCCAGGAGGTCGGGTACTTTCACGCCTTGGGTCCCCTCTGTCACCTTGCGTGCACAGTTTACAAGAAAGGGTGGTAATTTTCCTCCGGATTACTAGGGGCAGGGTACGCCCGGACACCCCTCCGAGGCTGGTGGTTCTCTGCCATGGGGACCAGATAAGCTATGCCTGGGCAACACCTCCCTAGGCCACCCGGGGCTTCCTTCCTCCAGGCCAACTGCATGCCAAATTGCCCAGGACGGGCTCCATGGCTCTTGGGCAGTGGTCCCCCGGGCGTCCGGGGCTCCATCCAGGCCGATGGCATGGAAAAGTGCCCAGGACGGGCTCCATGCGTCCCGGGCCTTCGCCCCCCGGGCGTCCGAGGCTCCATCCAGGCTGGCAGCATGGCAGAGTGCCCGGGTCGGGCTCCATGGTTTTCAGGGTTGTCTCCCCCTGGGTGTCGGGGCGCTCCAGGCCGATGGCATGGAAAAGTGCCCAGGACGGGCTCCATGCGTCCCGGGCCTTCGCCCCCCGGGCGTCCGGGGCTCCATCCAGGCTGGCGGCATGGCAGAGTGCCCGTGTCGGGCTCCATGGTTTTCAGGGTTGTCTCCCCCTGGGTGTCGGGGCGCTCCAGGCCGATGGCATGGAAAAGTGCCCAGGACGGGCTCCATGCGTCCCGGGCCTTCGTCCCCCGGGCGTCCGGGGCTCCACCCAGGCCGACGGCATGGCAGAGTGTCCGAGTCGGGCTCCATGGTTTTCAGGGTGGTCTCCCCCTGGGTGTCGGGGCGCTCCAGGCCGATGGCATGGAAAAGTGCCCAGGACGGGCTCCATGCGTCCCGGGCCTTCGCCCCCCGGGCGTCCGGGGCTCCATCCAGGCTGGCGGCATGGCAGAGTGCCCGTGTCGGGCTCCATGGTTTTCAGGGTTGTCTCCCCCTGGGTGTCGGGGCGCTCCAGGCCGATGGCATGGAAAAGTGCCCAGGACGGGCTCCATGCGTCCCGGGCCTTCGTCCCCCGGGCGTCCGGGGCTCCACCCAGGCCGACGGCATGGCAGAGTGCCCGAGTCGGGCTCCATGGTTTTCAGGGTGGTCTCCCCCTGGGTGTCGGGGCGCTCCAGGCCGATGGCATGGAAAAAGTGCCCAGGACGGGCTCCATGCGTCCCGGGCCTTCGTCCCCCGGGTGTCCGGGGCTCCATCCAGGCCGACGGCATGGCAGAGTGCCCGAGTCGGGCTCCATGGTTTTCAGGGTGGTCTCCCCCTGGGTGTCGGGGTGCTCTAGGCCGATGGCATGGAAAAAGTGCCCAGGACGGGCTCCATGCGTCCCGGGCATTCGTCCTGGGACGGGGACGGGATGGGGAGAGTCCAGGCGGCTTCACCTCCATGCCCGGCCATCTGATTGCCCCTATCCCCTCGGCCATCTGGTCGCCCGGATCGCCTCGTCCATCTGTTCGCCCGCAATGCTTTCCAATGGGGGCGACCAGATGGCCGAACTTCCCTGGAAGTCCCGATGAGGTGCCATTCGCCTCCCGGATCCCAGCTAGGGCTCCATGAGGTCGGGTTCTTTCACGCCTTGGGTCCCCTCTGTCACCTCGCGTGCACAGATTGCAAGAAAGGGGGGTAATTTCCCTCCGGATTACTAGGGGCAGGGTACGCCCGGACACCCCTCCAGGAGCTGGTGGTTCTCTGCCATGGGGACCAGATAGGCTATGCCTGGGCAACACCTCCCTAGGCCACCCGGGGCTTCCTTCCTCCAGGCCAACTGCATGTCAAATTGCCCAGGACGGGCTCCATGGCTCTTGGTCAGTCGTCCCCCGGGCGTCCGGGGCTCCATCCCGGCCGACGGCATGGAAAAGTGCCCAGGACGGGCTCCATGCGTCCCGGGCATTCGTCCCCCGGGCGCCCGGGGCTCCATCCAGGCTGACGGCATGTCAAAGTGCCCATGACGGGCTCCATGAGTCCGGGACAGTCCTCCCCCGGGCGTCCAGGACACCCATCTCCAGGAGGCCAACGGCATTGGCAAAGTACCCGGGTCGGGCTCCATGGTTTTCAGGGTTGTCTCCCCCTGGGTGTCGGGGCGCTCCAGGCCGATGGCATGGAAAAGTGCCCAGGACGGGCTCCATGTGTCCCGGGCCTTCGCCCCCCGGGCGTCCGGGGCTCCATCCAGGCTGGCGGCATGGCAGAGTGCCCGTGTCGGGCTCCATGGTTTTCAGGGTTGTCTCCCCCTGGGTGTCGGGGCGCTCCAGGCCGATGGCATGGAAAAGTGCCCAGGACGGGCTCCATGCGTCCCGGGCCTTCTTCCCCCGGGCGTCCGGGGCTCCACCCAGGCCAACTGCATGTCAAATTGCCCAGGACGGGCTCCATGGCTCTTGGTCAGTCGTCCCCCGGGCGTCCGGGGCTCCATCCCGGCCGACGGCATGGAAAAGTGCCCAGGACGGGCTCCATGCGTCCCGGGCATTCGTCCCCCGGGCGCCCGGGGCTCCATCCAGGCTGACGGCATGTCAAAGTGCCCATGACGGGCTCCATGAGTCCGGGACAGTCCTCCCCCGGGCGTCCAGGACACCCATCTCCAGGAGGCCAACGGCATTGGCAAAGTACCCAGGACGGGCTCCATGGGTCCCGGGCAGACCTCCCCCGGGCGTCCGGGGCACCCATCTCCATGAGGCCAACGGCATTGGCAAAGTACCCAGGACGGGCTCCATGGGTCCCGGGCAGACCTCCCCCGGGCGTCCGGGGCACCCATCTCCATGAGGCCAACGGCATTGGCAAAGTACCCAGGACGGGCTCTATGGGTCCCGGGCAGACCGCCCCCGGGCGTCCGGGGCACCCATCTCCAGGTCGACGGCGTGTCAAACTGCCCAGGACGGGCTCCAGGGGTCCCAGACAGACCTCCGCTTGGGCGTCCGGGGCACCCATCTCCAGGAGGCCAACGGGATGGCAAAGTACCCGGGAAGGGCTCCACGGGTCCCGGGCAGCCTTCCCCCGGGCGTCCGGGGCTCCCACCTCCAGGCCGACGGCATGTCACACTGCCCAGGACGGGCTCCATGGGCCCCGGACAGACCTCCCCCGGGCGTCCGGGGCACCCATCTCCAGGAGGCCAACGGGATGGCAAAGTACCCGGGAAGGGCTCCACGGGTCCCGGGCAGCCTTTCCCCAGGCGTCCGGGGCTCCCACCTCCAGGCCGACGGCATGTCACACTGCCCAGGACGGGCTCCATGGGCCCCGGACAGACCTCCCCCGGGCGTTCAGGGCACACATCTCCAGGAGGCCAACGGCGTTGCAAAGTACCCGGGAAGGGCTCCACGGGTACCGGGCAGTCCTCCCCGGGCGTCCGGGGCACCCATCTCCATGAGGCCAACGGCATTGGCAAAGTACCCGGGAAGGGCTCCACGGGTCCCGGACAGGCATCCGGGGCACCCTCCTCCAGGCCGACGGCATGTCAAAGTGCCCAGGACGGGATCCACGGGTACCGGGCAGTCCTCCCCCAGGCAGCCGGGGCTCCCATCTCCAGGCCAACGGCATGGCTCAATGCCCAGGACGGGCTCCATGGGTCCCGGGCAGCCCGCCCCCGGGCATCTGGGGCACCCATCTCCAGGAGGCCAACGGCGTTGCAAAGTATCCGGGAAGGGCTCCATGGGTACTGGGCAGTCCTCCCCCGGGCGTCCGGGGGGGCTCCCTTCTCCAGGCCAACGGCATGGCTCAATGCCCTGGATGGGCTCCATGTGTCCCGGACAGACCTCCCCCGGGCGTTCGGGGCACCCATCTCCAGGCCAACGGCATGGCTCAATGCCGAATGTCGGGCTCCATGGGTCCGGGGAGGTGTCCCATGCGCCTCCGGGTTTGGGAGCCCCGGCTGGGTCCAGGGGCCGGTCCGGGCCCCGAGTCGGGTGCTCCGGCCCTGGGCCCTGTCTCCCAGCCTGCCGCACTGCCAAGGGCCCGGGAAGGGGTTCCGTTGTGCCCGGGGAGCCTCCCCTTGCTTGTCTGTGTTCAGGAGCTCCATCCGGGGCCCCTGAGGGCCCGGGGAGGGCGGCCTGCCCACCCCGGGCTCCGTCCTGGGTCCTGCCGCGCGGCAGGGTTTTCCGGGACGGGGTCCGGCTGGCCTGGGGAGGCTCGCCCTGCGCCTCCAGAGCTTGGGTGCCCCGGCTGGGTCCAGGGGCCCGGCCGGGGCCCCGGGTGGGGTGCTCCGGCCCTGGGCCCTGTCCCCCGGCCTGCTGCACTGCCAAAGTCCCGGGACGGGGTTCCGTGGTGCCCGGGGAGCCTCCCCGTGCTTGGCTGGGTTCAGGAGCCCCACCCGGGGCCCCTGAGGGCCCCGGGGAGGGTGGCCTCCCCACCCCGGGCTCCGTCCTGGGTCCTGCCACGGGGCAGGGTGCCCGGGACGGAGTCCGGCGGGCCCGGGGAGGCTTCCCCTGCGCCTCCGGGCCTGGGAGCCCTGGCTGGGTCCAGGGGCCCGGTCGGGGCCCCGGGTCGGGTGCACCGGCCCTGGGCCCGGTCCCCCGGGCTGCCGCTCCACCCAGGGCCCAGGACAGGGGTCCGTCGGTCCCTTGCAGGCCTCCCCTGCTTGTCAAGGTGTAAGCGGGCCCCGGGTCGGAGGGCCCGCCGGCCCCTGGCAGCCTCCATGGCTGTGGCCCGGCTGGGGCCCCGGGCCTCCGGCCCGCCATGCCCCGGGCGCCCGCTCCCTCCTTCGTCGGGGCACGGGGCGACCAGATGGCGTCCCTTTCGAGCCCGGCCATCTGGTCGCCCGTATCCCCTCGGCCATCTGGTCGCCCGTATCCCCTC
>NC_136067.1:732089524-732092024 GCF_964261635.1 Lissotriton helveticus
CTTGGCTAGGATTACTAGCTTCAGTGCCCTTAATCTGTTGATTGGGAAGTTCTTTTGGACAGGGGGCCCTTTGGGGTCCACCACTGGCCTCCCTGACCTCTACAGCCCTGGGCTGACTGAGGCAGGGTAGAGAGGGGCAGGTTACCTGCTCCAGACTGGGTCCCACCTTGGAAGGGTCCACTGACATCAGGGGCTCTGCAAGGCTAGGCCTGACTACCTCTGGGGCAGTTCCTTCACAAGGGGTCAGATCAGTTCCCTGAGGAGGCTGATCCTTTCCTAAAGTCTGGTGGGGGGAGATTTCTCTTCCTCCTCAATGCTCTCTGTCTGAGTGGAGTTATCCATAGTTTCAGGCTTCACAACACTGTCATCTGTCTGAGTTTGAGCTGTGGCCATCACAACTCTCCCAACCTTTTCAGGAGGGGGCTCAGTTTGGGTGTGGGCTGTGACCATCACAGCCTTTACAACCTGTTCTGGGAAGGAAGTTGTCTGAGATTGGGCTGTGACTGGCACAGCCCTCCTGACCTGTTCAGGGAGAACATCTTGGACTGGGGCTGTGGCTATCACTGCCCCACTAACCTTACCATGGAAGTTTACCATTTTAGAATGGGTTTCTTGCTCTACTTCAGCCCAGGCTGAGAGCTCTAAATCATTCCCCAGTAGGCAATCTACAGGCAAGTTTGGTGACACTGCCACTCTCTTGTGGCCAGTGACACCTCCCCAGCTGAGATTGACCACTGCCATGGGATGATCTCTCTGTACTCCATCAATATTGGTCACCTGGTATGTGGCACCAGGTAAAAGTTGCCTTGAGGGGACTAGACTCTCAGTCACCATAGTGATGCTAGCCCCTGTATCTCTATAGGCTTCAACTTTTATACCATTGATGAGGGGCTCCTGTCTGTACTTGCCCAAAGTGTTGGGACAAGTTGTGAAGTTGGCAAACCCCATGCCAGTCTCACAGACAAGAATATCTAAGTTTGGGGACCTGGTTAGGCCAGAGTCCCCAGGAACTCCCAAAGTAAATGCACCCAAATTCTTGGGGGCACTCCCACCACCTGGGGGACTACTACTAATAGTAACAGGAGGTTTGGGAATGTTACTTGGGGGTATGTTCTCCTTATTGTTATTCTTTGGGCAACTGCTGTCAGTTTTCAAATGACCCACCTGTTTACAGGGATAACAATAAGGTTTCTTCTGGTTATTAGAAGGATTCTGGGACCCACCCCCCTCAGAGGATTTTTGGGGCCCTGATGTGGTTTGATCTGAAGATTTATTCCCACCCTTCTCTTGAGGCTTGGTTGATTCCTTTTTCTGGTCACCACCTTGGTTCTTAGGCCTAATCCTGGTTCTGACCCATTTGTCTGCCCTCTTACCCAATTCTTGTGGAGAGGTCAGATCAGAGTCTACCAGGTGCTGGTGTAATAACTGGTTCTGACAATTATTTAAGACTTGCTCTCTCCTAATAAGATTATACAATCCTGTGAAGTCAGTAACCTTGCTACCCAGTAGCCAGCCTTCCAAAGCCTTAGTGGCACAATCAACAAAGTCAGACCAGTCCTGAGACTGAGTTTTCTGGGTGTCTCTGAACAGCAACCTGTACTGCTCAGTGGTTAAGCCAAACCCATCAACCAATGCATTTTTCAGGACCTGGTAATTGTTAGCATCCTCAACTCTAGTAGTGAGGAGCTTATCTCTACCTTTGCCATCAAAGGAGAGCCACAGTATAGCTGCCCACTGACTCTGGGGAATGCACTGCACAGTGCAGGCCCTCTCCAAAGCAGCCATCCATTTCTGGATGTCATCCCCTTGTTTAAAGGGGGGCACTATTTTGGTCAGGTGTTTAGTATCTAAACCCTTCTCTTTTTCTCTTGGGAGATTGCTGCCACCAGTGGGAACTGTCCCACTCATCTGCTGCTCTCTAGCAAAGGCAAGCTTCTCTTTGGCCAGGGCAAGTTCTTCCCTTTCAATCCTCAGTTTAGCTTGTCTCATCCTTGCTTCATGCTCTCTTCTCTGAGGGGAAGTCAATCTCCTTTGTGGAGAGTTCCTTCTCCTCTGAGAAGAGGCATTAGAGTGCAGAGATCTAATGGAGTCCCTAGAAAGAGATCTATCTCTCCTAACTCCAAGGTTAGGCCTCATCAGATTCAGTACTGGGGGTCCCCCAGATCCTTCCCCAAGTAGGTCTAAGTTGGCCCTAGTGAGTCTGCTGACTAACTCAGGACCCTTGTTTGCCTCACCCTCAGAGAGTTCCTCTAGATCCTCCTCCTCAACTGTATTTACAGTGTTATGGAGGTCTGGATCCCCAGTGGTACCCTCTAAGGCTGGCATATTCCCATCTAGCTGAGAAATCTTCCTCGCATCATAGGTCTCTAAGAGACCTATCAGAAAGGGAATGGTGGGGTTAGACCCCTGTTTCAGTTTCCTGGAGGTACACACTTGTCTCATCTCCTGGAAACTGAGAGCTGCATATCTTGACTTGACCTGTGGAGGGTCAATATCCACA
>NC_136067.1:732107024-732114524 GCF_964261635.1 Lissotriton helveticus
GAGTGCCCGGGTGAGGCTCCATGGTTTTCAGGGTTGTCTCCCCCTGGGTGTCGGGGAGGGCTCCAGGCCGATGGCATGGAAAAGTGCCCAGGACTGGCTCCATGCGTCCCGGGCCTTCGTCCCCCGGGCGTCCGGGGCTCCACCCAGGCCGACGGCATGGCAGAGTGTCCGAGTCGGGCTCCATGGTTTTCAGGGTGGTCTCCCCCTGGGTGTCGGGGCGCTCCAGGCCGATGGCATGGAAAAGTGCCCAGGACGGGCTCCATGCGTCCCGGGCCTTCGCCCCCCGGGCGTCCGGGGCTCCATCCAGGCTGGCGGCATGGCAGAGTGCCCGTGTCGGGCTCCATGGTTTTCAGGGTTGTCTCCCCCTAAGTGTCGGGGCGCTCCAGGCCGATGGCATGGAAAAGTGCCCAGGACGGGCTCCATGCGTCCCGGGTCTTCGTCCCCCGGGCTTCCGGGGCTCCACCCAGGCCGACGGCATGGCAGAGTGCCCGAGTCGGGCTCCATGGTTTTCAGGGTGGTCTCCCCCTGGGTGTCGGGGCGCTCCAGGCCGATGGCATGGAAAAAGTGCCCAGGACGGGCTCCATGCGTCCCGGGCCTTCGTCCCCCGGGTGTCCGGGGCTCCATCCAGGCCGACGGCATGGCAGAGTGCCCGAGTCGGGCTCCATGGTTTTCAGGGTGGTCTCCCCCTGGGTGTCGGGGTGCTCTAGGCCGATGGCATGGAAAAAGTGCCCAGGACGGGCTCCATGCGTCCCGGGCATTCGTCCCGGGACGGGGACGGGATGGGGAGAGTCCAGGCGGCTTCACCTCCATGCCCGGCCATCTGATTGCCCCTATCCCCTCGGCCATCTGGTCGCCCGGATCGCCTCGTCCATCTGTTCGCCCGCAATGCTTTCCAATGGGGGCGACCAGATGGCCGAACTTCCCTGGAAGTCCCGATGAGGTGCCATTCGCCTCCCGGATCCCAGCTAGGGCTCCATTAGGTCGGGTTCTTTCACGCCTTAGGTCCCCTCTGTCACCTCGCGTGCACAGATTGCAAGAAAGGGGGGTAATTTCCCTCCGGATTACTAGGGGCAGGGTACGCCCGGACACCCCTCCAGGAGCTGGTGGTTCTCTGCCATGGGGACCAGATAGGCTATGCCTGGGCAACACCTCCCTAGGCCACCCGGGGCTTCCTTCCTCCAGGCCAACTGCATGTCAAATTGCCCAGGACGGGCTCCATGGCTCTTGGTCAGTCGTCCCCCGGGCGTCCGGGGCTCCATCCCGGCCGACGGCATGGAAAAGTGCCCAGGACGGGCTCCATGCGTCCCGGGCATTCGTCCCCCGGGCGCCCGGGGCTCCATCCAGGCTGACGGCATGTCAAAGTGCCCATGACGGGCTCCATGAGTCCGGGACAGTCCTCCCCCGGGCGTCCAGGACACCCATCTCCAGGAGGCCAACGGCATTGGCAAAGTACCCGGGTCGGGCTCCATGGTTTTCAGGGTCGTCTCCCCCTGGGTGTCGGGGCGCTCCAGGCCGATGGCATGGAAAAGTGCCCAGGACGGGCTCCATGCGTCCCGGGCCTTCGCCCCCCGGGCGTCCGGGGCTCCATCCAGGCTGGCGGCATGGCAGAGTGCCCGTGTCGGGCTCCATGGTTTTCAGGGTTGTCTCCCCCTGGGTGTCGGGGCGCTCCAGGCCGATGGCATGGAAAAGTGCCCAGGACGGGCTCCATGCGTCCCGGGCCTTCTTCCCCCGGGCGTCCTGGGCTCCACCCAGGCCGACGGCATGGCAGAGTGCCCGAGTCGGGCTCCATGGTTTTCAGGGTGGTCTCCCCCTGGGTGTCGGGGCGCTCCAGGCCGATGGCATGGAAAAGTGCCCAGGACGGGCTCCATGCGTCCCATCTCCATGAGGCCAACGGCATTGGCAAAGTACCCAGGACGGACTCCATGGGTCCCGGGCAGACCTCCCCCGGGCGTCCGGGGCACCCATCTCCATGAGGCCAACGGCATTGGCAGAGTACCCAGGACGGGCTCCATGGGTCGCGGGCAGACCGCCCCCGGGTGTCCGGGGCACCCATCTCCAGGCCGACGGCGTGTCAAACTGCCCAGGACGGGCTCCAGGGGTCCCAGACAGACCTCCCCTTGGGCGTCCGGGGCACCCATCTCCAGGAGGCCAACGGGATGGCAAAGTACCCGGGAAGGGCTCCACGGGTCCCGGGCAGCCTTCCCCCGGGCGTCCGGGGCTCCCACCTCCAGGCCGACGGCATGTCACACTGCCCAGGACGGGCTCCATGGGTCCCGGACAGACCTCCCCCAGGCGTCCGGGGCACCCATCTCCAGGAGGCCAACGGGATGGCAAAGTACCCGGGAAGGGCTCCACGGGTCCCGGGCAGCCTTCCCCCAGGTGTCCGGGGCTCCCACCTCCAGGCCGACGGCATGTCACACTGCCCAGGACGGGCTCCATGGGCCCCGGACAGACCTCCCCCGGACGTCCGGGGCACCCATCTCCAGGAGGCCAACGGGATGGCAGAGTACCCGGGAATGGCTCCATGGGTCCCGGGCAGCCCTCCCCCGGGAGTCCGGGGCTCCCTCCTCCAGGACGACGGCATGTCAAAGTGCCCAGGACGGGCTCCACGGGCCCCGGGCAGCCCTCCCCCCGGGCGTTCAGGGCACACATCTCCAGGAGGCCAACGGCGTTGCAAAGTACCCGGGAAGGACTCCACGGGTACCGGGCAGTCTTTCCCGGGCGTCCGGGGCACCCATCTCCATGATGCCAACGGCATTGGCAAAGTACCCGGGAAGGGCTCCACGGGTCCCGGACAGGCGTCCGGGGCACCCTCCTCCAGGCCGACGGCATGTCAAAGTGCCCAGGACGGGATCCACGGGTACCGGGCAGACCTCCCCCGGGCGGCCGGGGCTCCCATCTCCAGGCCAACGGCATGGCTCAATGCCCAGGACGGGCTCCATGGGTCCCGCGCAGGCTTCCCCCGGGCGTCTGGGGCAACCATCTCCATGAGGCCAACGGCATTGGCAAAGTACCCGGGAAGGGCTCCACGGGTCCCGGGCAGGCCTCCCCCGGGCGTCCAGGGCACCCACCTCCAGGCCGACGGCATGTAAAAGTGCCCAGGACGGGCTCCATGGGTCCCGGGCAGCCCGCCCCCGGGCATCTGGGGCACCCATCTCCAGGAGGCCAACGGCGTTGCAAAGTACCCGGGAAGGGCTCCATGGGTACCGGGCAGTCCTCCCCCGGGCGTCCGGGGGGGCTCCCTTCTCCAGGCCAACGGCATGGCTCAATGCCCAGGATGGGCTCCATGTGTCCCGGACAGACCTCCCCCGGGCGTTCGGGGCACCCATCTCCAGGCCAACGGCATGGCTCAATGACGAATGTCGGGCTCCATGGGTCCGGGGAGGTGTCCCATGCGCCTCCGGGCTTGGGAGCCCCGGCTGGGTCCAGGGGCCGGTCCGGGCCCCGGGTCGGGTGCTCCGGCCCTGGGCCCTGTCTCCCAGCCTGCCGCACTGCCAAGGGCCCAGGAAGGGGTTCCGTTGTGCCCGGGGAGCCTCCCCTTGCTTGTCTGTGTTCAGGAGCTCCATCCGGGGCCCCTGAGGGCCCGGGGAGGGCGGCCTGCCCACCCCGGGCTCCGTCCTGGGTCCTGCCGCGCGGCAGGGTGCCCGGGACGGGGTCCGGCTGGCCTGGGGAGGCTCGCCCTACGCCTCCAGGGCCTGGGAGCCCCGGCTGGGTCCAGGGGCCAGGCCGGGGCCCCGGGTGGGGTGCTCCGGCCCTGGGCCCTGTCCCCCGGCCTGCTGCACTGCCAAAGTCCCGGGACGGGGTTCCGTGGTGCCCGGGGAGCCTCCCCGTGCTTGGCTGGGTTCAGGAGCCCCACCCGGGGCCCCTGAGGGCCCCGGGGAGGGTGGCCTCCCCACCCCGGGCTCCGTCCTGGGTCCTGCCACGGGGCAGGGTGCCCGGGACGGGGTCCGGCGGGCCCGGGGAGGCTTCCCCTGCGCCTCCGGGCCTGGGAGCCCTGGCTGGGTCCAGGGGCACGGTCGGGGCCCCGGGTCGGGCGCACCGGCCCTGGGCCCGGTCCCCCGGGCTGCCGCTCCACCCAGGGCCCAGGACAGGGGTCCGTCGGTCCCTTGCAGGCCTCCCCTGCTTGTCAAGGTGTAAGCGGGCCCCGGGTCGGAGGGCCCGCCGGCCCCTGGCAGCCTCCATGGCTGTGGCCCGGCTGGGGCCCCGGGCCTCCGGCCCGCCATGCCCCGGGCGCCCGCTCCCTCCTTCGTCGGGGCACGGGGCGACCAGATGGCGTCCCTTTCGAGCCCGGCCATCTGGTCGCCCGTATCCCCTCGGCCATCTGGTCGCCCGTATCCCCTCGGCCATCTGGTCGCCCCTATCCCCTCGGCCATCTGGTCGCCCGGATCGCCTCGGCCATCTGGTCGCCCGCAATGCTTTCCAATGGGGGCGACCAGATGGCCGAACTTCCCTGGAAGTCCCGATGAGGTGCCATTTGCCTCCCAGATCCCAGCGAGGGCTCCAGGAGGTCGGGTACTTTCGCGCCTTGGGTCCCCTCTGTCACCTCTAGTGCACGGATTACAAGAAAGGATGGTAATTTTCCTCCGGATTACTAGGGAGAGGGTCAGTCAGACCTCCGTGTGGTCTGGCGATTCTGAATCAGGGGAAGGCGGGACCCGGGCCCTCCCGCCGGGGCCTCCAGGGGCCCGGGTACGCACCTGCCGCTCAGCCCCCTTGCCGATGGGCCTTTTCCTCCGAGTTTGCTCAGGCAGGCCTCTGTGAGGTCTGGCCATGCCGAGACGGGGCCAGGCAGCACCCGGGCCCGCCTCGCGGGGCCCCCAGGGGCCTGGGAACGCACCTGCCTCTCAGCCCTTTCCTGATGGTCCTTTTTCTCCGGGTTTTTTTCCACAGTCCGACCTCCGATAGGTCCGGCGGTTCTGATTCAGGGGAAGGCAGGACCCGGGCCCGCCCGCCGGGGCCCCCAGGGGCCCGGGTACGCACCTGCCGCTCAGCCCCCTTGCCGATGGGCCTTTTTCTCCGAGTTTGCTCAGGCAGGCCTCTGTGAGGTCTGGCCATGCCGAAACGGGGCAAGGCAGCACTCGGGCCCGCCTCGCGGGGCCCCCAGGGGCCCGGGTACGCACCTGCCTCTCGGCCCCTTCCCGATGGTCCCTTTTCTTAGGAGTTTGCTCAGGCAGACCTCCGTGAGGTCCGGGGATGCCAGGAGACTTTTTCCCGGCTGTACTCTCTGATCGATTGGGCACTCTCGGTCTGTTTAGGGATGGACTGCTTGGCCAGCCTCGGCTGTTGTTTCAAGCAAGGAGCTTCCACCCCGCATGGACCGTCCGACTCGACGGCAGGCCCCTTTGAACCCAGCAGAGCGAAGGCCGAGTGGCCCCGGCAGCTCGTGCCCCCCAGTGGTCCGACCCGAGCAGGTGGGGTCGGTTGGCGCCAGGCCCTCGGATGCTGCTGCCCAGCAGGTCCGTTGGGCCCCGCGCGCCACACCGTCACCCCTCCCTGCCCAGCACGTTTCCACAGCAGCTCGGAACGACCGTTCCGAGGGGTGCCGCCGCCGCCAGGCTCCGGCACCCCTGCGTCTCACTCAGGCTGCGCCTCGACCCGCCTCTCCCTCCCGGGGGAGACGGCTGGGCCTGCCGGTGCCCATGCGACCGCACCCTCTCCGCACCCCTCCGGCGAGTCCCTCCCACCCAGGCGGGTGGGCTCCTTCCCCGGACAGGCTCCCGAGAGAAATGGAGGGGCGCGTGAAGGTGGCCGGTCGGGGAGATGGGCAACGCGGCTCCCCCCACCCCGTCGTCAGGTGCGGCTACCTGGTTGATCCTGCCAGTAGCATATGTGTGAGAAGTTGGCCTGATGTGCAGTGCTCACTATTCTAGTGATCACTATATATCAGTCCAAACAACCCTTATTGATGATTGGTTGTAAGTCAACCTTATAGACCAGCTATCCTAGTAGCATGGATACGAGCAGTCTAAGGCTAAGACTCTAGAGGGCGTGTTAAGCCAGCTGTTTTACCATCACATTACCCCTTGAACACCCAGTGAAAGGACACCACACAAGTTGTTATGAAAATAAACAGTGTATTTATTTATAACAAGACTACCCTGGCTCTTTATGAGACAGGGAGCTAAGCACACAACAAAACTCTTATGAAAATACTTTAAGTCGCACAATTTACACAAATGCCCGAGGGGCACGAAAAACCATATACTACAAAAGTGGAATGCGAATTACTAGCAGGTAAGTAACGATTCTCAGAGGCTTTGGGATCGCTAGGGCTGGACTACTGAACCTTTAGATTACTAGCAGGAGGCCTAGGGAACTCGGGTGCAGAGTGTGCACTCTCACGCGGGATGCGGGACAAAGTCTATGGAAACTAGAATTCACAAAGTTAGTGTTCTCGGGCGAACCCGACTAGGTAGGTCAAAAACGAAAGTGGATCTGGACCCTTGGATAGTGAGGCTATGCTGAGGCACCGAAATGCCGAAGTTACCTAGCCCAGGGGCTGCAGCTGCATAGGTCTGAAAAGACGTCGGGATTCTTCGTTGACGAACCAGGAGCCTGAAGGAAAGGAGTTGCTGGCAGGCGACCAGTGAAGATTGTTCGAGTGATCCAAGCCTGGATCGAAGATGGATGACACCTGAAAGCAGAGGGGACCAAGTTCGTGACTACTAGCCAGTAGTCAGGTGGCACCAGGAGGGCACCGGATGGTAGTCACCTCGACTAGGTGAGTGGGCGACGCTGGGCTCTGTAGTCTCACGGACCAGGAGGCGTTGTCGGCGACCAGGATGGAGGTACGAGCTGTCCCACGATGGATGATGCTCTCGACGTCGCTGGACCCAGGATTGGGGCAACAAGTCTTGGCAAATTCAAGCCCACGCGGTGGACCTAAAATGGCGTCTGGAGTGGACCAGGAGGGTCCGGGGTGCTCCTCTCTTGGAAGGGAGCAAGGGCCAGTCTGGAGCAACCAGACCAGCAACAGTGATGTCGTCGGGCGTCGTTAAGAAGGCCACAAGCCAGCGGGCTAGTAGCCAAACAACGCGGTGAGCAGCAAAAAGCAGAAGGGCCCCACGCAGATCGTGGAGATGCTGGGAGGCTGAACTTCGGTGCTGGGGCTGCTCAGGGTCGGGGCTTCTCGGACCCCAAAGCACTCACCAGAGGATCCCTCGGCGGTCGTGCTGGAAAGAAGTCGTGCAGTCTTGAAGATGGCCGGTCCCTCGAGGTCTCGTCGCACCCACGGTTCTCAGCTTGGCTGTAGAGGTGGGTAGAGGTCAGAGGTGCCAGGGAAGCCGGTTCTCGTCGAGCTGGGCAGTCAGATTCCGGAGGAAGGACTTACAGCAGACCGCAGTGTTCTTAAGATGGTACCTGTGGATGCAGGGTGACTACTCCTTAGTCACAAGGGAGAATCTTGAAGAAGAAATCTTGATGTCCTTTCGTAGAAAGTCGTGTCTTGATTCCAAAGATGATCTAATTTGGAAGGGGGCCTGCTCCTACCTTTATCTTGGA